>NC_141552.1:1360000-1687500 GCF_021556685.1 Rattus norvegicus
CAAAAAGAGAGGAGAGAGGGAGTGAGGGAGGAAGGGAGTCAGGAAGGGTGAGTGGGAGAAGGAGGGGGAGACAGGGAGGGACAGGGAGAGAGCCACCTTAGCCCTTGAAACCTTAAATCCCCAGTGACACACTTCCTCCAACAAGGTCACACCTCCTAATTTCCTAATTCTCCCAATTTTACCCCCTCGCGATGTGACTGAGCACTCAAGTAAATGAGCTTGTGGGGTCCATTCATATTCAAACCATCCCAGTTCCCCAGTGCCTACTATATTCCCCAGAGTCTGGACTGTGTCCTAACTCACTGGCATTGTTCCAGTTTCTCTCATTTAAGATCTGGTTCAGGTGTTGGTTTATTGTGAACTCATGGTCATCTTGTAAACTAGAGTTTTCATGATTTGATCTCCAGAGGTCCACCTCCAGTAGAGTGCTACCATCATGAATTCCCATGATGTTTCTCCACAAGAATCCCTTGCCTTCTAAATGATGCTTAGTGTCCATTTGCTTCTGCAGGTATATGTTCTAAGTGGATCAGAGAAAAGGACCATGCTTCTTTGATGGGGTTGTATAGTGCATAGCCAACTGGAGAATCCCTATGAGATAGGTTGCTTTGTAAGATGATATTCCTGTAATCTAACATCTCCCTGTTAGGAGAAATCACCCTCTTAGGAATGCACCTGTTTGCTCTGTGCAGATCTTATCTATTTTGTAGACTGTGAGCAAACTGAGATACGTTTCACTGTAAAATTGCATTGCTTGTGTTATAGCATGCCCAGCGAAAGTTTCCTCGGTAAAGTTTTCCAAGTGCTTAATGCACTTAAAGGTTCTCATAGACACTGCAAGCATGCTTTCTCAGCACCTGAGGTTGCCTATACTGGGTCTGTCAGTTTTTTAAAATTTTATTTTATCTTATTTTTTTATTTATTCACTTTACATCCCACTTACTCCCCTCTAGGTCACCCCATCCCACAATCCTTCCCCCAGTCCCATCCCTTTCTCCTCTGACCAAATAGGGATATCCTACCTGGGTATCCCAACTTGAGATCCATTCCATGGACAAGCAGCAATCCCTAACACTATTAATGATACTCTGTTATGCTTGCAGACAGGTGCTTGTTGTCTTGAGAGGCTCTACCCAGCAGCTGACTCAGGCAAAAATAAACACCCACAGCCAAACAATAGATAAAAATTGGACACATTTATGGAAGAATGGGAGGAAGGATTGCAGACCCTGAAGGGGATAGGAACTCCACAGAAAGACCAACAGAGTCAACTAAATAACTTGGACTCTTGGGGCTCTCAGAGTCTGAACCATCAATCAAAGAGCATACACTAGCTGGACCTAGGCCTCCCTGCACATATGTAGCTGATATGCAGCTGGTTCTGTCATTTTTATTCATGGATGAGGGGATCCCTAAACTAAATGATTGATTACTGGTGGATTCTGAGGGAGAGGAGGTCATTGTGATCATTCTTGCACACACTGGTGAGTCCAGCAGGCTTCAGTGGACAGTTTCAAACTCATGATCACAAATGGGTCCTGATTAAACTTAATGGGAGAGGGAGAGAGGCGGCAGTGGGGGGAGGGTGTAAGAAAGAAAGTTTCAGGGAGGAATAGGGGGTATCAGGGGAGAGAGAAGAGGTGGAAGGTGAGATCTATCAGAATTCATTATTCGTGTCTGAACAAATTTAATAACGGCTATTTAAAACTCAGCAGAAAAGAGAAAATGGCCCTATGCATTCTCATGGGTTTCTCAAAGCTTACAACCATAAAGAATGAAAAGCTGCAAATGCTGGTGAGTGTGGTAGCCCTTCCTAGAGAAGAGGAAACCATCACATTATGAAGGCAGTGGTCAAAATAGTTTATTTAGAATAGAGTACATGCCCCTCCCCCCACACAGAGGGGGGATGGAGGTAGGAAGATAGAGAGACAGAACAAGCTATAACAAGTTACTTGAATTAGTGGCTTAAAATGGCACATACTTACTGCCTTACCCTTTGGGATAAAATCAAGCTATGAGCAGGGCTGTGTTCTCTTCAGGGGTTTCAGGAGAGAATGCATTTAGTCTCCCAGCTTTCCCAGGCTGCACACTGTCCTTAGCTATGGCCTGAACCCATCTTTAAAGGCAACAATCTTTGGTCTTTGGTTCTTCTCAACAAAGTTGTATCTCTTCTGCCTTTTGTTCTCCTCTCAGGACAGTGATAACATCTGAGAAAGCTGTCCCCAGAGAGCTCTGCCTTATGGCTCCTGCTTCTACTTTTAATGGTTTCTTGATGACCCTGGGTCCTTCTGAAAAATCCAGGGTAATCTATCTGTTTGGTTTCCTAGCATTGCTAATTCGCTTGCAGTCTTGTGTGTGTGTGTGTGTGTGTGTGTGTGTGTGTGTGTGTAATGTGAGTGTGTATGTGTATGTATGTGTGTGTCTGTCTGTGTGTCTGTGTATGTATGTGTGTATGTATATGTGTGAGTGTGTCTGTGTGTGTATATGTATGTGTGAGTGTGTCTGTGTGTGTGTATGTGTGAGTGTGTATGTGTGTGTATGTGTGTATGTATGTGTGTGTGTATGTGTGTTTGTGTATGTGTGTGTGTGTGTGTGTGTGTGTGTGTGTTGACCAGAGAGCCATGTCCAGTGTCTTCCTTGATTGCTCTTCACCTTACTTTCTGAGACAGAATCTCTTATTGA
Organism: Rattus norvegicus; assembly: GCF_021556685.1. Taxonomy (NCBI): domain Eukaryota; kingdom Metazoa; phylum Chordata; class Mammalia; order Rodentia; family Muridae; genus Rattus; species Rattus norvegicus. Next base: position 1,362,683 of record NC_141552.1, read on the forward strand.
ACCTGGAATTCAGTATTTTGGTCAGACTGACTAGCCAGTGAGCTACCAGAACTTGCTTGTCACTCCCTCCTCAGTAGCAGGTTACAGATGCAAGCCACTGTGCTTGACTTTTTATGTTGGTGCTGGGGATATGAACCCAGGTCTTCATGTTTGTGTAGAAAGCACTGCACTGCACTCCCTAGCTCTACATCTGCAATCGTACTAACTCTATCTTGCTATATAACTGAATATATTCCCAGACTCCAAGGAATGGAATAGTTGCCTTTGGAAGAGTCATTATGCCTACCACAGATACAAAAGGACAGTGGCCTGAAAAATCCACTTTTACCTCATCTGGAGTGAAGACATTTTATATATAAGAGGTATCTGTGCTGAAATCTCATCTACTGAGAGTACAGGTGCTGGCCATAACAGAACTCCTGATAAATCCATCATCCTACTAACTGTCAATAAAGCCCTGAAAAAGTTAGATGTCTGCTACATAACATAGAGATCCTGCAACATCTGGTCCTCTATGGAAGGAAAAAAATCCAAAGACACAAGGTGCTGTTATGGAGGCTTCAGAGAGAGTTTAGAAGAAGACATTAATCATTGACAAATGAGGGCTTTTGTGGCAGAGAATGTGCGAACCGTAGAGATATAGACCAGCACAATATGTTCCAGACACAGCCAGATAGAGCTCTCTTCCTATGTAGGAGCCCACGGAGACCCACTGGCACCTGGACTTTAAAATGACAATTACATGTGGAAAGTATTGTCCCCAGGTCACTTCTGCTGGCACAATTTTTCAAGCCAGAAGGCACACGCAGATTTTCTTGAAGATATTTATGCCTGAAGTGAAAACGAATTTGCTTTGGACAAGAGATACGCTTATGTGTACAAAGCAAAGGATAACACAGAATCTGTTAGCAGCAAGCCAATCAAACCCAGAGCTATCTGGGGAAAGGCAACTTGTGTTCCAGGATTCAGAGCCATGGTTTGTGCCAAATTCTGAAGCGAATGTCTTGCTAAGTCCACAGAGACAGTCTATAAACATTATATGGCTAAGGATTTAACAATTGGAGTAATCTAATAAAATTCTAAGCTTAGGGGTGAGAATCAGATAGCGGTTTGCTATTATTGGATAATATGTGGTTGAGGAAGAACTAAGTGAAACTGACAAGAAGCAGGTAGATAAATTGAACGCCTAGAAATCTATACGTTGAAGTCCTGATCCCCAGTGTCTCAGGATGTAACTGTACTTAAAATAGACCTTTTAGAAAAAGGAAGTAGAGCAAAAACTAGAGTATAACCTGGCAGAAGTGAGTAGGTCCTAATCCAGTATGAATGGTGCTCCCACAGGAAGAGCAGGCTAGGACACAGGCATATACAGAAGGAACACTGTGTGAAGACAGAACGGCCATTTCCAAGGCAAGAGGAGTGTTCTCAGAGTCAATCATTCCCCTTTCTTTATCTCTGAGTTTTGATTCCCATAACTGTGTGAAACTAAACTTTTTTGTTTGAGACACACACCTGTGGTGCTTTGTTATAGCATCTCTTGCAAACAAATGCGGTTGTTGGGGAGGGGAGTCCGCAAAGCCATAAAAATTATTGAATGCTATGTACTGAGTGATGCACCACTCAGTGCTTCCTTCGGGACTGATGACTTTGTTTCCCCAACTGCTGAGAATGCCAGAGATCTGAGCTGCCTTACTGTTTTTTCCTCCTCAAGATTTGGCTTAAAGAGTTGTGCTCTATGGGGAGCCTGCTTGTAAGACTTGTTGACATAACCTTATGAATGCTTTGTTCCTTTGGCCAAATCTGATCAGACCTGTCAGGTTCCCCAACGGGCAGCCGATACCTTTGTTGAGACTTGATGATGATCAACCCATTTCCCTTCAAATATTTTCCCACATTCTGTCTTCTGTCTTATGGTCTGTACCTGGAGAACACAGGCTGCAACACTTTGTAAAGAAATTGGGTTTTATCAGACAGAACCTGAAATCTGTTGAAACAGTGTGTTTGTATGTGACATTCTTTGTAGTAGGGCTGGTTTAAAGGGTAAGCTCCAGAAGGCCATATCGGATACATTTAGGTCAATTAAATACCAGGACAGGAAGTAAAAGGAGAGGTGACAGTGGCCAGGCTGTTAGTGGTTGTTCACAGGGCTTCTCTTAGCTCCTCTATTTTCCCCAGAGCTCAGAACTATCCCAGCATAAGGAATGCTTGGTCCTGGCTTGACTTGACATTCCCTTCTTTAAAAAAAAACAAACAAAAACATTTGGAGGAAGCTCGTGTCAGATCTATTTTTGAACATTCAAGAGCCAATTAAGACCACAGGTAAATACAACACAGGGTGCGTGATGTTGCAGTACACTCTCACAGATCTAGAGAGAGATCAGAGAATAGCATGTGCACTTTGTCCCCACACTGTGCAGGTGTATCATGAGCTTAACCTGCCTGGATGCAAGCCACACAGCAGCTCCGACTGCCTGTTTCCCTCCCCGACACCATGACACAGTGGCCCCTGAGCACTAGCTTGTACCTTCCTGTTTCACTGACCTTAATTTAACTTTGTTATCACTCAAACTCTTTTCTGCATGCACTGCTCCAAAAAACATCCCTGGCAAACCTCTCCCATGCTGGGTTAGGTAGACTTTTTTTGTATGTATCTTTTTTATCATATCTTTGTGTTTTACAACCAGACCATAAATTCCAGGATGGCAGAAACTGTATTTTCTTCAAGAAATGGGGCATAAAAACATCCCAACTCTTTATTTTTCTCATTCAAGGTTCTGATCATTAGAGAATATACACACAAAAAGGAGGCATGGGGATCCCTTTTGCTGCTTCAATGATGCTATAAAATGCCCAAGCTATCAAACCTGGATTGTGGGAAGTATACTGAAGTGTGTGGTTTGTATCTGAGCTGGACTGGTATCTTTTTCTTATCATTCTACATTTCCACCTCAGGATATGCAAATGAGGGAAAATTACAAGCTATGCATCATGCTTTGCAGAATGGACTCCAAACCCCTGTAGCCATTCGACCTTGTGAAACAGAAAGGCTAGCCTGCTTCCATTAACCACTCCAGTGACTGGAGGGTAAAGAAGAGAATGAGGGTAAAGAGTGGAGCCAAAAAGGCTGAGCAGGCATCTTCCCTAGTAGGGCTGTGATGGAGAAGCAGGGATGAGGAGGAGGATGTAGGATATGAGGACCTGGAGGCCAAAGAGGAGAGGGAAATTCTTCTTGACAGTATCTTGGCTTGCAAGGGAAAAGTCACACATGGACTTTAGACTAACCAATTAGAGAGGTTTTGTGATCTTTTTGTAAGGGCAGAACAGACAGGCATCAGAGAAAGAACAACAGTTCCTTCCATGGCACCTCCCTGGATGAGGAAGTGGATGGGAATACAGCAAAATTTCCATTTTCATAGATGAAGAGGAAGACCAGGTATGGGCTGCCATCCTAGCCCCCTGGTCTTTGTGTCCCCAGCAACTAGAAGATTGTCCCAAAGTAGATGCTTGCCAGTGCCTTCGGAAGGAATAGGCAATCGAAAAACTGAATGGACACAAAGTGACATCAGCTAACAGATTTGAATTTCTCCCAGTTGATAATTGGTATTTTAGGGTTATTATATTCATAAGTTATTCTCAGCCCCCCACATCTGCCACTGAAAGCCCCCTAGGATCTCTAGCACCTATTCTTTCAGGAACATCTGCCACAAAGGTGTATCCTAGCTAAGATGAGTTACTACCAGGGAGAAGATGGGGTGAACAGTAGCTTGACCTGGGAATCCAGAGGCTTCTGGTTATCTTGATGAAGTGATCTCTGTTTGGAAGTAATTGATCTTGCTATCTGACAAATGCTGGGACAGTAGGAAACTTGAATGCATGGCTAGTATGGGCGTTAATGGCAAGTGGTTGCTCTAATTAGCTCCTTTGCTTCCTTTACTTATGGTCGAATGCAAGTAGGATGGATGCTTGGGTTCATGGCTGAATGAAAACCAATGATGAGTTGTGATCCCTAGAAAGCAGATGGAGGCTCAGAATCCAACTCTTATCTCTGTAGATAACCTGACAAAGGAGCGGAGGTCAAGACACCACTGACAGACAGAGTTGATTCACTGAGACAAGGATTAAAAATGGGGCTCCTGGAAAGCAAAGCCACTTTTCTGAATCCACAGTAATCAGCAAGCACCCATGCTCTTTATGCTTGGATGACTTTGGTGTAAGGTCACATTGTCTCCCTACATCAGGAGGCATAGCTCTCTACTCTGGTCTAGAAGATGCTAGAATATACTGCTGAAGTTTCCCTTCAATGTGGACCCTCCCTTTTTTTCAGATGTGGGAAGTAGCATTGTTCAGGGACATTTTAGAGACTGTCAGCCTATTTAAGGATAGCTAAAAGGCAGCTTGTTAAGGTATTATCTTTCCTTGGCGTGGTCTATAAAAGGACTAATAAGAAATGTCTCAACTCAGACTGGTGCTGGAGGGTTATTCTAACTCCATTGCTCCCTACAGGGTCATCTGAACTTGCTGTCGATTATCACACCTGCACATTTTCTGCTGCCTGTCTTTTGCCTTGCCTTGCTTTCCTTTCTTGTAGTTTAAATCTGAGGACATGTGAGCATCCCACATGCTAAATACATTATTGCTTGTAACCCTCCCCTTTGTACCAAATGTTTTAACCTGCCATGAGAAGAGCCAGGAGTGAGTTTAGGTCATGCGGAGGTTGATAAGTCTGGGTATATAGTAGGAAAGAAAGAACCTGCTTTGATAATGAGATGACAGCTCATTCTGGTGATGTTCTGAAGGGATGCTGTCATGGAGAATGGATGATGGTCATCCCAAAGCATCTGGCTCATGTTATCCAAAGCGACCAGCCAAAATCTGGCCACTCTCAGGAAACTTTTTATTTTAATCAGATGCACATCAATCAGTATTTGTAGGGGCTTCCTGGATAATATTTATAAATTTATAAATTTGGAGTATAGAGTATAGAAATTGTCAGATTTTTACCCACTGCCAGGGTCTAGAGTGGATTTGAGCCAAGCCCCATTTGGAGAGAAGGGAGCTAAATTGCAGTCTTTGTCTGGTTGTCCTGAGTAAATTCTTTCCTTCAAGTCTATAAATCAGAAAAACAAAGAACAGATTTCTAATTCTCAGACTTAATATAGGAACACAGCCTTCACCAAAACAAAACCTAGAAAATTCACAGCTTTATCTTTTTTTTTTTAATCATTTGTAGTTCTGGGGTATTCCACTTCTCACACATCAATTTCTTTTTTTTTTTTTCCGAAGCTGGGGACTGAACCCAGGGCCTTGCGCTTCCTAGGCAAGCGCTCTACCACTGAGCTAAAGCCCCAACCCCACATCAATTTCTTATAACTCTTTTGAGCATCACCCATGTGTCATGCACTGTGCTAAGCAGTGTAGAAATAGGTATAAGAAAAGCACAGTCCCACTTTTGGGTACCTCTGAGTTTCATGTGGGAAGCAGGCACAAAAATAATAGAAATGACAAAGCATTGAGTTTTCTGAAAGGGCTAAGGAATGCTGGGGGTAGGAGGTAGTGCAGTTCCAAGTAAGGAGTTTATGTGACACATATTCAAGGAAAGGCTACACAATTTCACAGTTTTGCTCACCAAACAGAGAAGCCAAGCTGTGACCCATTGATCTCTGTTTCCCAATATACTATGGATTCACATGAAAGGAAGCCTTAGGGACCATGCTACCTCAGCATTTGCCAGAGCCAAAGCTAGATTAGAGAATCCTTCCTCTCTGAACACAAGGTGCATATGGGGAACTTAAAGATGTCAATGAGATTGTAGACTGCAGAGTTATCAAAAAAATGCGACTAATCCCTCTGGCATATCCCTTGTTATTGAGGAGCACACTAACAGTGCTGTCTAGTTGCTGACTCATATACTGTTAGTGAGGTAAGCCAGAATTCCTGATGCTCAAGATTTGTATTAACTGAAATTGGCAATCAATAAAATCTACACTCAACAGGCACTAGTCAATATAAAGTCACATGAAGTTGGCCAACCTTAATTTAGTGAGAGTGATTCATCACTTTAAGTAAATCACTATTGGCCCCAGAAGTAACAAACTGATATGTTAGTTGAGAGTCAGGCTGCCTAAGGAGGGGCACCATTAATGCTACCATATATACAGAATGGAGACCCCAGCAGTAGCCCTCAGTATCAAAGCTGTCACCAAGCCACATTTATAGGTATCATTGCAATGGAAGATGTATTAAGTGTAAATACATTTAGTGTACCAGAACACAAGAGCTGATTAGCTAGTAAAGAAAGTATCAGGAACCTCATTAAATACAGTGTTTTTGTCCTCCTATTGGCCTAAGTGTTACCATTAGCATCCACACCCACACAAAAATGCAAATGGAGATGTAAAATGATGTTTGAAAATAGAGTTCCTCAAGCTTCTTGGTTCCCATGCCAACGGTGCACTTCCGATGTTTCTTGGAGTCTAAGTGCTTGGAAAACATCTTGTTCTTCGCTCGTCCATGAAGTCCTCAAACACCTGGCTGACACTTTGTACTTTATAGAGGAGAGGGCTCTTCATTGAAAGAAAGCAACTTTGGTGAGACATCTTGTTATGGGCAGCTGCAGTTGAAAAGTGCAGTTGAAAAGCATTGATATTCTTTCTCCAGGTGATGTCTGCCTTCTCTGGGGGTCTCCCTTTCCTTCTGGTTCAAGGTCTTGGCCTGAAAACTAACTCAAACGTTTCCCCCTCCCTTGCCTTCCAACCTATGGCCTTTTCTTCTCCAATTTATTTCATCCAAAAAATATTTGTTTTGCATCATGAAATATTATTCCAACCGTGTACAAATAGTAACACCACTCCCACCCTAGGTGCATGGCATAACAGAATTATTCAGGACTGTAATTTGATGACCAGTCCTCTACTCTATTGTACCAATTGTCATGAATTCTTGGTCCAGGTTACTTGAGCTTGAATTGGTTCTTCTATTTCTATTTCTAGCTACAGGAGATTGCTCAAGTCATCTTGTGTGTGTGTGTGTGTGTGTGTGTGTGTGTGTGTGTGTGTGTGTGTGTGTGTGTGCCTCAGTTCCCCTGTGTGTGAAATCAGGAAATAGTGGCAATCTGATTTTGGCAGGGAGGGCATTTGATTAGTGAAGGGTGCTTCATCAATTCTTAACAAATGTTAACTGATTTGATTCTTGCTCCTGTCACAATCATGTGTATGCTCCACTGTGACTGCTATAGGCAAGTACCACTACCTTAAAGATTGAGCGTGTGCTCCAGGGTGGCTTAAGGACAGAGCTAGGCCAAATTTTATGTTGTCTACTGCCCCACCCATCCCCAAGCTTCTTAAAGTGACTTGTATCCTTTGATCTTTGAATACCTAACCCCTTTCCTCCTCATAAAACATTCTCTCTATTAGCACTCCCACCCCTGAAAATTGTTAGAGACATGCAAATTTCCAGACCCGCCAGACTCATATTAGTCCAACATTCTTCCATCTCCCTCTCCCGTGGCCTATATGAACTCTTCAAGCAGTCTGCCCTACCACATCTAAGATTCCTTGCTCCTTTCTTCCTCACTCACTCACTTAAAAGTTTCCCCTTTAATGCCTCTGTCTCCTTTTCCTTTGCTTCAGTCTGTTATTAGTTTTGTGTTTGGATTTCAAGAATGACCTTCATGTGGTTGGTCTCCACGTCTCCTTACTGGGCCAGATCTTTGAAAAACTAGGTCTCACAGCCTTTTGAGAACCCCAACATGAAGGCCTTAAATTTACTAGTACAGTGGGTGAAATAAAACTCTTGCTATTGAAATAAAACTCTTGCTATCCTGTCATGAATATTGTTTCTCAGAACCCAGGAAGCTCTGGTTTCTTCAGGAAATGACATCAAAGGAGTGGTCTAGCTTTTGAAGAAGCCCAGACTGACATCAATCACTAGAATACTGACTCCTTCCTATGCCTGGGCTGATGACCAGAAGGGTATTGGGTAGTAGCACTCAGGATCAGTTCATTTTCTGTTATGCTAGATCCAGAAGCTAAGCTTGATGAGTTGAGTCTGTGGCACATGCCTGTTTTACTATCAGATCTTTCATCCTAGATAGCATATTGATAACTCACCTACAGGAATCAGGCACATCATTGGTTAGGGTGGAATAGTTTGGAAGCTGGGACAGGTTCCTGGGCAACAAAGTCTCAGTTTCCCAATTTCCTTTAATTCCATGGCTGTCTTTCTAGATACTTAGAAATGAAACACTTCCAATTTCTCTTTTTGTCCATCAGTTGCTTTAATGTTCCTGTTCTTTCTACCTTGGCAATATATGTACTCTTCTTTCCACGTTCATCTACCTATTTTCCTCCTCAGAAAGTTTTAATTCTACTGGAACTTGAACTCAGGGCCTCATACATGCCTGGCAACTATTTTATATCCCGGCATTCTTCACTTTTATTTAGACACTGGGACTTACTAAGTAGTCCAAGCTAGCTTTACTGTAGTCTAGACAGACTTTAAACTTGGATTCCTCCTGTCTCAGCCTCCCAGGTACCATCCAGAACTACCAGGCCAGACTTCCTTTCTCAGCTCATGTTCAGCTTTTAAAGAGCCTTCTGGGCCCATCTAACTTTTAACACATTTTCACCTATGAGTCAACCTCTCAAATAACACCACCCCCCCTACCAGAAACTGCTCAAAGCCTTCTTTGACTCCCCAATATCTATCAAATAAAGTCTGGCCTACAAAATCTATGCTTAACCTCTTTAGCTGGGCTTGTTCCTAGTAATTCTTTTTGTTGATGTAATAGCTCTTTTTTTCCTCTCAACTTTTTTTTCCAGACAGTTAATTATTGGCATTTAGAAACAACTGATTTTTAAAGTTGGTTCTTATATTTTGTTAATTTGTTTGTTAAATGTAACACACTTTTTTAAAAAATGGAGCCTTTAAGGTTTTAAGCACACATGATCTCATAACCTATAAATGGAGATAATTTTACTTCTTTTGTGACTTGGGTCTTATCTTTTTATTTTGTGTAAATTCTTTGACTAGAATATCCAGAAATATTTGAATAAAAGTGCCAATGTTTGATAAAAAATTAGACACAAAAGAATCCCAAAGCAATAAAAACACCCACTATAATCTCTGCTGCCTAGAGACAGTATTTATTATTGGAAACAATCTACAGGTTCAAAGCAATCCCTGTGAGATCCCTTAGATTTCTTTGTACAGAAATAGGAAACAATATGAAACCACAAAAGACATAAAACAGCTGAAGCAATTTAAATAAAGAAAACAAAAGTAGGAGAATCCTTCCTGACTTTAAAATAGAACACAAAGTCACAGTGTGCAAAACAGGATGGCATTGACAACTGATTCTTTAAACAGAATTGATACAGTTAACTTTCAGATATGTGCTCAGTTACCTTCCACAAGAGTGCCAACAATACACCATGGAGAAAGCATAATTTTTTAAGTGAACAACTTGACATCTGTAGGCAAGAGAATGCAACTGAACTCTTACTTGACATCACACAGAAAAGTCAAAACAAAATGAATAAAAACTTAAGACTCAAAACCATGGGCTAGGGAGATGACTCAGTGGGTAAAAGTGCTTGCTGCACAAGCTTGTGGACCTGAGTTTGAATTCACAACACCTACAGGGACAGTTAGGCAGAGCTGCGCATGTCTCTCCTCCAGTGATGAAGGAGTGAGAGCCTGGGAGCTCACTGGTCAGTTAGCCTAGCTAAAATGGTGAGCTTTTGTTCCAGTTCAGGGAGAGACTTTATCTCAAGGGAATGATGTTGACAGTAATAAAGGAAGAAACCTGATGGTCCTCCTCTGGCTTCTGTGTGTACAAGCCTGTAATAAACTCACACATACTTACATGTATACAATCATGCAATCCATACACAAGCATGTGCACACAAGTACACACACACACACACACACACACACACACACACACACACACACAGACTCTAAACCATAAGCCTTTAGAATAAGACAGAGCAAATCCCCTGACGTTCATTTCAGCAATGATTTCTTGAATATGACATCCAAATCACACAGACCATTAGAATCAGAGCCAAGTGAAAGCACACCACTTTACAATCTTCAGCACAGCAAGGGAAATGGCCGGCAGAGTGAAGAGGTAATCTATGGGCTTGCAGAAAGTATTTTCAAATTTCCATCTCATATGGGCTTAACTTCTAAAATGTATAAGGAACTCCTACAATCCAAATTTTAAAAGTTTAAAACAAATGGACAAAAGGCTCAAGCATTTCTTCAAAGAAGGCATAAAAATGGACAATATGTATATCTAAAAGGTTTAACATTGCCAGATTTCAGGTAAAGGAAAATCAAAATATCAACTGGGCATCAAAAGGAGAAAGTCTAAATGAGAATATATTTTTTAAAAGGAGGAGGTTCTTTCACAAAATGTATATATACATATATATATATGGTAGGGAGGCTCTTCAAAACAAGAATAGAACACCATGTAACCCATAATCCTACTTCTGGGTCTATAGCCAAAGGATGCAAGTATGACACATCGAAGAGATTATCTGTACTCTTGTATTCCCTTCAGCAATATTCATGGCAGCCAAGCTGTAAAATCAACGTGTGCCCATCATTGGATGCCTGGATAAAGAAGGTGGGTGGGTGAATGAATGGAACTAGAGAAACGAATGCAGCAGAATGAGCCAAGGACAGAAAGAAAACACCCCATGTTCTCACTCATATGTGGCATTTACAAATGTGGAACTCACAGAACCACAGAATTGACTGGAGGATCCCACAGACCAAGGGACAGGAGGCATTGGAGATCTTAGTCAAAGGTTAAAAAATCATAGAGAAAATGAACAAGTTCAAGGACTCATGTCGTGTTGATTATAGAAAAGAATAGTTTTACATCTTAAAAAATATTAAGAGTTGGAATAGTCTCTCTAGTAATATATATATATTCATGCTCATTAGTTTGCATTAGCTACTCCACAGCGTATACATCTGTCAAAGCACATTCCATATGCTCAAAAGTAGAGCTTTTACTTAGTAAAAATTTAAAAAGAAATTCTGACCTACCATTTGTGCCTATACAGCTGAAAGACATGCTCAGGAGACATTGCTCACAGAAGGACAAATAGCCTAGGACAAATGGAGCATCTACAGTAGTCAACCTAAAGAAGCAGAGACTGGTTTCTGAAAATGGGGCTTGGAATGGGAACTTTCCAATGGCTATAATATTACTGTTACTTAGATAGGTTTTACACACAGACACACACACCACACACACACACACACACACACACACACACACACACACACACACGCACCCACGCACGCACGCACGCACGCACGTTTGGGAAGTGATGACTGTGTTTACGACCCTGATCATGATGATGTTAACCTGAATGTATGCAGGCTCTTTGTTTATCAGATATAGCCTAATTGGTCAATAAATCTAGGGATGGTGGGCCCAAAATTCTTTACTGTCTTTTGCTCCTTTCATAATTATTTCTCACTAATGAAGGGCCGTCTAAATAGCTGGGGGGGGGGGGGCGGGATATTGTGGCTCTCTCATTCTTCCGGGATCCGATGTGCTGATGTGGCTGGTGAGGTATTAATCGTCGTGGCTCATTTCAATATAACCTAATGGGACCCAAGAAGGAGTCTCAATTGAAGGACTAACTCAATCAGATTGGCCTGGGGACACACCTGTGAGAGATTGCCTTGATTTCTGATTGATGTGGGAGGCTTACATTGTCTTTGGGCGGTACCATCTCTGGGCGGTACCATCTCTGGGTATGTGGGGAGGTGCCTGGGTTATATAAGAAAGGCAGCTGAACAAGCAGGAGACTAAGCCAGTAAGCTGTGCTCCTCCATGGTTTCTGTGTCAGTTCTTGCTTGAACCCCTGCTCTAACTTCAGTAGTAGACTATAAGCCAAACAAAACCAAACCCAAAAAGACACCCCCACGCAAGAAAAGCAAAACCAACCAAACAAAAAACTCTTCTGCCCTAAGTTGCTTTTGGTCATGGTGTTTGTCACAGCAACAGAGAGTTAGCTAGAATGGTAATTCTGACCTTTTCCTCAGGGGAAGGAATGCAGGATTCAACCTGAGGCAAATGAACTGACTCTAAACCAATTCCAGTCCTGTTGCAAAGTCCCACAGGAAAACACTTGGTACCTTTATATGGGCCCCAACTGAGATTACAGTCACTCTTAGGACCTTGGGTGGCAAATGCAGCAAATGAGGTTTTGGCTTCTGTCACAGGGTGGGAAGAGGTGGAAAGGGAGACCAGCAGTCCTTAAAGCAACCTACTTGCTTTGCATGTCACCTCCTGCCTCCTTGGTCAGTGCAAAGAATCTTATCTTAGTTAGGGTTTTACTGCTGTAAACAGAAACCATGACCAAAGCAACTCTTATAGGGACAAGATTTAATTGGGGCTTGCTTACAGGTTCAGAGGTTCAGTCCAGATCATCAAAGCGGGAATATGGCAGCATCCGGGCACACCTGGTGTAGGACTTGTTCTGAAGGCAAACAGGATAAGATTGGCTTCTAGGGAGAAAAGATAATGATCTTAAAGCCCACACCCACAATGACACACTTCCTCCAACAAGGCCACACCTCCTGGGCCAAGCATATTTGAACCATCCCAAACCTCTCTAGGTATACTTTTCCTTTTTAACTCCCCCCCCCCCCCAAATTTAAGGACATTGCCTTCATGCATGTGTGTGTTTGTTTCCTGCAGAGGTCAGAAGAGGGTTTTATGTCAGTGAAAATGGAGTTACAGATGATTGTGAACTGCCATGTGGGAGCTAGCATCAGAACCTGGCCCTTAGCAAGAACATTAAGTTTTTTTAACCATTGAGGGATTGCTCCAGTTAGCATCATTATTTTCTTGCTTCATTACCTCATCCAGAATTCAGTTGGCTAGGAGCATAATAAACATTTGTTGGATGAGTAGACTGAAATATACACTTGTTCTATTATTAGAAGGCACAAATACAGAAATAAATTTCAGCAAACTGAGGCACCTGAGTGATTACGTTTTGTGCAGTTGAGGTCTTTCCCATTTCAGCTTTTTCTTTCAAAGAATTTTTTTTTTTTTTAAGTATTCTGGAAAGCTGGGTTAGTAAGCACTGCGATGCTGGTGTGAAGTGCTTCCAACAAAGAGATCCCTGAAAACATACTGGGAAGACCCCAAAGAGCACTACTATCCAGGGGCCATTGCATGCAACCATCGTCAGGAACCTTGTTAATAAAGCTGAACTTGCTATCAAGGAAATTTGCAAAACATTGTAACTCTTAGGAGGGCATATTAGGGAGCTTGTAGAGATGTGTCAAAATGTTTGTATCTGTTTCAGAGAAGATTTGTTTTTTTTTTTTTAAACAAAACTGCTGAGTCCAGTGTCATATAAGTTATGCAGTGGTACCCATCTTTGGTGCCCAGGAACCCTGCAGAGATCTCTGGTGGGCAGCTGTGGAGAGTAAAACCTGGTCACAAGAAGCCCATTTACAAAGTAGTGTGTCTCCAGGTGAGAGCAAGCTTCCTTGGTCTAAGAGTTCTCAAGGAACACCAAGAGAGTGCCAGCCCGATTTTCCTACTCAGGCCCCAGCATCTCCATGGAGCCAGCACTCAGTTTACAGTACTCTTTTGTTTTAGTTAGAAATGCATAATGACCTGTGATTGCGAGTCCAAAGCATTTCTATAGTTTCCTTTTCCAATCTCCCTGTGGTGAGAGACTTACCAAACAGGTCCTCTCATCCCTCCTCTGGGCAATTGATCAAATTTGTTGATGGTGGACGCTGAGAAAGTGATTTCTCCTTGCACCGTACAAGTATGCCGTGCGCATGCGTGGGTGGTTGAGTGCGTATGCGTATGGGTGCGCACGGGCGTGTGAGCACGCAAGAGTGTGTGTGTGTGTGTGTGTGTGTGTGTGTGTGTGTGTGTGTGTGTGTGTGTGTGTGTGTGTGTAAACCATAGGCCAACATCAGAGGTTCTGGAACTGTCTATCTTGTTTTTTTTTTTTTTTTTTTTTTTTTTTTTTTTTTTTTTTTTGACAGCGTTTCTTCACTGGGGTTTGTTGCTTAGGCTAGGCTGGTTTGCCTGTCTTTACCTTTCTACTGTTGGGATTACATGTCTGTATTACCATGCCTAGCATTTTCACATGAGTGCTGCAGAACAAACCATGCCTTCACACTTGCCAGTGTCTGATACCTTATTTACTAACCCTTCTCCAGAGCTCTCCTACTGTGGATGAAGCCTCTTGTTCCAGAGCCCTTCTTCTGTGAGCTGCTGCAATATCGTGTTCTTGTCTTGGGCTATCCTTAGACTTTCTGTAATGATACATCACAGCAATATGCATACTTACTGAAGGCATCGAATAAGCATTTTAAAGGTTGTTAACAGAGTCTCAACTGTGGGGAGGGACATTCATTTTTGTCTCCTTAATGGATTCGAGTAACTTGTCTTACTACAGCCTTCCCGGTTTTGAATATTACTCTTTTTTATTAGCCTATGCCAAGTTAAAAGACTATGATGGGATTTCATTACTAGCTCCATTTTATTAATTTTCCTTTAATTATCCAAAAGATGGAGCAATTTTCATATGTTAATCAATCATTTGCATTTCTTCTTCTGCAATTTATCTTTAACCTCGAAGGATTAATTTAAAAAAATCCCTCCATCCCAGAAATGCCAATCTAGTTTTTGGCTTTCTTTGGATAAATTCATAAAAATCAAATAACCAGTGGTCAGAACCATTCTAGTATATTTTTGTGTATAATGCTATGACTTTTTTTTCTTTTTCACCATATGTATGTGAACTTCCTCATAGACAGAGACATGCATTCACACACACACACACACACACACACACACACACATACACAAAGACACAAAATGCTTGTATATAGTCAGTTGTGTGGGGGCTATGCTTACTCATATACATTCAGTATATATGTGTACTAAACTTAAAGTATGGGTTGGAGTTTAATGGGAAAGTAAGTCTTGGGAGCTGAAGCAAGGGTATTTTCCAGTGAAGGCGAAGGAGGATCTGTGAGTGAAAATAATATTTTGCTTTACAATAAAAACCAGCAACAGTTGCATTGTATACTCTGTAAAATTAGCTTCTGGGTTTAGCATCACCTACTGTGAGCTGGTCTTTACCTGATGTCCTTCCAGTCACTGGTCACTTCCCTGCTGTGATGGAGAGGCAGAGTCAGTATTCTAGTGTTTAAGCTATGTTACTCTGTGCTCCGTTGAAAGCTGGACTGCTTTAATGATGCCATTTCCTAAAGTAGAACGTTTCTTAGCAAAAAATATCTGCACATGTGACAAGTGGGTTTTTTCTTTTTCTTTTTCTTTTTCGTTTTTTTTTTTTTTCAGGCACTGACAATAGCATCCTTCTGGGGTTTGCACGGAATGCCTATTCTGTGTGGGAAGAGACTCTCTGAGATTAGGTAGGGCATCCGCAAGGACTTACTGGAAATGTTGTCTGGGATCCTTCAGAAGCTGCTGATCCTGGTGCCCATGGATTTATGAGGTATATATTATGGCAGCAACAGCGCTACATTTATCAGGCCACAACACCAGGGCAACTGGGACGGCAGGGATGCAAATCTAGTTTATGGTAAAGATGACTTACTCAATAAAACTAGGTTATTAAAGTGCTCACAAAGTTGATGTTCAGCGTTTGAATGTGCTGTACATCTCCCTGTGGCCCAGCTTGCCTGCCATCCTTTTTGGCTACCCAGTCAGAAGCACAGACGTGTGGTTGGCCCATATCTGAAACGTGTGTGCTTCTGGCTTTTGTATCTACAGTTGACCACAGTGAGATCCACCCGTTCTATTTGTTTGTTTAATGTTACATGTCCCTCAACGTGTATATACCCTGAGCAGATCCCTCTGTCCCAGTTGTCTGACTCTCCTCAGCTTTCCCTCCAAATACCCCACCCTTTACTTCTCTAAGTGTTCTTTAATGCCTTGCTGCTAACGACAGCTGTCTCAAGCTGTTCCTTCAGGACCAGAGAGTTCTCCTCTGTGACTAGCAGCCCTTGTACTTGTACACTTGCCTACTGGCTTTCCATGTTTCCACAATTTCAGCTTATTCACTAGTCTAGACAAGAAAATGCTTTCAACATTTGGCTTCTGGCCCATGGGATCCATTCCAAGCTGGCTGCTTCCTTGGTATTCCCTGTAAGTTGAGGACACTCATAACCATAAAAATCTTTAGAAGGAAGAAAACAAATATCTATTTAGTAAACATTCATTTCTAGACATCCAGGGCAACATGGTGCAAGGATAAGGAGCCAAGGCTGCCTTCTGAGTGAGACTATGACCTGGCATTGGGGATCAATTTGGGGATCTGAAATTGCAGAGCAAAAATCAAAGTGCAACATAAGAGACTCCCTGAGATGGAGTCCCAGGGGCTTAGAGATGGACAAGCCATCAAAGACGCTTGGAAGCAGGGCCCTTAGCACCCTTTGCAGAAGGCTGCACATTTTCATTTGCTTGGCTTCCAGCAGCTGGAGCAGGCCTGCTGGAGATGAGCACGTCACTAGTTCATTCTGACTTGTCAAGTAAGTGAACTGAGTTACAAGAATGAGGGCTTGGAGGCCTGCTTTCTATTTTGTAGAAAGTGGAAGACTAGAAGCTAGAAAGAGGACTTGGTGGTTCAAAGCATTGCTGCTCTTCCAGAGGACCAGGGTTCAATTCCCAGCACCCACCTGGCTAGCCATCATCTGTTCTGTCACTCTGGTTCCAGGACATCTGATGTCCTCTTGTGGCTTACATGGGTACTGCATGTGCATAACACATAGGCCTGCTTAGAGGCAAAATACCCATACAACAAACAAACAAACCTAAAAGGATGACTGCAGACTCCATTGGTCCACACAAAATACTTCCTATCAAAATATTTTCCGGGCTTCTAAAGATTTGACCTGACATTAAAGAAAGCTGTGGAGATGTTCATTTCAACTTCACTTTATTATGCCAGTTTAATGAGAAAATGGCCTGAGTCCTGGGATAGTAAACAATTTCTTAACAGATATACTCACCGACAAAGAAGGCACACAAGCTGCTGCTGGTTATACTATGGGGAAAAATTCTTAGTAGGCTCAAACGTTG
Source organism: Rattus norvegicus (assembly GCF_021556685.1). Lineage (NCBI taxonomy): Eukaryota > Metazoa > Chordata > Mammalia > Rodentia > Muridae > Rattus > Rattus norvegicus. Next base: position 1,379,799 of record NC_141552.1, read on the forward strand.
TGTTATTATTTGGGGGCTGGACTGTAGCTCAGTAGGTGAAGCGCTTTCTTAGCATGCATGAAGCCCTGAGTCTGATCTCAACGCCCAATACAACCAGGTATAATGTTACAGACCACGTACTCTAAAGGTAGGGCCATGAAGGTCAGAAATTAAAGGTTGTCCTGACTACACGGTGATTTCAAGGCTAGCCTGGACTATATGAGACCCTTTCTAAGAAGTGAAATCAAAGAAAAGTTGATGAGTATTTCTTGTGAAGAGACTGCTTAAAAGTGACCCACTGGGGGCACGCTAAGTTGTTGGAGTCTTTTATGCCCGTTGAATTGTACTATGTCTTAAAAGAAAAGAAGCAAGATGATAGGGTCATGAAGGATGCTTAAGTCAGGTAGAACAGAGAGTATGGGGTCTGAATGTTTTGGGGGATGGAGAGAAGGACAGGGAAATTGAACCTCCCTTTAGGATGAAAAGCCAAAGCAATGAGAAGACTTTTGTTTCCTAGGAAACTTATGGGCATGGCTGCAGTTTTCACTCTAATTAATATATGTTTCCTAGGAAAACTATTTACAGGTCAAAAGCTCAGAACGATAGATCTGATTGCTTCAGACAGGAGTGGCACCAGATGATGAAGAAGGGAAGGATGAAGGAAAGGGGAAGAAATAACTGGAAGGCCACCACTCTGGCAGGAGACAGTTGTGTGCTTTATGGCAGAGCACTTCCACCATCACCCCTTGTCTGCTCTCTAAGATGGCCTCCGTTTTAATGACTGCATTTCTCTTTGAAAATACATTTCTATTCAGAGGGTTTAAACACTATATGTTGAACATCATTTAACTCATTCCACAGAAGTTACTGGGAATTGCAGTGAAGAAGGTAAGAACAGACTTAGGCCTGGGATCCAGAGCTCTCTTACAGGAACGTGAGGCTCATGGAGGAATAGTAATAAGGGATAGGCTAATGCCTGACAACACTGTCCAACCCAAGAAGAAGAGTGAGTTGAAAGCTGGATGCATTTTGTTTATGGTAGTTTTATGGCACACATTCTAAAGCGCCCACCCGGTGGTTCTGGGAACCATGTTTGGAGTTGACAAGAAGGCAAAATTAGGGCTGAATCAGACTGCTATGATGGGAAACAAAGAGGGCACAATAGGAGCCTGAGAGAAGTTCCTCAGAGCTGGTTCTCTGGCACAGAGTGTGTGATCATAACCCCAATTCAGACTTCATCAGGAGTTGGTTTGGTCATCACTACAGTTAGGCCTCTCAGATTTCTTAAAGGTCTCATTCTCCTTAGGCAATTCTTTCATTCTGGTAGAAGAATCATCATCCTCATGACAGGAAAGCAAGCCCCTAAAAAGAAATGTGAATAAGACTGTTTGGAGGGGCTCAAAACACAGACAGGATGAACTGGGAGCCATGCTTGGAGGTCATGAAGTCTTCATCATAGGTGGAAAAGGAATCTCTGGATGTAAGGAAGGAAAGGGCAGAGTCTGTTCCTTGCTGGTAGAATGTTGAACAGTTGGCTGTGGCACAGAGTGTCAGTTGGAAGGAGGCTCCTTCTGTTTCAGGTTGGTAGAGATGATCTGCTGGGAAAACATCTAGTGGGAGCACTGGAATCCTGGGGATACCCAGCCCTGCTCTTTAACCACTGCTGTTCCTGATTCAGGCAAGACAGTGTGAGAGCATCAAATAGAAGTTGCTTATACTGTTTTAATACTAGGTATGCAGCTAAGACCAATGGAATGCTAGAACGTTTATAAGAGCCAACAAACTTGAAGGAGCCCAGCCTTCCAAAAGAGACCGATTGAGCTTCTCGCACAATATGGCATATCCTACTCAGCAGTATAAAGAATCAGCTGCCAAGAGCTGAGAGACAGTTCAGTCAGTGGAGTGCTTGTCTTGTAAACATGAGGACCTGAGTTTGACTGACAGAACTCACATTCAGTCCTGGAGATTGAGAGACACGAGGATTACTGATGTTTGCTTCTAAGCCAACCAAGTCTACTTGGCAAATCTGAGACTGACTAAGAGATTTTTACCCCCAAAGGTAGATGACTTTGCCAAGGAATGCCAATGGAGGTTGTCCTGTGACTTCTACCTACATTCACATGCACGCATACCACCTGCACACACTTAGAAATGTGCACATACACATATACCCAAAATAAATTGCTAATTGAGTAACACAAATAACAACCACAGATTGAGAAAAGGAAACCAAACGGCAAAGAATGTTACACTATAGGATTCCCTTTTAAAGATGTATAAAGAATGAACAAAAAACAAGTGAAAGAAATGGAGACAGTCATCTCTGAGGAGTGGAGGACAGGGGTGGATTGCCAAGGGACAGGAGAGCAGGTTGGAGTGAATTGGAAATGCCTCAACTCTTCCTTTGGGCTACTTAACAAAGGAATACACATTTGGTAAAATATTCAACTGTATCTTTAAGACCTCATGGTTTTCAATGGATATAATATATATATACATTATATATATATGAAATGTCCTGTCTTAAAATCAAAGGGTCATCTCATGGCAGTGACTATGAACTAGCCACCAAACTGAGAGAGAAACCAATCAGAAAGCCTGATGGGGCTGGGCTGAGGCTGAGCATGGTTTGAGACAGTGTCTGTCATAATAAGGGGACCAACCCATGGACAAGGATGAATGCTGTCACCTGTTCAGAGCTAAATTCTGTAAGTACCCACCTAGAGCAAGGAGGTGTCTGAGTGCAAATGTCTCACCCATAGAGTCAGTCAGAATGCATAGTCTGTGACACTGAGTGGCCAAATAAGGGTTCTGAAACATTCTAATCAGTAGGCTTTCAATTAAAAATAAAAAAGTGTCCGTAACCAAAGATACAAAATTAGGGCTGGGTTATAGAGATGCTACAAGGGTACAAAGTAGAATACGTGTTTAATATAGGTTGGACAGTTTGAAATCAAGGTGGCCTATGGTGGTAATAAACCTTTCAGCACTACAACTGTGTGACCTAAAGGTGATCTTCAGTGTTACCAAGTGAATAAAAAGAAGCCAGCAGAAGCTGCATGCCAGAGGGATGTGCAGCACCCAATCAGCTGAGGTTCCAATGACCTCCCGTGGACACTGGAAACTGCAGGGCAGGCAGTGTCACTAAGTTTATCAATGTGGCCTCTGAGAAGGTGGTTACATAGGGGCATCGTAGAGACCCCAGGAGATCTGGCAAGCTCCAACTCCCTTGCCCATCTGGCTTTTCAGCCCTTATTTGTTTGAGGTCCCAGAGCTCTAGCAAGACAGAACACAGTCCCCACAACCCCCAAACGGTGTGGTGTCTGGTGTGCAACATGTGGGAAAGCAGTAGGAAATACAGGAGCTTGGAAGTCAACCTGGTTTCATCATTAGAGATACTGAACCTCTCTTGATGCTTGCTAACTTCTGCAACCTCCCTAGCTGAACCCACCCAACCCACGCGCTGTATCCGTCACACATTCTGGTCTGACGTCACAAAGGCCTGAGCTTGCCTGGTTACGGAGTACCGGCTCACTTTTCATGTTGTTGGGATCGCTAGCTCTAGCTCGCAGAGTTAACTCCTTAAATGAGAAGGTTTTCAGTGCGGTTTGGTTGGCCGCGAGGCTGCGAACCTGATATGAGCTGTTGCCCTCTATGTTCTGTAGCCACGAAGAAGCCCCAACATCGCCAGGTTTTTCAGGACAGAGTGAATTCATGGGTGCACTATTCAGTCTCATCCGCTGGGCTCTATGGCAACTCTAGGAGATCGTATAGTTACAGGATAGTGAAACTTTCTAGAACCACGAGGTTCCCTCCTTCGAAAGCAAATCGCACTCATTTTACTGTCTCATCTGCGAGAGTGTTTGAGGCTAAAAGCCGATCGACTTTGGGCCACCTGCTTTGTACGAAGACAACAGATGTGAGTGCTAAAGAATTTGAAGAAGGGTGGAAACAAGAGAAGAAAATGAATGAAAAACTGGCCGAGAAGGAGAAAGAAGAAAAGGAGGGAAAAGAGAAGGAAGAGAAGGAAGAGGAGAAAGAGGAGAATAAGGAAGGGGGAAAGGAAAAGGAGACAGAAAAGGAGGAGGAAAAGGTGGAAAAGAAAGAGGTGGCAGAAGAAAAAGAGGACAAAGAGCAGGAAGGGCAGGAGGAAGGTGATAAAGACAAGGGGGAGAAGGAGAGATGGTGGCTTCTCCAAAAGACTGACAGCCACGACTATAAGAAAAAACAGATATCTGGAAGCCATGTGCAAGGAAAAACACCTAGAACTGTGACTGCCACAGCAGAAATGACTTCTATAAGGCAGACTTACAGGCCCCAAGAGGGAAACCAGCCTTGTCAGGACTTATCGAACTACAAGGATGCAAACGCCCTGGTGTGTCCCAGGAAGCACTCTCGTGACCTTAGTTGTTTCAGCTCTCACAGCCATGCCAGAGACAACAGGCAAGATGGGGAGGACGTCCCAAGGTGCCCTCAGCCAGACTCAGCTCTCTGTGCCACACTTCAGGAGACTTCTCTGAAGAAAGGAGTAGAGCTAACTGGTCTTCTGGGCTTCACACCTTCCCAAGAACCACAGGAGAAACTAGGAAGGAAGCCCCAGGCTACTGTACTTAGGAGCCCTGCTACTCCTATGCCTGCACTAAAAAAACCCTGCAAGAGGAAAGGAGCCATTTTGAAGCTGTATTTGCCACCCTCGAGGCTACCACCAACCCCAGCGCTACTACAACAATTATGTGATGTGTTCAACCTGCCTCCACCTCCAAAGATCCCACGAACTGACGAACAGCGAGAGTCAAACAGTATAAAGAATAAGAAGCATCAACCTGTCCAGATCCCAGATAAAGTGGATGAAGTGTTACAGCCTAACACACAGGTAGTAGCTACTGGGACTGCCCCTCAGCCTATTCTGCCAAGGCCCCCATCTGATTCAGTGCCTGCAGTCTGTGGGGTTCCTAATCCAGGTCATCCTGCCTCCATGTCCTTGTTATGCCAGGCTGCTAGGCCTCCGACCCCATCTGTGTCACCTCCTTTCTCACCAAGTATACCCACAATCCCTATTTCTCCTTCAGCTCTCCCTTCTGACTCCCTTCCTTCCTGTCAGGCTAAGCCCTCTGTGGAGATTCTACCAGATGTGAAGAAGAAAGGCCCTACCGATTTGGCCACAGCTTTGGCTCCTGCCATTTCTCACCCCCCCAGGCCTGGTGCAGAAGCTTTGTCTTACAATCCCCCCTCCTGCAGGAGGGAGTCTGCCTCATTAGCATGCATAGCTAGTGACCCTTCCCTCCCCTACTCTGCAGCTCCTCCATCCTCTCTCCCCGGGAAACCTCCCGCAGTCTCTTCTACCATGGCATTCGAATCCTATGAAGACATGTGTTGGGAGCCATCTCCATGGCCTGCAGAGATGGACATGGATACCACACCCCCTTCTGAGGCAACTATTCTGAGCTCACCCACTGTCAGCATTATGGCAGCCCCCATCCCTTCTCAGGCAGCCATGGATATTGAGGAGATGGACACCACCCCACCTTCTAAAGCTGCCATCTTGCATTCTTCTTCTGGAGCTAAGGGTGCCTCCAACAGTATGCCTCACCCGTCTATGTGGACGCCTACTACAGCTTGCTACCGTACTGGAGTTCAGTCCACACACACATTGTTCAACGAGCTACAGTCTAATGACTATGCTTTTACAAAGAAACCATCCTCTGCAACAGCAGCAGTTGGCCTTCCTTCACAGTCTGCTAGTGGTAGCAAAACTGAACCCAGATTAGCAGGGTCAGCATCATCTGCTGACTATGGTAGGCCTTCTGGCCCCAGGAAGGCCACTGGAAAGCGACGGTATGCTTCCATTAGTGACACTACGGAGCACAGTCTCAAAACAGAAGCGGGCCCAAGTCACTGCAGTCCATCATCTGCTAATGTTACTCCCAGCACGTCGTCCGCCAATGTTACTCCCAGCACGTCATCCGCTAATGTTACTCCCAGAACATCATCCAATAATGTTACTCCCAGCACGTCATCCGCTAATGTTACTCCCAGAGCATTATTTGATAATGCTACTCCCAGCACATCATTCGATAATGCTACTCCCAGCACATCAGCATCGCTGAGACCTGTGGCGTCAGTAAGTGGAGAGAATCGCTCCTTTGGCATGATCATGCAAAGAAGTGTGGCGGGATCTAGCAACCCTAGTGTTGGTAGCACAAGCAATGGTGGTAGAGGACCTGATGAACCTGTTTATTTTGCGCTGTCCTGCCCGTCTAAACACAGTAGTTCTTCTGTGAGAAGGAGGACTAGAAGACACTAGAGGAGGGCACATGGTCCTCCCCACACTGCCTCCTGCTCAAGAGTACTTACTGCCACCTCCAACTAGGGAGAACAACTTTTTTATTTACATAACCACATATGCATGTACAAAATTTGACATATTCACCTCTGCATGGAGCAAAACGGCTTACCTGTTGATTAAGTGTACTTACTATGAATTTAGTTTGAATTTTTGGTGTGCACTGATTATTTTCCTAAGTAGTGTCTATTCTGAGTATTTTATTATTTTAAGTCAATTTGTTCTCATGTTGGTGTTTTTGTTAATTTCTGTTATTTATTAAAATGTAGTTGGTGTTGATATTCTTGTAAATGACTTTGTATTGTCGGCCTGGCTGAGTTTTACTCTCACATGTATTTCGTCTTTCAGTAATACCAACATGACTCTTTACTGAAATTATTAACATTGAGAGGGGAGTTTGGGGGGGGGCACCAGAATTTAAGTCCCATCCAACCAGTGATGAATTTTCTGGGGGTTTCTGCCATCGCAGGTTTTGTTGTCAATGTTGTCTATTTGGTTACTGTTCTCCCCCGACCTCCAGTATCTCCTGGACTGGTTTCCTAAGCCATCCAAACCCAGCAAGAACGTAAATGATGTGTACAGTAATATGAGAAGACTTCTGTGAGAAGACTTCTATTTCTATTTTTTTATATGATGTTTTGTGTTTCTCCCCCTACAAAGTAATTATATGGTGAGACCCCTGTGTTAAAGTGTGCAAGTGTAACTTTGCAAATTTCCAATTAACAGTTTAAAGAAGCAAAGGCCCATTTAGGTCCCTGTACCTATAGGTTTCTGTGCACTGTTGGTCCACATTTGTGTGCTTTCAGCCCGAGTCAAGGTTACACAAAAAGGTAGCAGAAGGAAGTGGTATAGGAAACTTCTACCTTCATAGGAGCCAGGAACTGGAAGGATCAAGAAGAGCCTGGGTCAAGACAGTTCCCTCCAAAATACAACCTCTGACAGCTACACATCAGGCTACACATCATCTCCTAACATTCTCACCACCTCCCAAAAGAGTGCCACCAACTGGAGGCCAAACCTCTAAACACAGGAGCCTGTAAGGACATTTCTTAAGCAAACTTACAAAGGCCCAAACCCCAACTGTGGCTGCATTTTGGAAATGCTGCCTGTTTAGAATTAAGCTTAAATGGGGTCATAAGAGGGGGTGCTCTAATACAATAGTGCCCTTATGAGAAGTTAGCAGAAAGCATTGATTTCCTCATTCCCAAACCCATGACAGAGAAGAAAAGTCATGAGGCAATACACCAGAATAGACACCCAGTAGAAGAGAAGACTCATCAGAAAGCAAAACCAAGGATACGTTCATTGAAGATGTGTAGCCTCCATGGCTATGAGAAAATGTCTATTATTTAGGACACTCAGTCTGTGGCATTTGGATAGGAGGGTCCCTGATGACTAGTCCAAGGAACAAGAAACAGAGTTTTTATCTGAGAGAACAGAAGAGATTATTTCATTATTCTCTTCCCTCCGAGTTCACAAGCAACACCATGGTATTCATGGCAGTGGTGTATGGTGGGCAGCGACATAAACCCTAAGGCTGGGGAGCCTGCTTTCTGACTGGCTATGGTCTCAAGGTTGTTTGTTTTTCTCCTGTCCCCTACTTCTCTCCATGCTCTGTCTCCATTCCACCCCTTCTCTCAGCGGTTTTCTGTCAAGGCAAAGGCAGTATCAAGTATGAAACAGGATAGAGAATTACGGCCCTAGGTCTCTGAATAGAACCCACCTAGGACCCCGAGAGATCCCAAGTAGGGATCCAATAAAGTTATCTTAACTCCTAGGGGGCACCTCTAATTATGCACATGTAGATCTGACCCCATACACCAAAGTAAAGCCCAGGATAATAAGATACATAGTATACCATTACTGGGATCTCAGTGGCCTGGCCACTAGCATGTAAGGAACAGATCCAAATAGCTCTATAAACAATATTTGGCTACCTTTAGCTTAGTCTTGTTATAGAGAACTTAGTTCTACAAGGCATCTATACTTAACATATGCAAAACTGCATTGGTGGGTACCCCTTTTCAAGTATACAAGGGACATGTCTATGGCAGTCACATTTTAGGGAACCAATTACATTTTAAAAATGTCAACATTTGTTGTATATTCATGCTCTTGGACTGAACCAGTAGAACAGATATATATTACAAAGGTGGTTCACTAGGTTGGCTTACATAGTATGGCCTCTGAAGTCCAACACTATCTGTACAGGAAATCCAGCAGAAGTGAGAGAGTCCAGGTTTCACCCATCATAAAACCCACTCATGTTCACCTTTACCTTGGGACTTCAGTCAACCCATTTCTCTTGGGTGTTCTGCCTAGGTTGGTCAAGGAAGGTTTCCAATGAGAAGAGCAGCAGGTATTTCTGAGACTTGTTAAGACCAGCTTTGTATACAGCAAATGCTGTTTGATTTCTGCCTCCTGCAGCCTTCAGGGGTAGGTCCTGTTGTTCCTATTCTAAGGGTCTAGAAACCAAGGAAAGAGCTTGTTGGAAGCGTCACCTTTAGTTGGACAGAGGTACCTGGCTGTGATTGAGGGATTTCCATTGCCCCAATCCTCCCCTTCCAATATAGGGACTGCTCCTCAAATTAAAATGTAAATCAAAACACGATCGACTTTGTGTACCCAGTTTGGATAAGATTTACCTTTGAAGAATGGCTTCTTTTTCTATCCCAGCAGGCTCAGCTCCACCAGCCCCACTTGCTCTTAATGATGGCTAGGGAGCAGGATCATAAATATTGCAAACGATGTGGCTTGAATGAGACACCCTATGAACCATAATAAAACCCCTGTGATTAATTCCAGGACTCTCTCTGCTCATATGAGACCTGTGGTGGCTTCCCTGATGAGATCAATACAGCGTGGCCGAGTGATCCTAATAGAAGTGTTATTATCTTTTAATCTTCAGGAAAACGCCAACTTCTCGAATCCGTCACTGGGCCGCCTGCTTTATTTTCTCAGTACAACCTTGAAGGCAGTTGTTTTCCCTGAAATGAAGACACATTAGAGTCTTTTCAAGGATTTATCAATAATAAGACTTGGGCCGTCTTTGCAGGGCCCTCTGCTAAAAGGCACATTTGTATGCTGCAAGTCAGACCTGGTCGTAGTGACCTTTGCTGTCAGCTGTTATTTTCCCAGTAGACAAATGCCTCTGGAGAAGTGAGTGGTAAAGACAGATATTCACGGGAAGGAGACAAGGAAGCCAGAATGAGGAGAGAAATAACATCACCAACAAATAATCAGGAGAGTTTTAGGAAGCCAGGCATGTCCCTTGTTTAGAACTCTGGCAGCAGAAATGGTCTCCATGGCCCTTGCAGGCAGCTGTATTTTTTTCTTTCTATCTATTGCTTCCGCAGGTCTCCAGGGACTGGGACATAGCAAAACCAGATGTGAGCATCAGTAAAAAATGTCACTGTCCAGTAGAAGTGTCCAGGGCCAGAGGAAGAAAGACAAATATCTCCGAGTATCATGCCTCCAGGGTGCTAGGCCATATGGGGACTGCAGGAGACAGGGGACTTCAGATAAGGGGAGGGTCCCTGTCAGTTGAGTGAGTACCTGAGAGAGAGAGGAAGTTGTCTGTGCTTGCTCTTATTAAATGAGTAAAGGCACTCACCAGTGGTAAAGCTAGGGAGCCTGGCAAGGGTGCCAGCTGCTGTTTCTGCCTATGTCCGGAACCTTTCTACTCATTTCTGGTCAGAGGCATCACTCAATCCCAGAAAGTGCCCGCAAGCACTGAAGAGGAGAAATGGGGTCCTTGATCTCTTTCTGCTACTTCTCTGTGGTGTAGCCCTGTCTCGTGTTCCCTTCCCTTCTTCAAGGGACACAACATCTAGATGGCAGGCACGTGGTCATCTTGGGCATCAATCAGATGTGCTGCACCTCTTACCTTGCACAGAAAGGGGAACTGAGGTCCATCACAGGAAAGAATAGGAGAAGTGTCCCTTCCAGAAGATTATGTGGAGCATTATATCTCCTGGGTGGTTGCCAAGAGCCCTACCCTCCAAGTGTGTTCCATGACCTCTTTCAGGGATCTAGGGTTCTCTCCAGAGCGCTAAGCTTCTGAGACCAGCATCTTATCTTCTGGATTTAGCCACTGACAAGGGGAGTGAAGCATAAAGCACACCTGGGTGGGAAGAAATAAGCAGGAAGGATATCTTTCATCAAGTTGCTTTGGACAGAACTCTGTCATGTGGCTTTGCCCACTGGACAGATGATGAAAATATGCTGTAGAAGGCAAGAACAAGAACTTGTAAACAACTGTGCCCCACTTTCATCTATAAAATAATGAATGCATGCTGTACACTGGATCTGAAGTATCTTCTACAGTGTCCCATAATGTGATGAGAGAGGCTTGCTCTCCAGGGAGAGCTAATGGCATGTTTTGGATACTTTAAGAGGTAGAGCTTAATGGGAGAACTTCAGGCCATTGGAAAGGCCTTGAAGGAAATGGTGAGTTTCTAGTCTCTCTCTCTCTCTCTCTCTCTCTCTCTCTCTCTCTCTCTCTCTATCTCTATCTCTATCTCTATCTCTTCTCCTCTCCTCTCCTCTCCTCTCCTCTCCTCTCCTCTCCTCTCCTCTCCTCTCCTCTTTTCTCCTCTCCTCTCCTCTCCTCTCCTCTCTTTTCTTTTGTCTCCAGGCTCCATAGTGAGCAGTTTTGCTTGCCTATGCAAGCTCACTTCACTATGGGCCCCAAACCAATGGCATCAATGAATAGCGGACAGAGACCTCCAAAATTCTGAACCACAACTAACTTTTCTCTTGTATATCATGATTGTCTTGGGAATTTGTTACGGTGACAAAGCTACCATGATAGAGACATAAATTAACTTTTAGATGAACTACAGTCGGGACTACAAGAAAATAGAATATTAGAGAATGCCTGACAAACAGCAGGAGCAAAATAAATGTCAATATCAACTAAAACAGGTGTGAGAGGCTGCTAGGAAAAGCCTACAGCTGCCTCCTGCCCCTTCCAAACTGGTCTAACCTTGTTCTCTTTGTTTTTCCATTGTTCTGAGATGGGCCTGCGTTCTGACCTGAAAAAGAATCCCAAACTCCTGAGATTCATCTTTGCCACATTTGGTGTGTTCACCACTCACATTGAAATGCTGGTGGTCTATGCCTGTCAACTGAAAGTGTTGATAGCAGCTGGGTACCTTTGCTGCTTTCCATTTTGGCCTTATGAACTTTGGAAAGTAAGCCTTGTTTGGATTATATGGAGCCTGGTTTGTTTGCTTGTTTGTTTGTTCTTTTAAGTCCCAGATTGTCAAAGGGAAAAACAGAAGTCATAGCTGTGAATTCTCTGACTCAATAGTCATTCTCTACCTAAGCAGGGTGGAGAGAGTCTGGACCAGGTGGTGGCAGTATACGCTGTTTCCCCTCAGTTCCTACAACCTGGAGGTCAGGATGCTCAGAATGGGCTCATCAAAATGACAGAACTGATGAGAGAAGAAATATTGGGCACGCTTGTTGGCTTCTCTCTAGAGTAGACTTATGAGGTTCTAGCACATTCTCTCTTCCCCCTTCCCCTGTCTCAGCTGAGTCATGTGCTCCTTTGCCGCTGGCTGAGACTCAAGAGACACCATCACAGTTGTGTGTGGAGGAAATCCATATTCTTAGGAGATCACGAAACTGAAGGGGAACTTTAGTTTTCTGGGATGTTTCTTTCCAAAAATCAGCCCTCTGCACCCCATGGAGCTTTTATCACTCAGCAGATGATCTCTGAATAAGCTCATCAGAGAAAAGGGCAAGCAGGACAGCAGTGGTGACAAGCAGTGGTGAAGGGAGGGTGGGCCCTTGTGTGGTGTGGTAGCAGTATCTTGGCCATCTGTTCTTGCTTTATTGACTTGCTTCCAGTTTTATGGAAGTTTAGGAGAGTACTCTCGAGGAGGGTCAGGCCATGCTGAAGGGGGCCATCAAGCACATATTCCATTCCCTGGCTGTTAAGCACTTGCTTGTGCAGGTGCCTTCGTTCTGATATTATTTAGCCCAGTCATGTCCCTGCCTATATGGATTCTTTTTATATTACTCAGTGGTTTTTAGAATTGTCATAGTCCTCAGGATGTTTCAGTTCCTCCAGGACCCAGGGACACACTTTCATTTTTTTCTCCAAAGTATTTTTGTCTTTTTCTTCTCCACCTTAAGGGAGTTCTTGAGCTTTCTAGATGTGATAATGCACATCTCTCTTTACCTAGTCATCGTAACACTGAACATTATTGTTGCACTAGCTGCAGTCACCTTTATATTAGTACATTTGCAAAAGTCAAAAGGTTGATTGACATCTTCAGCTATTAGCCTTCCTAATGACTTTTGGGGGCAAAACCATCAGCATCACAGGTGAGGAAACTAAGCCATGCCGAGGGAAAGAAATTATTGTAGGTCTTCCAGTCAGTAAGTACTGGATCCAGAGTTATGCCAAATTCTAACAGCCTCCCAATTAGTGTTCCTATATATTTAGACAAGTTCTGTATAGCTCAAGATGGCCTTGTACTTGTGAACTTTCTGCTTTGGCCTTTTAAGTACTGGGGATTATAGGTGTGCACAGCCATGCCTGTTCTAAGACTATGTCCCTGACCACTACAGTTTGTCTTCTTTTAGGCTTTACAGTTAATATTGCACGAGTGAGTCCTTTGTCATATTGTCTAACATAATATGCAGAAAAGATAATGGGACTTAGAATCAGACAGAGTCTTTTGGAATCATCATCTGGACTTAGGACCACACCATCTTGGGTAAGCTACTTGGACTTTTGTTCCTCCATTTTTTTTTCAATGAAGTATAGAGGAGCATGTGTGCCTCAGGGTTGGATGTGGTGAAGCTTAGCTGATATCAGGCATGACTAGACATTCTGATAGTAGATCACTGTTTACAGTGTTAGCTAATATTTATTAAATGTCCACTCTGTGGCATGTGCCTTCTTATGTGATTCATAGGGATTAACTCATTTAACTCCTCATAAGAATGCAAAACATGACGTTACTATACTATAGTCAAATAAATTAGACTTTAGTCCTCAAAAATGTTATGGAAGTTCAAGAGGGATGTCTGATAATGGTAGGAAGGTCAATCCATCAGGAAGTCACATATATAAGCTCTCACACATATGAGCACACATGCATACATGCATGAATGCACAAGTATTCAGGTACGCACACAGAGAAAGAAAGGAGGAGTGCACCTAACAACTCATCTTCAAAACATGTCAAATAAAGGCTAGCAGAAAAGTGTAGATGTAAAAACCCCATCAAGAAAAGAAATAGAGAACCCAAATTACTAAAGTAAGAAATGAAAACAGAGACATTGTTACCTCTCTTAACAAAATAACACTAGGTATACACCAAACCACTGTATTTCAGAAACTGGGAAATAGTTAAATATTATTTGTAAATTAGGCCCATACACAGCTGAAGAACTCTCAATACAGAAACATAAGAACATTTCAGATTTAGATGAATCTCTAGCAAGGACTGTATTCTGGGTTACAGACAAATTTTGATAAATGTAGGGAGAATTAAAATTGTGCAAAATATTCTTTGCTAACCTTTGGTAATCATGGAATGAAAATAGCAATTAAGAAAGTCACCTGTGAAGCTCATAAACCTAAAGAATTTTGGGAATGGGGTGGGGAAAATGGCTCAGAGAACCTGCTGCTCTCACAGAGGACCTGCATTTGGTTCCCAGCATCCATATTGGAAGGCTCACAATTTTCTTTAACTCCAGGCTTCCAAGGGATCTGATACTGTCTACTGGCCTCCACAGGCACTTAAACCCATATGCATGCACACACACCACAAATAAAAATATTACATAATGTGAAGGTATATTAGATATAGAGTTTGATACACTCTTAAATAACTGGAGGTTCTAAAACAAATCATAAATAGAATTATAATACACTTTGTAGTTAATGGAAGAGAAGAGGCAACATATCAAGACATACAAGTGATAATCAATGTTTAGATGGAATTTATAGTTGCAAGTATGTATAGACATAAAAGAGAGAGCTTGCAAGTAAAACCTCTAACATTCTACCTGAAGACAGTTAAGACAGAAAAGTAAACTAAGCTGCAAATGAACTAAGTCAATGATGAAGATTGAATACTTTTTCTTTTCTCAAAGTAATTCATCACACTTTATTCTTCAGGCTGTGTAGGTAAGTCCTGGGCCAGGTCCTTAGTTTACATATTTTTGAGATTGTTGAATAATTAGATCATTTCCTCCTTCTCTTTTCTTCCTACGAATTCTCCTATAATACACTCCTTGCCTCTTTGCTCTTTTTTAAGTTCATGGCCTCTGCTTTTATCAATTGCAGTTACTTGTTTTTATCAATTGCAGTTACACACACACACACACACACACACACACACACACACACACACACCTCACACAAATACACATACACTAAGGAGTGTCCACTTGCTTCACTTCCATGCAGCACTGGACTTAAGTAACACATTCCACTTAAAATAGTATCAAAATACACAAAACACCAAAGAATGAATTTAACAGAGCAAGTGAAAATTTTGTAATTGGAATACTATAGAAGCAGGTAGAAGGAAGGGAGTCAATTAAAAAGTAGAAGATAGAAAAAGAGTATGAAAATAAATCAACTGAACAAGATGCCATTTCATCCAAAAGGACCTATGATTTTGACAACTATTAGATAGGCTCAAATTATTAAAACTAAAAATGAAATAAGTACTGTATAAAATTTTACTATTAATAACTGCAGGTCAACAGTGCAGAAAGCTTAGGAAAAAATATAAAAACTACTGAAATTGAATCAAGAACACAAAGCAGGTCATAAAAAACAATACATGAGAAAGTTGAATTAGGAATAAAACATTTTGTATAAAGAACTGCCCAAGATTAGATGGTTTTCATGAATGAATGCTACTAGGTATTTAAAGAATTAATAGCAATTATTTGCAACTTTTCCAAAAATTAAAAGTAATGTAATTTCCAATTCACTCTGAGATTCAGCGTTACTCTTATTTATATACAATTCAGGCAGAGATATTGCCAGAAAATAACAGACTAATATCTCATAATATGGTGCAGAAACCCTTAACAAAATTATAACAAACCAAATCCAATAATGTATAAAAATATGCACAGTAACAGTATGGGAATTATTCTAGGCATGCACAGTTGGGTTAACATTTAAAGATCAATTAATTTGATATACTACATTAATAAAACAAAGGTCAGAAAGCACATTATCAAAATTTTGACAAAATCCAGCACCTCTTCATGAAAAAAGAAGAAACCCTCAAACAAAAGGAAGGTCATTTCTTCAATCTAATACAGGGGATCTGTCTTAATAAACAATATGAGTAATATCATAATTATAAAGGCTGAATGCTTTCCCTTTTCAAGCAGAGATGTCCACTTTCATCTCTTCTATAAGACACTGAATTTAAGCAACACATTCTTTTTAAAATAGTATCAAAATGAATAAAATAATGAAAAATAAATAGCAAATTAAGTGAACGGTTTATACTCTGAAAAGTATAAAATACTATTTAAGGGTATTAGAATGATCTAATGAAGAGAAAGGCGGCCCGAGATGGTAGAAAGAATGTTCACGATAGAAACTTTCAATTATTATCCTATGGGCTTCTGGAAATGATGTTAAGAAAGTCAAATGATGTCAGAAAGTGAAGAAAACAGCCACATGTAAAAGAAATTGGACACCCTATTTCACACCATTTAAAAAACTAACCAAAATAGCTCAGATATCTAATATGGCAGCTAAAACTATAAATCGCATAGGAAAAGAGGTATAATTCTCAAAGCATTGTATTGAGATATTCTAGACACTTTAGAAAAATATCCTGCAGTCCCTCTACTGAGTGGGTGATGGAGTTACCCCATAACTCAGCCACTGTGTTTCTAGGAACTTATCAAGGATAAATGCATGCATGTTCATATAAAACATGTACATAAATTACTATAGAAGCATTACTCATCATAGTACAGAAATATAAACAAATTTAAATGTCTAATGACCCATGAATGGGCAGAGGGTGGTCTATATATTCAACAGAATATTACTCAGAAAGATAAAGCAGTAGGGTGCTGAAGACCTGGCTCACTATGTAAAAGTTCTTGATACACAATGCCAAAGACCTGAGTCTTTATATAAAATCTGGACATGTAATATGAATGTCTGCAATGCCAGCATCCACTGAAGCCTATAGACCAGCTAATCTGACATATGCCCAAATGTTATATGCTAGGTTTACACAAAATATTCAGATTAAGCAAATATAGAGAGACGGAATATGAATTAATTTTTAACTAGGCTGGGAGGAGTGGGTAAGTGGAAATGATTGCTAACATTGTATAAGTTTGGGGTTGTGATTGCTAGCTTTAATTGTCAAGTTGACACAACCTAGAATCACCTTGGAAGACAGTTTCAGTGATTATATTGGACTGGTCTGTGGTTCTCTCTCTCTCTCTCTCTCTCTCTCTCTCTCTCTCTCTCTCTCTCTCTCTCTCTGTGTGTGTGTGTGTGT
Organism: Rattus norvegicus; assembly: GCF_021556685.1. Classification (NCBI taxonomy): domain Eukaryota; kingdom Metazoa; phylum Chordata; class Mammalia; order Rodentia; family Muridae; genus Rattus; species Rattus norvegicus. The sequence goes on from NC_141552.1 coordinate 1,396,641, forward strand.
GTCCAAGCGCGAACACATATGTGTTGTCTTAAGTTAATTGATGTAGGAAAACCATATCCACTGTGGGAGGCATCATTCCCTAAGAGGAGTCACAGAACCACATAGGGTGGAGAAACTGAGCAAGCAAGCAAGAAAGCACAAGCAAGCAAACATGTATTCATTCTCTTCTTTCTGCTCTTGACTGTGAATGTGATATGACTTGTTTAAAATTTTTGCCTTGACTTGGGCATTGTGATGGACTGTAAACTGGAATTAGAATAGAATGCTATTTTTGCATAAGTTTCCTTTCAACAGAATATTTTATCATAGCAGCAGAAGTGACACTAGGACAAAGAGGTAATGAAAATATTCTAAAATTGATCATAGCGATGGGTGCATACTGTAGAATATGCTGCGAATGAACTAAAAGTCTTTGAACTATATGGATTAAATGTATGAATTATATAACATATGGGTTATATCTCAAGATATTTGTGTTATAAAAGTGAGTAGATATTATTATTCAATGCATTTCACTGAGAGGTAGACCAGCATATGGAAAGATTATGAAACATGTCCATAGCTTAAATGTATGAATTATATAATGTATGGGTTATATTATTTGATATTTGTTCTAAAACAGCAAGTAAATATTATTTTATATTATTATTCAGTGCATTTTACTGATAAATAGACTCATATGTGGAGAGATTATGAAGTAAGTTCCTGGATCAGACTGACATCCTAAAGTATCACCTTGAGTATTCAACAAAGACAAACTAATCACTGGTTTGAAGGCCAAGGACTTCGTCTCTGAGATGTCAAGTAGGTAAAGCAGTGGGGACACAAAGGTGTCTCCTTGATTGTACTCATAGATTCTGTATGTAGCTCAGCCTGGATAGAGGGCCACAGTTGCCATAAACATTTAAGGGGTGTAGTCAAATTAAATAGCAAACGTGCACACATGACCTGTCTTGATCTTGGCTTGTCCTATTCAGCAAAGCTTGAGACTTCATTGGAGACTGAACTCATATGTGACACTCAAAAATATTTGTTCGTGAGCTATGAGTACGGAGACATGATTTACTTTGTCTTGTGTTTTCATGTGTGGCAGCCAGTGCTCATGACTAAACTCTATCATCAAGCCCTCTTTTCACATTAAAAAACAATTTTTTCTTTCATGTTTTAACTTTTTGAGACAAAACCTCACTGAGCTCCCAAGGCTGCAGCACAGATAGGGTTTGCATTTAGGAGTTTTCAGACTTAGCCTCCCAAGTAGATGAGACTACAGGCCTACACAAGGAGCTGTAGCTTAGGTCCAGCACTTTTGATCAATGACTGTTTGCCTTTGGAAGGCCACACCTAGGCAGAAAGGCCAACATCAGCTGCTGCTCAGAGTGAGAGACAATGAAGAAAGTGATCCAGTGGTCACTGAATTATTAACCAGAGACAACACTAGCTGAAGACCAGTATTAATCAAGACTGGTCATGCTTTAGTGTGACACATACAAACTACTTCTTCACATGCCTTATGCTTTGTGATTCTTTTTTTTTTTTTTTTTCAGTTCTGTTTTTCGGAGCTGGGGACCGAACCCAGGGCCTTAAGCTTCCTAGGTAAGCGCTCTACCACTGAGCTAAATCCCCAGCCCCATGCTTTGTGATTCTTATTAGAAAGAATTCCAAATGTAAACTAGGATTTGTAATGCCTATAATCTATTAAAATTACTATTAAATATTACTGTAGAATGTAGTTCCAAAGCTATTTGGGAGTACTCAGATGTATTTAGTGGCATTTAGTGGTCCAGAGTAGTGAAGATGATGTGTTACTGGGGTAGGAATGGTAACTCCGGGTGGGTACCAGGTCCACATTTTTGTTTGGGCATTGTATAAGGGCTATAACCATTAGCAAATTGTTTAATTCTGAGTTTTACTTACCCTGTCTATCTATCCAGTGACAATAGGAATACTCTGTCAATTATTTCAAGGATGAAATGAAATAACGCATGGTAAGACCCTGTGTTTGGTAGAACTAATGTTTGAAAAATGTGATCTGCTCTTGTTATAAAGATAAAGTATCATCCACATCACTCGAACTGACAATGGTCAGTATTCATCATCAAGGATGTTGGAGGTGGAAGGCTGCCTGTGGCTATTCTAGACATGTCCCGTAAATATTTTTGGACAAAGAGGCAAATGGAATTCAGAGGGGTAAGATCAATTCTCCAGTGACCTCACAGCAGAACAGTTGTCAGAACATGTTCATCTTGACCCCTCCGCCTTCTTCCTCCCTTCCCCTCCTCATACCACAGAAAAGGAATATAATGTTAGGTTAGTCCATCTTGGTGAGGGGCTTAATTAACCATTCAGCTTTGCATCCTAATTAACCATTTCTTTTCCAAGTGCTCTGTTCTCTGGGTGAAAGTCTTTTGGGAATCTGGGATTGAGCCAGGAGGAATCCTGGCCAAGATCCTGGATAATGGAACTCACAATTGTCCACAGCTTACAATGTGGGTAGATAATTCTTCATTAGTCAACACCATCCTTTCTAAAAGGAAGGTGATCTGGAAAGTCTACTAGACAGCTCTGTTGGATTGCCAATGCTTTTGTGTAGCATGGTGATCCTTGTTTCCTTTTGGCTTTTTGTCTGTCTTATGTAAGCTTAAGGGCTTTACTTTTCTGTTCTCATCATTGTCAAGTTCCTGCTCCCCGTCACAGTTTGTGTCCTGCTCTCTACAAAAAAGCACAGTGTTTACTCTTGGCCTTGCGATTCAGATTTAAACAGCAGGGATTTATCATAGAAATATCAAGTTATAATTATTCATTTCTTCCCTTGCAAATGAATAAACTGAAGCTCCAAGCAGTAACTTGTTTGAGGTCAAATGAATAATGAGAGGTAGGACTTGGATGCTAGAAAACCTCGTAGATGAGGGAAGAAGAGACTGGACTAAAATTTTATGTTACCTCTGTCCTCTTTATTTATTCTTGGCCCTTCCCTTTTGATTTGGGGTGTAATGGCAACACAGAAAGAGCAAGCATGTATGGGACTCAATCTTACATACATAGGAAGTGTAGCCCAGAGGTGGGGAGGATGTGTGAACTCTAAGACAAGGAGAAAATAGCTCTTCTGGCAGAATGAATGGTTTCCAGGGAAAACTGGAGGTAGCATTTCTTATTCTTCCAGTGTGCTCTACAAGCAGTCCCTAGGTGCTTATCCCACAGGAGGATCCTGGGAATGAAACCTCTGAAGTAGACTGTTAAAAGAGCTCAGAGACTTCTGGAATTAGCTGAGCTTGGGTTGTGCTGTTCCCACAGTCCCCACTTTTGATATTGCTTTGTATTTTAGCTTTGGGAGCCTTACCTCCTCAAATAAGGAACAAGAGGCCAGTTGGCAGGTTGGATGGGGATAGTCCTATTGAAGATAGTGTGTTGGAGGATCCTGTGAGCTGTAGGCAGATATAGTTAAGTCTTACAGAGAGCTGCTCATAAGACTGTGATATGACAGGCTGTAGTTTCTAGAAGGTGTTTAAACAGAGAGGAGATAAATAAATATTAATGGGAATGAATAAATTAGCGAAGCAAAAAAGATGGTAAAAGACAGAGGGTCAGACAGAGCATGAATGAAAGCCCCAATCATGATGGTAACAGTTACTGTTAAGGAGGGTGCTTAAGACACTGCTTCTCTTATATTTGTGAACCTTCTCACCAATCAGGCAGGTAAATGTTTTTATAGGTGGTTCACAGGTAGAGAAAAGTAAAGCTGGGGGAGCTCTAGAAGCTTTCCCAAGGTCACCTAGTCAGGACACCAGAGAAGACCAGGACCTGGTGCCTCTAAAGCCTGAAGCCTGTGTTCTCTTCAGTAGCAGCTGTTCCTTCCCCTCCATCATGACTCAGGAGAAAAGTCAATTTTCCATGGTTGCGGTTGTTTGCTGAAAGGAGCAATTCCCTTTCCTCTATCTCTAATTTTCCCCCAACTAATTGCAAATTAGTGGTAATTTTCAAATGAAAAGAGGGATCCAGCATGCTATCCATTTGTGCTTACCCAGCAAGACCCTGGACTTGTGACAGCTCTGTCACCATGGCAACCCTGCCTACAGGCCTTTCTGGGATCCTTGGCAGAGCTGCCTGGGCTCTGAAGGTGGGGCTGCTGGCCCTCCAGGTTAGCCTTGTCTGTTGCTTGAATGCCCTTGCAAGGGCAGAGAGTGTCTGTAGTTAAAAAAGCTCTATGCTTCATATTTACTGTTCCTTTCCATGTCTCTTGTTTGGGAGGAAGTTAAAAATTAAAACAAAAAAGAAGAGGAAGACAAAAGTAGAAAAATCACAACAAAAGAAACTTAGTAGGGTGAAAAACTCCTTAAAACATGGGGACATTATCTAGTTCCTCAATTCATTGCTGAGTTGTTGGGTTAAATTCCTTGCTCCGAGTCCCAATGGTGCAGAGGACTTAGATTCAATATCACTGTTAGATCTTGTTCACAAAGGAATGATGGGAAGATGTCAGCTCTTTCCAGCCCAGATCAGAAGGTCCTCTTCAGTAGGGAATTCCAGACCTAACAGGGAAGATCTGTGCGAAGCACTGTTCTATTAACTTGAGCTTGGGTGCATGTAAGTACCCTATCCATAAGCAAACATTTGTTGAGTACCTACTGTGTACTCTGAGGCTGAAAGAATGAAGGGTCTCTGCCTTTGCAAGGACATTCAAGCAGCAGACAAGGCTAACCTGGGGGCCAGCAGCCTCACTTCAGAGCCCAGACAGCTCTGCCAAGGATCCCAGACAGGCCTTGATGTTAAACCGCTTTGACCAGTGACAGGGATGGCTGTATGGGTGCCTAGTGTTGTTTGTTTTGTGAGGTAGGAATAGGATCAGCATGATCAATTACACTTATAAATGTAGGGACAGCCTAGTCTTGGGAAGATGAAAAAGTTAAGCCCAGTTCTTCTTTCCAGCCCCATGATCCCAGAAATAAGACTCAGACTCAAAATATATTTATAAATACCTTGGCCATATAACTGGCCACTACTCTGACTAGATCATAACTAAAATATCCCAATTATTTTTCCCTACATTTTGCCACATGGCTGGATATCTGTGCTCAGGTACCATGTATCTGTCTCCTCACATCTTCTTGGGAGGATCTCCCAGTGCCTGGCTCTATCCCAGAATCCTTCCTGCCTCCTGAGTGTTCCCCCCTCTCATTTCCTGCGTAAGCCATAGGCCATTGGCTTTTTAATTGACAGGTGATCCATTCATACAACACACAAGATACTTGCTCTACTGGAAGAATTAACAAACTACTCAGAAAAGAAGAAATAAATTCCAGGGAAAGAATTATAATATGTATAAAAGTATGAAGGTAAAATGGGCTGTAATATATTTTAGTAATTCCAAGAATGGCTACTCTTACCATTCAGAGTTAACAAAATATGTTAAACTCCAATGAAAATGAATCGCGTACTTGGGATATGGCTTGGGGAAGATGGCTTAGTGTGGGGATCAGAGGACGTTAGGGTTAAGTGACGCTCTGAGTGGATGTGTATATTTTGACATGGGAACAGTTATGCCAAGGAATACAGAGCCTTAGGCTCAGAGACGTGGCAAAGCCTTGCTCAGGAGACAGGGTTTGAGTGTTGAAAATGTGTGCAGAAAATGTCCACCTCCTGGGTACTTATGGCCTGAAGACTGCACCTTGAAGGAGCTCCTCCTAGAATTAGCTAAACCTGTCCCCTTAATCCAGATGTGTATGACAAATGCTGTCTCCTTGGTTATGTGTATATAACAATCCTACCTCATGTTCGATGGAATAAATACACTGAGCTTCTGGGTGCTGTGCTTTTTCTGGCAGACAGTGCAGTTTGTGGAAGTGTGGTTTGGAAAGGGTTTGCAACACAAGCATAAGAAGCTGAGTTTGATGCCCCCAGAATGAATGGAACAAAGCAGGGCATGCATGCCTGTCATCCTGACACTGAGGTGGCAGAGACCAGTATGGAACCCTGGAAAGCTCTGGCCAGTCAGTCTAAAGAAATCAGTAAGTGAACTCCAGGTCCCATTAGAGATCCTGTCTCCAAAACAAAGGTGAGAACTGTGCAGGTTAGTTTTGGTCAATTTGGCATGTGCTAGGGTTATGTGGGAAGAGGGAAACTCAATTGAGAAAAATGCTTCCATCAGTTAATGGGGGTATTTTCTTGATGATTCATGTAGGATGACCAGGCCACTGTGGATGATGCTATCACTAGGTAGTTGGTCCTAGATTGTATTAAAAAGCAAACTGGTTGATATATGAAAAGCCATCCAATAAGCAATACCCCTTCGTGGTCTCTACTTAAGTTCCTCCAGGTTCCTGCTTGGAGTTCCTGCCTGGGCTTCTCTTGATGATGAGCCGTGACTTGTAAGCCAAGTAAACCCAGTCTTCCCTGTAGTGGTTTCAATGAAAATGGCCCGCATAGACAAATAGAGAGTAGTACCAACAGATGGTGTGGCCTTGTTAAGAGTAGGTGTGGCCTTGTTGGATGAAGTATGTTGCTGGTGGTAGGTCTGGAATCTTAGAAGCTCAAGTCAAGTCCAGTATCCCTTTATCTCCCTCCTGCCTGCCAATCCAGAGGTTGTATTCTCTGCTACCTTTCCAGCACCATGTCTCCCTGCACACTTCTATGTTCTCTGCCAGGACAATAGACTACACCTCTGATCATACATATAAGTCACCCTCAATTAAATGTTTTCCTTTATAAGAGTTGCCATGGTCATTGTGCTTCTTCATGGTAATGGAAACCATGAGACTCCCCAAATGGCTTTTAGTCATGATATTTATCACAGCAAGAGAAAGCAAACTAGGACAAGAACATTTAAAGAAGACACCTAATGTCAGCCTCTCACTTCTGACTGTATAGTTAGAAAAATATACATGGACCTGTAAACATAGACAGAGAGAGAGAGAGAGAGAGAGAGAGAGAGAGAGAGAGAGAGAGAGAGAGAGAGAACATGTACATATGCACATTCCAAAAAGTCATGTCTGGCACTGATATGGACTTGGGCCTCTGTAGGATCATTTGTTTACTCAAAACAACACAGAGGACTAGGGATGGCATCAAGGTCATGTTATAACAGTATGAACAGAAAATTCATCAAACTCAAGAAAGGCCCTGGCTTCCTTGTTGTGGGGGAGTATAGGAGCCTCTGGCAGCTTCACTTGCCTCATCCCCTGTTTCAGTTTCAGGGGAATCTCTCTCATTGACATGAGCTCTCAATGACTAGATAAGGAATTAGATACTTGGCAGGTCATCTGAGCTGGATCCTTTCTTTTGAGGCTAAAACTTTATACTTGCTGGAAGATGAGGTGACAAGGGTGATGTGAATAATTAGAACATGGAGGGAAAGGTGGGGTACTGATGGAGTGGCACAAACTGCTAGAGATCCCAAAGCCTAGACCACACCCGTGCAAGGGACAGGTGATGAGAGCACTCAAGACCTCATGGGTGGTAGCCTTGATGGGGCCCTGTCCCACCTCATCCTGACTATGTAATGGCACCTGCTATGAGCTCCACTCCTCCCTTCTCAACTCTGCATTTTTCTGAGTTTAAAACTTGTCTAGTGGAATACAGTTGAATAGCTACTGATGACTCTATCATGTATCCAAAACCTCAACAAGTTATGGCACATTCCCATCTTCTAGAAGTTTCTCCCACCCTTTCCCACAGTTCTTGTTTTCCATTGGCAGCCACAGTAGCATGACGTTTACCCTAGCATTGATCTTCATATAAAGGAATGTGCCTTTTTGTGTCCTTTTTTGCCCAGGTACTTTTGGTGTGGTTGCTGTCTACTGCCTTTGGTTCTTTATTCATCCTGGAAAACAATCAGGGGACTCATCCAAACTCATTAGCTCCCCCACCCCCACCTCCACCCTTCACACATACCTTATCAAATGTCTTTGGGATTCATTGTGCCCAAGCAGGAGTCACGTCACTTCCATGATGCCCTGCCTGATGTCAGCACCCTATCTCACTCAGCGTCATGTAGTTGGGGTTATGGTTTGTATACGCTTGACCCAGGAAGTGGCACTATTAAAAGGTGTGGTCTTGTTAGAGTGAGTGTATCACGGTGGATGTGGGCTTAAGACCCTCCTCCTACCTGTCTAGAAATCAGTATTCTGCTAGATGAAGATGTAGAACTCTCAGTTCCTCCTTTATCGTGCCTGCCAGATGCTGGCATGCTCCTGCCTTGATGATAATGGACTGCACCTCTGAAGCTGTAAGCCAGCCCCAATTAAATATTGTCCTTATAAGAGTTGCCTTGGTCATGGTGTCTGTTCACAGCAGTAAAACCCTAACTAATATAGGTGGGTTGCAGAGGATAATGAGCAAGAGGGATGGAAGATTAAAGAGGTTCAGAAAGCAACACCTCAGAGGATCTGCAGTATCCAGGTTGAACGGCTCAGGCTCTGGACTGACACCACCTTCTCAACCTTAATATCATATTGTTGTGCCTTCATATGAGAATCAGAATGAGGGGAAGCTGAAAAATTCTAATCGGGTTCCTGACATTAAAAAGTACTCCACCTTTTGTGTGGGATACACCAGGTTAAAGGAGCACAGAAACAGGGGTCAGCTGTAGAGCAGAACTTAGCACGTTGCCTTGTCCCATTACTAAAAGAAAATGGTAATTTTAGCTAATGTTTGCAGGGAGCTTAGTAAGCCACAGGTGGGTACTGTTTTAAGTGCTTTGCATAAAGGTTTCATTGTAGTTCACACAATTCTGACAAAATATGAGTGATGGTGGATGGAGAAGTGTAGAACCTGTAGCCAGGGGCCATGTTGCAACTCCAGTCAGGATCTTGACCTTGTGCTACTGGCCTTTCCAGGTAAGAGCTGTTTTGAAGCATGGCCCAAATCTGGGTGGGTTTAAGTGGGCATGGATTACCCAGGAAATGTATCCACTGATCAGAACTAAGATTTTCTACCTTAGAATATGCTTAACAATCAGAGATTCTTTTAAGTAACGAGGGAGGAGGAAAAAAAATCAGCAATGAGATTTGTAGCCAAGCAAGCAATCAACTGGAACAAATCTTTCTTCACAAATGGGGTTTATACTTAAGGAGAAGAGTACATGCACTAAAGAGCCACATTAAGGATTAATCAGAGAGAGAGTGTCCCTCCAGTGTGGCATGCAGGATACTTGCCTTGTATCTGCACTTAAAAAAAAATAGGATCAGGTTTTGCTAAAATGCAGATGACAATTGTGGCCTGTGATGTGACAGAGGGAATGACATTTTCTAGAACATTCCCTCTAATGATTTCAGTTGCTGGATAGGGGAGCAGGAAGTTGGTACCCTGGAATTTAAAGTCTATTCCATACACTGGACCCTTCAAGGAGCCTGATTGGTGCTGGGTGTGTCCTACTGTCTTCTCCTCCTCTCTGCTCTTCTTTATCTGTTGAAAAGATCTCCTGAATATGGTCTCAAACTTATCATGTATCTGAAGATAACCTATCTTGAACTTCTGATCCTTCTACTTCATCCGGCTGATGCTGGGATTACAAACAGGTACCATCAGACTCAGGTCACTGGATGCTAGAGGAGACTGAGCTTAGGACTTTGTGTATGCTAGACAAGCATTATCTTAGCTGAGTGACCTGTCTTGTTTTGTTAAAGGGATGTTCTTACCTGCCTCAGGCTCCAAGTCTTCATATACACAAGAAGTTCTTATTGTGAGTGACAGGCCATTTAGATTTTGCCATTAGACTTTGGGAGTCTTGCATGCTTGCAAATTCCCTCCAGTGCATTACTGTATATTTAGAAGTCTTTCCCACTTCTTTATACTCTTTGGATCTAGCCTTCTGAATTCACAATTTCCTTGCTTATTCAATGAGGATAACAAATTCAATAGAACTCCTCAGGGAGTAGATGATGTGATGTAAATATTCTTCAGCAAAGGGCTGGCATGTGTGAAACCCTCAGCTTACCTTCAGGTCTTTCCATTTAGTACTTCTGTTCATGTAAACTTAGAGAATGGGATCCTTAATTTATCTTCTCTTTGCTGAAGCCCACAAACCTGTCTCCTGGGAATCTGGGAGAGGTACTGATAGCTTCCTGCCTCTTCCAGCATCCTACTTCTCTGTAGTTCTCTGCAATAAACCTGCTCCCTATATAATTATAAACAATAGATTTCTCGTAATCACAGGCCTGCTATTTATTTATGGGTAATGATAAATCAAATATAAGAAAGTATTCACCATTTCGCTTCAGAGGCTGGGTATTATTTTAAACATTAGATTTCTGGAATATAGATGATAATTAATAATTACTTATCCAATAAATGAATGAGGGTACTTTTAACACTCATATCTGCCAGGCCAAGAAATCCCAATATCACCATCCACCTACCTGACAGATGAGGAAACGGTTCCTGGAAGGTTAAGTGAATTCCAAGTGAAGGATATCAAAGACCTAGCATCTAAGACCTGACCTGTGTGTGTCCGGATCCTTTCGTGGCTTTAGAACACTGCACCCCCACCCCCTGCTCCACCCCTGCTCCACCTTGTGAGTCCATAGAAAAATCTGTTCTTGGGAGTTTGCCTTGGTGTCATTTATTTTCAGATCCCAGTCTGCAGGTTGAATATGAATTCATGATGTATGCTCTGGTCTTCCATGACTTGTGTTCCTGGCATTTCATTAGGCTGACCTGTAATTGTTGTGGTAAATGTTTACACATCTATAAATTATTATTAGGCAAGTAAGGCAAGGTCAACCTTTATCTTTCAAGGCACTGGAAACAAACTCTGGAGATTTCCCAGCAGACAGAGGGGCTGGGATCTGATTAATTATGGACTGCGTTGGTGTCATATTGACAACACTATTTCTTGCTGTTAATTTTGAAGTCCCAGTTGGGTCATCCTTCCTGAGCATGAAAAATTATTGCCCTTCTACTGATTGTTTGCAAGTGATTCAATTTTAAATCACTAATGACTATTGATAGCTGATCTTTTTACTCGGGCAGCAGAAGCTGGACTTTATTTTACCATACTTCTTGTTACAAGGTTGTATAAGGCCTTTATTGTCAACTCAAGGACCTTCTAATACTAATTGTTTTTAAAAATGCCATAACTATATATTTTTAAAACTTTTTAGTAGAAAGTAAGTAGTATAACTTATTACATACCCACTATGTGTTTGACATTTTTACTTATTGTATTATCTAATGTAATAATCTTGTGAACGATTATGTTCTGTCCCTCCTTTTTCTTTAGTGAGGATTAAATATATCTCATGTCCTATCATTGAGGTGGACCTCCAGATCATTTTTATCTACTTATTATGTCTGCCAGTCTGTCTATCTATTATTATTATCATCTCTTTATCTATCATCTCTCTATTATCTATCTATCTATCTATCTATCTATCTATCTATCTATCTATCTATCTTCCTATCTATCATCTATCCATCCATCTCATCCATCCACCCATCCCATCCATCCATCCCATCCCATCCATCCATCCATCCATCCATCCATCCATCCATCCATCCATCCGTCTGTCCATCCATTTAAATGTGTTGTTTAAAGTTTGAGTCAGAATTTCACTAGGTTATGCAAACAGTACTCAAACTCTTCTGTAGCTCTGGTTGACTTTGGACTTGTGACCTTCTGCCTCCAACTCTGGAGTTAATGCCAATCTGCCACCATCAGTGGCTGGTGAGGTAGTCTTACTATTCTTAGTAGCTTAGGTTGTGATATACAGTAGGATATTAGGCTTCTCCAGAGAAATAGAACCAATTGGATGGGGGGAATGGATAGATAGAAGATAAATAAGTAAGGGATAGAAACAGATCTCTGTTTCTTATGGAATACTTATAGACACTAATTTATTGTGGGGAATTCATACATGTAAATGAGATCAAGGAATCCCATAGTTTTTGCAAACTAGAGGCACAGGAGTCCTCATGGTAGAATTCCCCCGAAACCTACAAATTCTAGGATGAGGGGAGCCAATATTATAATTCCCCAAACTGAGTCTGAAGGCCTGGATTATCTGGATCATCATCTGGATACAGGAGAGGACAGATTTTCCAACTTAAAAAAAAAAGTCAAGTTTGCCCTTCCTCCATGTTTAGATTCCCAATAGACTCTGTGGTTTAAGTAGAGACTCCAGAATTCTCAGTGGCTTAAGTAGGGCTCCCCAGAATTTTCAGTGGCTTAAGTATGGCTCCTTAGAATTCTCAGTGGCTTAGGTAGGTTCCCTGAAACTTGTGGTCTGAGCTTCTTTACTTAGTCTACTCATTCAAATGCTTTGTTATTTAGAAGTACTTTCACAGTTGTACTCGGGAATAATGTTTTGCCAGCATACCGTGTATCTCTTAGACCAGGTACATACCAAACCATTGCAGGAAGCTCTTAAGGAAAACTAATGAAGCCAGACACAAATGCAAGTGCACTGATGTCCATCCTAAAAAAGTTATTAATAGGAAGGAAAATAAGAAAAAAGAATCTGCCATTTGGAAAACTAAATTGGAATTATTTTCTGAAACTCTAAAATACTTAAATAGAACCCCTGACAACTATCACCCCAAAGTCTGTGACTCCAATCAGAAGTTCTCCTCTGTATTTTGGGGGATATCTGGGTCTACTGCCCAGTTTTGTTAGTTAGACTAAGGTTGTGTAACTTTAAGAAGTTAAGAAGAATTAAGAAGTTAATTATCATCAACTTACCACAAAACCTCCAGTCCCAAAGCACCTATCTCACCAGCAGTCTGCCTTGGTAGTGAAAGGGTTGTGAGTTTGAGCTTCTTATTCTGGTTTCCTTTCTCCTGACCATCCCTTCTTTGTCCAGTGCACCCCTTTAAGTATACCTGACTTTTGTGATTCAAAATGTAAAGAGCCCATCAATAAATGAATACTCAAATGCAACCTTACGGATGTATAGTGCAGGGCTTTTATAGTTCATCTCCTAGCAAAGACACTTTGCCCAATTTGTCTCCTACTATGTGTCTATCCTTTGGACAAATACTGTCTAACATTGAGTAGATGACCTGAAATTAAGCCTCAAGTCCCTTGGGTTGTCTAGCAAGTAAGATCTTTTAGGAATGGTGAAAGAGCTCTCACAAGCCTGTAGAAATTTATTGTAAGATAATTGAATACCATGTTAAAGATACTGACATGTCAGTGTATTGCAGAGGTGACACCCATGTTCCTAGGCCCCATTCTGTTTGCATGTGTGCAAACAACCTTCATGAAAATACCCTTGGTTTAATACCCATCCTGGTGAAGCTTACTTGGCTTATAAACAAACCCTTGTCAACCACTATCCAAGTCTGACCTCCTTACCAAGGATTGTTCACTAGTTAGCATTGTATGAAACCAATGCAAACATCATTTGAAAAGAGTCAATCCACTCCATGAAATAATAATACCAAACTTTCACTTAAACCTGTCTAGTTCCTTAGTCAGTATATACCCAAACTAAATGCCTGGCTTAGTAAGGACTTTCCTCTTCCCAGGCTCTGGGATCAGTGTTGCCAAAAAGTGTCAATGAACAATTCCTAGCCCACACTGATTTGTGCTGGTTTTTCATTAGGTGATTCTTTAATGTCAGCTGGTCCTGGACTTCATCCTACATCCTCACTGCTGCTACCTTATCTGTGGTTTTCCTTTCCTTTAGTTACCTGAGGTCCACTATCCTTGGAGCCAGAGGTGTTAGGTGTCTTCCTCAGTAGCTCTCCATCTTACTTTTTTTATACTTGGTCTGACACAGAACCCGTAGGTCATCTATTCAGCTAGGCTGGCTGGCTAGGAAGCTCCAAGAATTGACCTCTGTCTGCATGGCCCACCTCTCAGTACAAGTGTTACAGAAGCATGCTGTCCTTTTTATGTAGGTCCCAGGAATCCAAACTCAGCAGCCACTTTACCAAACTGAGCCATTTCTCCAAGAAGTTGCAAAGTCTTTTGCAGACAGACAATGTGAGATCGTTCAAAAATCCTTTGACACAAGAAACACAGAGAATCATAGGCAGGGAAACTGAGATATAGATGATGTGTGTTACTTTAGACCTCATCTCCAAACCACTGGAAGCAGACTTCTGGGAGATTGTTCACTTCCAGAAGGTTCCTTTGCTCCTCCTTCTTTAGGTACTCTTCTGTTTTGAGATACATGATTTTCACAGTTATGAGAGAAGTTTAATGCAATTTTGATTCTGAGTTAAGTATGCCTCCTTTTCCCTCTCTCTCATAAAAGCCTGAAGCATTCAGGCGTGTGAATCTTCATCCCAGAGTAACCTCTACTTCTCGCGTCAATGACAGTGCCTCACATCTCAGAGGTCGGGACAATCAGAGCAAGGAGCTCAGGAAGTATTGAACTGCAGCTTGTTGGTAATTATTTTCTCCTCCTTTCCAGCCTATTAGTTGGTTCAAGGTTTGCATTTGCAGAGGGCTCTATGCTCTGCATATAATTCTGCTCACCTCCTTTGCCCTGGATCTAAACCTGAGAGCTGCAATCAAGCCCATCACCACTGCCAGTCTCTTCTACCCTCCTACACTTCCACCCTACCAATCAATCACCAGTGTCTTTCTACCCTTCACGAGACCTTCCTAATGCTTTCTGACTCTATTGCCTTTATTTTACCTTTGCTGCATTTCTGTATTTGCTTCCTCCATTTGGTCACCTGCCATATTCTCTCAGCATCCTGCCTGACAGACAGCCACCTTCAGTGCTCCATCTAATTCATTGTCCTCAGCAGTTCGCAAACTTTTTGAAAATGCAAATGGCCCACTCTCTGCATAGAAAGTCGGAGTGGTTTGAGGCCGTGTGGAGAAGTGATCAGAGCCCATTACTCTGTGATTGGGATTTGTGTCTACATCACTCCAGGATCAAATTGAATAGAAGCTCATGGAGAGCAATATTGTATGCAACTTACACTCCTGGTCTTAGCAATGTACGTGGTTCCTACAAGCATGATGCAAATTTTTAATTATGAATGAAGGGGATCAGCTGAGGAAGGGCCCTGAGGTCACAGAAGAAGACAAAGATGATGCCTGCTTCTAGATCTGAATTGAAGGAAAGTTGCTGGACAAATACTCATCAAGGCCCAAAATATTCAGGGCCCAGCAAGTCAGATGCCTGTGGATGATAGACTAGGAGTGGTGATATTAGTGTTGCTAGATCAATGTGATGGGCAGAAAGACAGCCATGAATTTCACTGAGGTCTAACTTGAAGACCTAGATATATGTAAGCCCCTAACCAAGACCATTCCAGGTCACTATTCCTTACAGTCCTGTGCTCCTAAGAACTTGATTAATCTCTCCCTGAGTCTCGGTTTCTCAGCCTGGTGAAAGAAAGTTAAAAATGAGAGATAGCCTTTTGGGAATCCATCCCATATGCAACCACCAAACCCAGACAACTTGCTGATGCCAAGAAGTGCTTGCTGACCGGAGCCTGGTATGGATGTCTCCTGAGAGGCTCTGTCAAAGGCTTACCAATACAGATGTGGATGCTTGCAGCCAACTATCAGATTGAGCCTGGGGACCCTAACAGAGGAATTAGGAGGAGGACTGAAGGAACTGAAGAGGTTTGCAATCCCATGGGAAGAACAACAATATCAACCAACCAGACCACCCAGAGCTCCTAGGGAACTAAACCACCAGCCAAAGTATACACATGGAGGGATTCTTGGCTCCAGCTGCATATGTAGCAGAGGTCGGCATTGTATGGCATCAATGGGAAGGGAAGTCCTTGTTCTGTGTGAAGACTATGCCCCAGTGCAGTGGGGTTGAAGTGGGGTAGTGGGGAGCACCCTTGTGGAGGCAGGGGGAGGAGGGTGGAATGGAGGGATTTTGGATGGGAAACCAGGAAGGGGGATAGCATTTGAAATGTACATCAAATAACCAATAGAATATTTTAAAAATGAGAGAGATAGCCAGCAACAGAAAACACTGTCCCTGGATTCAATCTTCATAACTGGAAAGAAACCTAAATATTAAATCAAGTTGAAGAACACTTCTGTGATATAGAAAAATGGTCCTGGGTGGGGGGGGGGGTAGTACAGTTTCTAGAATCAGATGTGCCTGAGATTGAATCTCAGTTCTGTCTTATATTATCTGCATGAAGCTGAGCAAATTGTTTATCTGTATCAGTTCCATAGGCTACAGAATCGGCAATACTATCTCCAAGTGAAGGAAAATAAACAGTAGGCAGAAAGACAGTAGCACATAATAGGTGGGCCACGCAAAGAACTTGCTAACATCCTCTTACTGAGCTTTTCCCCTGGAAGCCTCTTTCCCCAACTAGGGCTCATGGTCCATCGGACCCAGAAACCATAGCCCACCCTGCTTGATGTCCGGTCTTTACTACCTGACTTTTTCTAGCACTGTTCATTTAGTCTCCCTTGTTCTCCTTTCTCCTAAAGAAGGAAGAGGAGTTTTACATCATTGGCTGTGTGTGAGCTCTTGACATATGTTAATGTTTGCAAAATCAGCTTGGAATAGACAGGGAGCTCTTCCCAACATGGGCCTGGAGGCAACAAATAAATTACTTTACAGGGATGGTTCTGTCTGCTTCAAGTTAAAACTTAACAAAGAAAACAATCTGCTTCTGTCTTTGATGGGCTGTAAGCTGTAGGCACCATTGCCTCTGGGTCAGAACTCTCCCTCTTCTGCCAGGGAAGAAGCCACTATCAAAGGCACCCTTGAACCATGTGCCTGGCATTGTGCAAAACCTCTCTAACTCATGTATTGCAGACAAGGAACAGAAGTTTAGGGAGTTTAATTAACTTCCCCAAACTTACCTACAAAACAAATGGTCAAAGTCAAATTTGAAGGCAAATCTGCTAGATTCCCTTGCCTGTGTTAACGACTCATCTTCACAACCATCCTTAGCCCTATAAAAAGAGAGAGACAGTATGATGAATTTTGTTGAGAGAAAGTATTTGGGACACTTGCTTTTGGTGTACCATGGATCATTAATAGCAAAACAGAGGTAGGGTACTAGATGTAAGTTCTTTTTGAGCCCCTGAGAGACCATATGGAACCAAGATGAACAGTTCCAGCCAGGACCCTCTTAGACTCACCAAATATCCAACCTCTAGGAATTCAAGTCTCCAAGAATGCCCAACTACGTCCAAGAGAATGCAGCTCAACTAAGATACTGGCTGACCACAGGAATTATTTGAGTCCGTCTCATCCAAACTCCTGTCTATATGACCCACATTTTGTTGCTTGGAGCCATTAAAATTCTGGATAATTTTTTTCCTTAAGAAAATTAACTAGAATACTGGAGTGAAATGGAAGAAGGAGACTGGGGTGTTTTTGCTTCTGAATCCTCATTGTCTTTGGTACTTGGATGTCAGAATATATCATTTTCTCTATATGGAAGTACAGTCAAAAAATAACCTTGGAGTATCTGGGTCAGAGAAGGAGGTGCGACTGATCGCCTGTACCAGGGAGAAGTTCTTCTAGATTATTCTTTAAGAAAAGCACTTAAACAATTTTGTAGCGATGTGATCTGAATTTGAATATCTGGACCTCAAATTCCCATGATGTACAGTACCGTTACTCTGACTATATTTTGTCTTACACAATAATATGACTTTAATTCTTAATGAGTGTTTCAGTGAAAGACATTGCCTTGTGAAACAAATTCATATTTACCATTAAAAATAAAATAGGTTGAAACAGACCCTCATATAATTCACAGCGTGTGTCTAGGTTTCAGTAGAAAATCACCTAACAAACCAGTAATGGAAGGACCTTAAGCTGGAAGGGAAGAAAATGTAACTGATAGGAACATAGAGAAGGCAGACAGGACAGAGTACAATGACCCTGTAAAGATTCTAAAGCAGAGATAATGGAATGTGTTCAACAAACAATTTCAAAAGTCCCTAGAGCAAGTGAACAAAGAGAAAGCCATTGGAAAGGTATGGAAGATGTAATGGAGAACGAAGTAGAAATTTTAGAAGAGCAAAAGAACTGAAATAGAAGCTTACGATGAGCTCACTAGCAGAATGAGATAGTGGGAGAAAGAATAAAGTTAAGTACAGAAGGTGATGGTTATGCAAGAAGAACCACAGAGAGCAATGAGACCAAAAGCAAAAGGAGAAGCAGAGAGTCCTCTAGCATTACAATCAAAATCAAATATTAGTGTGGTTGAAGTCCAAGAAGGAGAAGAAAAAGGTGAGTCTGAAAAACCACTCAGATAGTAATAAAAACAAAATATAGAAAATCAAGATGCCATGAGACCTCAAAGAAGGATTAATTCAAAGAGATCTCTGAACATGATAATTATACTTACAACCCTAGCACTGGGATGTTGAAGCAGGAGGATTATTGCCTATGGTACATAGTGAATCTTTTATTTAATAAATAGAAAGAAAGAAGTACTTATTCCCAAAGCACATCATTCTTAGACTTCTGAAAACTGAAGAAAATGATAAAATCTTAAAAGCAGGTAGATATTAAAACAAATTGAATGCCAGAGGGCTCTTCACTTGTAATGAAAGTTCAGAGAAAGTAACACAAATTTTCAAATTTTCTCCTCTTCCTTCCTATCTGCATATATATGTACATATATGTATATTTATATATGTACTGTATATAATTATATATATAAACTCAACCCCTATATAAATGCCTATATACACACACATACACATGTGTACATGAACATACACACACATGACTTTTGTGTTTATATTAGACAAATATTTTAAACATTTTCTATTTTACTAGTCCTAGCCCTTTACTGCAAATTAGAATCACCAGGTAGCTTTTACAAAGCTTGCAAGCTGAAGCCTCTCTCAGGCTAATGGTTTCAGATGTTTTGGTGATAAGACCAACTTTTACCATGGTTTGAAACCTTCCAGGGTGAACTTTACTGGCTGCTCCTTGTTCTATTGCCTATTTGCTGAGCCCTCTTCTTACACAGTAACTGGTTAATGATTTAGAACTGGTATAGGTTAGTATCTCTTTTTTTCTCTCTCTGTCTCTCTCTCTCTCTGTCTCTCTCTCTCTCTCTGGAGGAAGAGGCATGCATAAGAAAACTGTGACTCAGAATAAGTTAAGACAGCAGGGAGAGGAGTTAACACCATCTTACTCCTGTGCAAAAACAAAACAAAGCAAACACTGTTCCCAAATGGATATAGAGTCCTTAAAATGTTCTTAGAGAGGCTGAAAGAGGGCATGGTGACAGGGTTCAGGCCTTGCAATAGAACTCAGACATTTTCCTCAAGGGGATAGGGAGCCATGGATGGGTCTCATATACAGCAATGGTCCAGTGACTGCTACAATGAAGGAAGTACTGTCAGGGGTCCTTGTAGCCCAGTCTGACCCAAATCACTATATAGTGGAGGATAACTTGAACTTCTGATCGTCATGGCTCCACCTCTTTAGCACTTAGAGTATAGACACGTGCCATATATACATGTATATATGGTTTATATATATATGCTATATATATGCACGGTTTTATGGTAATAGAGATTAAACCCAGGCTTCCTGAGTGCTAGGCAAGTTTTCTACCAACTGAGCCACGTTTCCAGCCCCACCCTTATATACTTCTGCTTCTGCCTATCAATCCAGTATAAACTTAAGTCAAGATCCTTGTGGGCTTAAATTAATCAGTATCTGAATCTCCAAAGCAGAATTTTTTGAGGAATTCAAATGAATGATATACATTCACAGATGATCACATAATTCTGACTCTGGCTCTGCTACTCTCTCTGGTCTCACAAGAACTGAACCCAGTGACAGTAAAAACAGTCTCTGGCCCCTCCTGTCACTCTGTCTGCTTAGCACAGGATCTGGCACAGAGTAGGAGACCCACTGAGGCTCCTGAATTGAAATGCATGCAACCTCCTAGAGCTTCTTCCCAGCTGCTGCCCAGCAGATGGTAAAATTCCTCTCCAGGTGTTTCTTGACCTAACAGGTGTACACTTGGAAGGCCTTCCCCTTTGCAGAGTGTCTGCGTGTCTGATTTATTATTAACAAGACGTTGTGGGTTCAGACCAGAACTGGGAAACAGGCAGAGACAAGACTAAAGGGGTAGCAACCCCTTGAGGATGTGTTAAAGTAAATGCAGTCCTCTAGTCTGGGAGGATGAAGGTGTCAGTCCTGTGAGGGGACTTAGGCAAAAAGGAACTCCTTTTTCTTCTCCTCCTCCCTTCCTTCCTTCGTCTCTCTTTTCCTCTGTCTTCTTCACTCCTTTCTTTCTCTCTTTCCCTTTCCTCCTTTTATTCTTTCTTTCCTTTCTTTGTTTCCTTCCTCTCTTTTTTCCTTCTTCTCTCCTCTTTCCCTCCTCTTTTAGTCTCAAGCTATGGATTCTGAATTGCTAGAGGTTTTGTATTTCTTTCAGACACAGGAATTCTCTCCCATTTTATTTTACTCCCTCCCCCCTCCGCTGGTCTGATGCAAATGTTGTTCGAGCTCCTATCTCTTCCTAGGCCCCCTGTTAATGGATGGGTAGGATGAATAGGTTTATAATGCTTACTCCATGCCTTCAAGGCATTTGCAATATGGCAGGAGACAGGAAATGAATAGCTGTAATAAAACATCAAGATTAATCGGTATGGGAGGTCACAGAGAGGAAGCAGAGATCACTTCTAACTATGGGAAAGAAGAGGTGAGCTGGAACTTGAACTGGGGTTGAAGGAGAGAGAAGTAAACTACTAGGGGCCATTAAGAACACTGTCTTTATTTGGCAGATCTGATGTGATTCCTGAATCAGCTGTGTTTACTTAACAAAGTGGCTTTACCTCTCTGTACTTTGGTGTTCTTCTCTGTAAAAATGAGCAAAATATTCAGCTATTATCCTCTTGCCAACATGATGAGTCTGTCCAACCCTAGTTTGTCTCTCTCTTTTTTAAAGTTTTTCTTTTATTTGATATTTTTATGTACATTTCAAATGTTATCCCCTTTCCCAATTTCCCCTCCAGAAACCCGATATCCCATCTTCCCTACCCCTGTTTCTATAAGGATACTCCCCTACCAACCCACTCCCTCCCACCTCCCCACCCTGACATTCCCCTACACTGGGGCATCCAGCCTTCCCAGGACCTACGGCCTCTCTTCCCATTGATACCTGACAAGGCCATCCTCTACTACATATGCAGCTGGAGCCATAGGTCTATCCCTATGTACTCTTGGGATGGTGGTTTAGTCCCTGGGAGCTCTGGGAGGGGGGTGTCTGGTTGGTTGATATTGCTGTTCTTTTTATGAGGTTGCAAACCCCTTCAGCTCCTTCAGTCCTTTCTCTAACTCCTCCATCGGGGACCCCATTCTCAGTTCAATGATTGGCTGCGAGTATCTGCCTCTGTATTTGTCAGGTTCTAGCAGAGCCTCTCAGGAGACAGCTATATCAGGCTCCTTTGAACATGCACTTCTTGGCATCTGCAATATTGTCTGGGTTTGTTCTAGTAATGGGCTGGATCCCCTGGAGGTGGTGGGGTGTGGCTCTGGATGGCCTTCCCTTTAGTCTCTGGCCCACACTTTGTCTCTGTATTTCTTCCTGTGAGTATTTTTGTTCCCCTTTCTAAGAAGGACTGAAGCATCCACACTTTGCTCTTCCTTCTTCTTGAGCTTCATATGCTCTCTGAATTGTATTTTGGGTATTCCCAGGTTTTGGGCTAATAGTCACTTATCAGTGAATGCATTCTATGTGCGTTCTTTTGTGATTGGGTTACCTCACTCAGGATGGTATTTTCTAGTTCCACCCATTTGCCTAAGAATTTCATTAAGTCATTGTTTTTAATAGCTGAGTAGTATTCCATTGTATAAATGTACCTCATTTTCTGTATCCATTCCTCTGTTGAAGGACATATGGTTTGTTTCCTGTTTCTGGCTGTTATAAATAAGGCTGCTATAAACATAGTGGAGCATGTGTCCTTGTTATATGTTGGAGCATCTTTTGGGTATATGCCCAGGAGAGGTATAGCTGGATCCTCAGGTAGTGGAATGTCTAATTTTCTGAGGAACTTCCAGACTGATTTCCAGAATGGTTGTACCAGTTTGCAATCCCACTAACAATGGAGGAATGTTCCTCTTTCTTCACATCCTCACCAGTATCTGTTGTCACCTGAGTTTTTTATCTTAGTCCTTCTGACTGGTGTGAGGTGGAATCTCAGGGTTGTTTTGATTTGCATTTCCTTGATGACTAAGAATATTGAACATTTCTTTAGGTGCTTCTTGGCCATTCAATAGTTCTCAATTGAGAATTCTTTGTTTAGCTCTGTACCCTATTTTTAAAGAGAGTTATTTGATTCTCTGGAGTCTAATTTCTTTAGTTCTTTGTATATATTGGATATTAGACCTCTATCAGATGTAGGATTGGTAAAGATCTTTTCCCAATCTGCTGGTTGCAGTTTTGTCCTAATGACAGTGTCCTTTGTCTTACAGAAGCTTTGCAATTTTATGAGGCCCCATTTGTCGATTCTTGATCTTAAAGCATAAGCCATTGGTGCTTTTTTTTCTGGGGGGGGTCAGGTGGTATGGCCTGCACCTTTATTCTTCCCATAATTTGGTACACATGCACATCTGTTCATATCTCATAGTCCCTCCAACACCCTGCCTTCCATGGCTGTTCAGACCTCTCCCTATAGCTTGTCTGCTTTCAATATATATATTGTAGAGTTATACCATGTTTTCATTTCATTATGTAATCTTTAAAATAAGCTTGCATGCACTCATTTGTGTGTGAATGTGGTTGCACAGGCTAGGCAGCATGCCTTTGGAAGTCGGGACAACCTTGGGTGTTGGTTCTTCCACCTTGTTTGAGACACTGTCTTTCACTGTTTGTTACAACGTATCCAGGGTAGCTGTCCTGTGAACCTCCCAGAATTCTCTGGTTTCTGCTTCTCAGTAAGAGCAGAGATTACAGACATGCTGCTTTTGTGTGGGTTACAGGGATGCAGAGTCAGGTCCTCAGATTTGAGTGGCAGGTGTTTTACCTAATAAACTGTCTTCCCAGCCCACACCATATTTTCTTTCTTTCTTTCTTTCTTTCTTTCTTTCTTTCTTTCTTTCTTTCTTTCTTTCTCTCTCTCTCTTTCTTTCTCTTTCTTTCTTTCTTTCTTTCTTTCTTTCTTTCTTTCTTTCTTTCTTTCTTCCTTCCTTCCTTCCTTCCTTCCTTTCTCTTTCTTTCTTTTCTTTCTTTCTTTCTTTCTTTTTTTTAATATCTTGAAGTAGATTTATTGGATATTTTTATTTACATTTCAAATGTTATTCCCTTTCCCTGTTTCCCGAACATAATCCTCCTAACCCATCCCTCTCCCCTTCTTCTATAAGGGTGTTCCTCTCCCCATCCACCCCACCTCCAGACATTCCCCTACACTGGTGGGGGGGGGGTCCAACCTGGCAGGACCAATGGCTTCTCCTTCCATTGGTGCCCAAAAGGGCCACCCTCTGTTATATATGCAGTTGGAGCCATGGATCAGTCTATGTATAGACTTTGGGTAGTGGTTTAGTCTCCGGGAGCTCTGGTTGGTTGACATTGTTGTTCTTATGGGGTTGCAAGACCCTTCGGTTCTTTCAATCCTTTCTCTAATTCTTCCCACGGGGATCCTGTTCTCAGTTCAATAATTTGCTGCTAGCATTCTCCTCTGTATTTGGCATGCCCTGGCTGTACCTCCCAGGAAACATCTATATCCAGCTCCTGTCAGCATGCACTTCTTAGCTTCATCAATCTTACCTAGTTTTGGTGATTCTGTGTATGTGTGTGTGTGTGTGTGTGTGTGTGTGTGTGTGTGTGTGTGTGTGTGTGTGTATCATGTGTGGGGCAGACTCATTCAGTCACTGCTCCAAACTTTGCCTCCATATCCCCTCCTATGAATATTTTTGTTCCCCCTTTTAAGAAGGACTGAAGCATCCACACTTTGGTCATCCTTCTTCTTGAGCTTCATGTGGTCTGTGGATTGTATCTTGGATAAATCGAGCTTTTGGGCTAATATCCACTTATCAGTGAGTGCATATCATGTGTATTTTTCTGTGATTGGGTTACCTCATTTAGGATTATATTTTCTAGTTCAATTCATTTGTCTAGGAATTTCATGAAGTCATTGTTTTTGATAGCTGAACAGTATTCCAGTGTGTAGATGTACCACATTTTCTGTATCCATTCCTCTGTTGAAGGACATTTGGGTTCTTTCCAGCTTCTGGCTATTATAAATAAGGCTGCTATGAACATAGTGGAGCATGTGTACTTGTTCTATGTTAGAGCATCTTTTGGGTATATGCCCAGGAGAGATATAGCTGGGTCCTCGGGTAGTGCAATGTCCAATTTTTTTGTGGAACCTCTAAGCCATTGGTGTTCGGTTCAGGAAAACTTCCCCTGTGCCTATGTGTTTGAGGCACTTTCCCACTTTCTCTTCTATTAATTTCAGTGTATCTGGTTTTATGTTGAGGTCCTTGATCAACTTGGACTTGAGCTTGTCTCTACTATGTTGTCACAGTTCCCATCAAAAGCACCTGTATATTGAAACCACTACCACTGATTTTACCATCTTCCTGCAAAAACACCTTTTTGAGCAAGTTGTCCATATTTGCCTCTCTGTCCTCTCCTTATTCTACCTCTGTTGTATCCAACCATGCTGTTTACTTCATTATCCTGCTGCAGCTACTAATAACCCAGGATCCAGAATCCAAGGGCCAGTTACTCATTCAAATCTTAAGTCATGTAGAAGCCCATCAACCCTTTCTCTTCTTCCTGTTCCTTCTGGGCTCTCACCTAACACTGCTTCTCTTCCCAGCTGCCAGGTCACATCTTCTTAGCCAATGGTGTTGTTTCTTCATTTCTCTAATTGTATTCAGGTCTGTTCCTAAGTTAGTATCCAGAATGATCCTTTCATACTGCCCTGTGTTTTGGTATGCCATGCCATTGCATGCCATGCTATATCATCCTTCTGCCCCCGGGATGAAAGCTGACATCTCACCATGACTGTCATTTCCTGCCCTCTCTTTCCTCCTCCTCTGCCAAGACTTGATCTGATGTCAATCCTTTGATCCAGCCATGTTGGCTCTTCTAAGATGATCCTCAAATTTATCAAATATGCCCTCACTTCAAAGTCTTGGAATCTTAAAAAATAACATCTAAAAGGCATATTAATTTTATTTTATAGGTGCGTGTTTACCTGCACGCATGTCTGTGTATTGCACAGTGAGCATGTTGCCCAAAGGAGGGCACTGAATCCCTTTGAATGGGAGTTACAGACAGTTGTAGCAACCATATTGGAACTGGAATTGGACTCTTCTCTTCTGCAAGAACAAATGCATTTAACTCTTGGGCTATCTCAGTAGCCCCAAGTTTCAGCATTTTCCACAGCCTAGAACACTCATCCAGAAATGTTCAAGATCTGGTCTGCAGTTCTTTTGTGCTGCCATAGCAAAATGCCATTTAAAAATATAGAAATTCATTTATCACAATATGTAGGCGTGTGTGGGAAAGTGGGGGCTCAATGTCAAGA
Organism: Rattus norvegicus; assembly: GCF_021556685.1. Lineage (NCBI taxonomy): Eukaryota > Metazoa > Chordata > Mammalia > Rodentia > Muridae > Rattus > Rattus norvegicus. The sequence continues at coordinate 1,422,040 of NC_141552.1, forward strand.
ATTGGCAAGGTTTGGTCACTGGTTATGGCTTCCTTCCTACTTTATAAATGGCTGCTGACTCACCATCATTTTATAACCTCCCTCCATGCATGTACACAGAAAGATTTTTTTCCTCTTCCTATCTCTGTAAACTCTCTAACCCTATTTAAGTATGGCTCCCCTTTTTACTCTTATTAAATCCTAAGTACATCCTATTCTGGCTTTCCCCCTAACTTGCATAAACTAGAGTTATCTAGGAAGAGGGACCTCAACTAAGAAAATGAATCCATCCTGTAGCTTATCGACAAGTCTATAGGGTATTTCCTTGATTGATGATTAATAGTGATGATTGATGTGGAATGCTCCATCTTACTTTGGGCACTACCTACATGGTGATCCACTCACTTATGTACCTCCACACTTATTGACACTGCTTACCATTGCGTGGACAATGCCTGGAACAGGAAACTGTTCAACAGCGTGATAACTATTATAAGAGAATGACAAACGAAAGGCTCTGTGAGGGAGGGGTCTCTGTAAACGAGAGGCCAATTTCATAAAAATGGGGAATACATCTTACCTTTGGGGAAAAGAAAAGGGAAGAAGGTTCCACGGATTTTGGATAGCTTTGCTAAGTTGTCCCAGGAGGCAGCTGATTGGCATCTTTGAGGTGACAGTTACTGAATGGCAGTTACAGAATATTCTCAGGCAGGAGAATGTCATAGTTTGGATTGGATTCAGGCCAATTAACCTGTGCTGAGGGACTTGCGCAAGGTAAATCTTGAAGCAGATAGCATTGAGAAGAAATTTTCAAGTGGGTCAATTTACCCAATTGAGATTTCAGAATAAGACAATTTGTGACAACTCTAACTTTTATATGGCAGTAAATTTCAGTAATTTATTTTCACTTAGAAACAATGATTTTTGATCCTTTTGTATATAATTATCCTAATTACTAAAGAACTTTTGAGAAATCTAAATTAGAAGATTTCCTCATTTCTCTCAAACCCTTGCTCTCTCTCTCTCTCTCTTGTTTGTATCATTGCCATGAGATCTCTTGATGGTCCCTCTCTTGGGAACTTTTGCATATTCTCAAAAGTCCAGTGGTTTTTCTTTCTCTCAGAGAGTTCAACTTGTCAAATGCAGGAAGAGTAGAGAGTTTAAATGAATCTTTATTAAAATCATTGAGATGAGAGAGAGAGAGAGAGAGAGAGAGAGAGAGAGAGAGAGAGACTCATAGATTCATAGAGAGATCCCGATTTGCATAGGGACACTTCTGTGCAGAGGGTGAGGTGCATAATATCTCCCAGTGGAAGCTGTAGTGTGGCTTTCTCAGGTCTGTAGAGTTGATCTGGCATAGGCTTCTCCTTGGTCCCTGACTCAGTTGATGGTCAGGCCCCTGCCCTGTCTAGGAAACATCTTCACTTCATTGAAAACCCCTTTATATCAATAATGTGTGAGGGTAAACTGGTGCCAGCTGCCCTGGTGACCAATACTACCTGTGCAACATACTTGACTGATCTACTTGCAAATTCTATGCACTTGTATTATGTGGCTATTGCTTTTATTAAGTGGGCATTGAATGCAAGTTTGTTCTTGCTTGACCACAGTTTTATTGGAGCATAACTGAGAAATTCCTGGAAAGCTTGGTCAGCATGCAGATTCCTGGTCTTGACTGGGGACCCCCCACATGAAAACCTTAATTCTCTTTCTTAATCCTTCCTGATGACTTCTTTTGTTAAAATGTGTGTGTGTGTGTGTGTGTGTGTGTGTGTGTGTGTGTGTGTGTGCCTGCCTGAGTGAATTTTGTACAGCATGTGCATGCAGATATCCTCAGAGGCCAAAAGAGGGCATTGAATCCTGGGAACTAGACTTAAGAAAATTGTGAGCCATCCATTGGGAGTACTAGAAACTAACTGAACAGAGGTCCTCTGGGGTGGGGGGAAGCAGTGAGCTTTCAACCACTAAGCTATCTCTCCAGCTTATTAGGACTCTTACAGATATGGTGCTTAATTTTGTCTTTCCCAGGGAACTGTTGCCTGTATTATTTATTTCATTGAGGTATATGCAGTCATATACATATATATAACGTATATAATTTACATTTATTGGTCATTTACAATGTAAAATTTGAAGGGTGGAGTATTAAGTCTGCTGAAATGTTAAGACACTTACCATCCTATTCCATCAACTCAATAGATGAAATAGTTTTTATATTCATTATAAGTTTTTATTAGGACAATAAAACCATATTGCAGAAAGCTGGGAAGATGTGTAGAAAGATATAATTTCCCCAATTTGATGCAACAACTGTTTCCATGCTGCTATGTTCCCTCTGGGTCCCTGTGCAGAAGCATCTGTAAATGTGTGCTTTGTCACTGTAAGTGTTCACAACATTTACTGTGATGTATAGTCAGAGAGCATAGGCCAAGATCACAGGCTGCTCTGTGCTCCATCCTTCTCAGGAGACCTAGCCCGCTAGACTCATAGGAAGAGATTTACTAACAGTGGCTAATCCCCAAAGCCCAAAGGCACCCCAAGCCCTCCTGCTGCATGAGATGCACAATAAGTTAAGCCCAAACCCCCCAGTTTACCTAAGTCATGGGCATCCCTTGGGCTGGTGTGCACAGCATTCTTCAATTTTGCCCATGTGTAATGTCACCTCCTGCATGGCACAATATGAACAAGATTTTGTCACTGCCCCAGAGCTCCCAGACTGGTGGGGGAGACAGACACATAAACAGCAATTACCACATGGTGAAAAATGTATAACACTAGAGTTTGGCACAAGGTAGAACCTGGGAGGTGAAGCCCAGCCACTGACTGATCCACCTTAGAGCCTTGCACTTCTGTTCGTCCCTCAGATGTATTCCCTAAGGAGCCACGAGGCTTAAAAGGATTAAAGTCCCAGAAACTTTTGTGTACAAGATAATCTATTACATTGTGGCAACACTTGTGAGGCATGTCATAGTCCCCCTTTTACATTTTATTATATTTTTATAGGAATTCAGAAATATCTAAAATATGCAGAAAAGGACAGAAACATGATTACCTAAATATATGCCCGTATACCAGAAAGACTTAAACAGAGGAATTCTTTTAATGCATTTGTTTTCTTTATTTCATAAAACAGCTAAGTACCCATGCTGTTGAAGTACATCTGTCTTTGAAGCCCCCTGGACCACTTTTCCCTCCTTTCTTTCCTCTTTTCTAAACTAGACAAAACACCGCTTTGAAGTTTATATGCACACTGGCTATATTATTATGCTGTCAGTTTTTAGGTGTCTCTAATGTTTTAAAAAACACATGTGGGGGTTGGGGATTTAGCTCAGTGGTAGAGTGCTTGCCTAGGAAGCGCAAGGCCCTGGGTTTGGTCCCCAGCTCCGAAAAAAAACAAAACAAAACAAAAAAAAAACACATGTGCATGCACACACATGTACATAAACGTATGTCCATATGTAGTAATACATATGTGTTTCTCAACTTATTCTTCCCCTGCCTATTCACACTAAATTCTAAAGACTTACTCTTATGGACCAAGCTTTCAGCTAAAGATTATGTGCTATTGCTTAAAGATACCATGGTATATTTATCCATTCACTTTTGGGTAGCCATTTCAATTGTTACAAAAAATAAGTTCTTCCTCCAAGTTCTTAACACATACATTTAACCATTCTCTCACTCCTAAAGGTAGACTACCTGAATGTTCAGAAGTGTGCATTTTCAGTTTCAGTAAATGGTCCCCAAATTGCTTTCTAAAGTGTTTGCATACCTTTGTACCCCCACTAATAAAATGATGGGGCCTGCTATCCCACACTTGGATTATCACACAATGCAATTTTATGTATAAGAGACACCGTGTAACTTCGTAACGGAATTTTCTATTTCTCTGATCAATAGAGAAGATTGATAGGTGCTTGTATCTTTATATGTTGAGATTATATATTTTGTGTATGTATCCCTTTTTGCTTAGATCCATTGAAAATGTTTTTTTTTCTCTTTCAATCTTTGGCTATCATTTACTGTTATTTTCAGAATCTTCTCTCTTGTGGATATTTATAAATCTTATAGTGTGGTTGTGCACTGAACATTTTGTTTAAGGAATTCTTCTGTCACAGGACCAGAGATACAGTCCTCCAGTATTTTCTGACAAGAGATTTAGGCTTAATTTTTACCATTAGTTCAACAATACACATGGGTTAAAATACCTTTAAACTAAAAATTATAAAGTTAAAGCATATACTTTGATACTATGGTGCAACTTGGAAGCTATACTATGAAAACTATGGTACAACTGCTTCTGTGCCAAAAATTAAAACCTTGGGGTGAGAGAATCCCACATTTGTGTGCTATCTATTATAAATGCCTTGCTATGCCCAAATTCATAATTATTCACTATTCTAGTTATGATGACAACCATACTGTTGCTTCTAATCATAGTTTTACTAAGTATCCAAACAGTCTGATAGTGAGTAAAAATAATATTTGCTATTTAAATATCTTTTAATGCTATTTTAAATTTTGTTTGTATTTTTCAAGCTATGTATAACTGTAATTCTACAGTAATACTCTGCATTTGATTCACCTTCCTATTATATCAAAATATCTGAGACTTTGGGACTTATAAATTAAATCTGTTGTCAGTTCATTATTTTGGAGGCTAAAAAGTCTAAGTTGGGTAGTCTTGTGTGTTTGGTCTCTAATGAAGGTCCCTAGGATCTTGCATCATAACATGGCAGTTGACATCATAACAAAATGACATGTCAGGAGAGAAATTACTAGGTGATATAGGAAATGAGAGAATGAGCAAAAGCTGGCCTTGATCTGTTTGTAGTCACAATGCTCTAATATGAATTAGACGTGGTCCTGGGACAGTGCTTGTCATGACCTAGTCACCTCCCTAAATGTTGCCTTGTAAGGAATCTACTATCTCTACATGGGAATCCAGCATTCAACACATGGAACTTCCAGGGAGGTACTCAAACCACACACTAGTCTTCTATGTCAGCATTATTTTCTCAGGCGTTCAGCCTGTTGAGACGAGTTTAAGTGATATGTGTAGACTGTTTTCATGACAATGTATTATACTGCTATGTGGACATGCCACCGTGCACTTCTGTATACTGCTGCTGTAAGACTTCCCAGCTGCTGTGGTTTGAGGACACAGAGAGGTTGGTTGCATCTCTACAAATATCCAGACATTACTAGCAGTTAACCAAAAGGTTCTCCTTCACCCCACTCCACACCCCAGCATTCTGTGGTAGGTAGCATCTTGGTCATGAATTAAGCCTCTGTGTATGTGTGGGCTCTTTTCTGTATTTTGTTTTGTGGCATTAATCTATTTGTTTCTTCTTGTATCAGTGCTACTCTAACTTAATTAACTAAGCTTATAATCACTCTCAGGCTAGGCAAGGCAAATTCTTCCCCTTTCTTCTACTTCTTCAAATTTCCTGGGTCTTTATATTTCTAGCTTTTAATTAGCTTTTCAAGAAACACACATGCACACACATATATGCACACCCACTTTTTTCTTTTAATTGGAAACCATCTGGGTTTAATTTCAAGTACATTATTGAAGTTGAGATATAATTTTATCCTGTTCTAGTTTTCTTCTTATAGTGACAGTCAATTGTCCCAGTTTCATTTATTGGCTGTTCATTGATTTATTAATATAGAAGCTGCACTTTTCTTTCACATGTATAGTTGATCTTTATTATTCATGGATTCTGACTATGTCTACTCACTATAATTTATTTGTAGCTCCAGAATCAATACTCACAGTGTCATTGTGGTCAGTTTTTGATATGTGCAGAGCAAGAAAATTTTTGAGTTAAATGATAAGTATTTTCCAAGCTGATGTCAAACAACACAACCAGTGCCACTCTGTTTCAGTTCTCATAGAATAAACAAGTGTCCTTTCTGGAATTTTTAAATTTCTTAGAATTTTATTTATCAAAATTATGTATTTATGTATATGATGTGTGTGTGTGTGTGTGTGTGTGTGTGTGTGTGTGTGTGTGTGTGTACATGCTGAGAGCACATGTGGAGGCCAGAGGACAACTGTGTGGTCAGTCTTTTCCTTCCACTATATTGTAGGTTTCAAAGGTCACCAACTTGTACAGTGATTTTACTTACCTTCTGAGCTATCTCACCAACCCCTCTAGAATCTTTATATTTTAATTTTTTAATTTATGCTTTTTGTTGGTGATTTTATAATTAAAATTACCCCCAAGCATAGTGCTAAAGTGCCGTGTAACATTTTATACATCAAGGAACCTGTACTGTGCCTTATGGAGAAAATCCACATTAAATAAGTCTGTATCATGAACTATAATGCTCCTCGCTATGAGTTCAAGGCTAACAAATCAACAATACACATTTTAAAAAGTTCTTTAATACACACACACACACACACACACACACACACACACACACAACAATGCCATGCATTGAGAACCAATGAAGTTATTGTGAAAACAGTCTTACAGGAACCTTCCTGTATATTTTCCCCATAACCAATGGCTCAATTTAGTGTTGTGGTGAGTTGATAAAACATAACTACATTCATTATAGAGAATTGGTTGCATTTGATTACAATGACTTTCTTTTTATCTCTTTACTTTCAATATTTCTGTGTAATTTTAACAAACTTCATATAACTTATGCCCCTTCTCCAATCTACTATGAGAACATCTGTTTTTTAAATGATAGTTAATTTGGTCATCAATAGTCACCCGTATTGACTCATCTCTTCCATTTCACCTTACATTCTGCATTTCCCTGATTATTTTGTTTCTCTCTCATTTTATTTTCCTGTTACATTCTCAAATTCTGCTTATTGACTTTTATATTTTATGTTTATACTTTATACATTTGATTTACTCCTCTGGTAGAGGTATTGCTCTTAAATTTTAACATGTAGCTTTATACAAGACTAAGAAACTATATTTCTTTCCTTCCCCTTCGAAATATGAGGATGATACAATACTTTTGATTTAAATCTGACTGCAGATACAGTCCAATATTAGAATACTTGCCTAGCATGTGCAAAGGCCTGGGTTCAATGCTCAGTGTACATAAAACACACACACACACACACACACACACACACACAATAGATAGATAGATACATAGATAGAAAATTTATACATAACCAGGCACATACCTTTAATCCCAACACTTGGGAGGCAGAGGGAGGCAGATCTCTGTGAGTTCAAGGCCATTCCCATCTACAGAGTGAGCTCCAAGATATCTAATGCATGCAGAGAGACAATGTCTTAAAACAAACCTAAACAACACCTAAAATCATTCATGTAAGTACCATCTCAGTATCTGTTATTGAATCATCCTTATAAAAATTTGAATCTGAGCTAGAGTCTCACCATAGACACTCTGGTGGCTCCTCCCCCTGCCGCCTTCCACTCAGCTCCCTCCTCCTATCCACCTTCAAAATCTATTTTATTTCCCCTTCTGAGAAGAATTCAACCATCTTCTCTTGGCCTCTCCTTGTGCCTTCTTTGGGTCTGTGGTTTGTAGCATGTTTTCCTGTAATTTATGGCTAATAACTACTTATAAATGAGTATGTATCATGCATGTCCTTTAGTACCCAGGTACCTCACTCACTCCAAGCAGTAGGAAATATGGATCCTGAAGCAGTCATTTTGTGTCGCCAGGCAGGGCAGGACTCCCAATGGAGGGATAAGGACATCAGCCCACTCACAAACCTTCCACACAAAACGTGTCCTGCCTTCATGATATACAGTGACAAAGAGCAGAGACAGTGAACGGGCAACCAATAGCTGGCCCAAATTGAGACCCATCCCATGGACAAAAACCAATCCCTGACACTATTAATAATAGTTCGTTATGTTTGCCTATGGAGCCTAGCATAACTGTCCTCTGAGAGGCACCACCCAGCAGCCAATGGAAAGAGATGCAGAGAGTCACAGTCAAACATTAGATGGAGCTGGGAGAGTCTTGTGGAGGAGTTAGGTGAGGGATTGGGGAAGAGGACAGGGACTCCACAGAAATATCAACAGAGTCAACTAACCTGAACCCTTAGGGTCTACTAGAGGTTGAACCACCACCTGAAGAGCAAGCACGAGCTGGACCTAGGCCCCCTGCACATATGTAGCAGATGTGCAGCTTGGTCTTCATGCTGGCCTCCTAACAACTGAAGCGGGGGCTGTCCCTGAAGGTGTTGCCTGCCTGTGGATTCAATAACTGACCACCTTGCCTGGCCTCAGTGTGATAGGGTGTGTCTAGTCCTTTAGGGGCTTGGTGTGCTTCGAGGAGTGAGAGGGCCATACCCAGGGAATACCCAGAGGAGAGCACCCTCTTCTCAGAAGAAAAAGGGAGTGGGGGAGGATCTCTGTGAGGGAGTACTGGGAGGAGAGAGGGAGCTGATATTGGGATGTAATGAATATAAATAAATAAATTTTTAAAAATTGAGTCTGAAATGCCTCCCACAGACTAACCTTCTGCCAATCTACCTAATCATGGTATTTAGGACAGGATGTCAAATGTTTAGAATATAGGGCCTAGCTGGAAGAAGGACTCACTGAAGGTTACAGATTGGTCCTCGGTCTGTCACCCTGCCTCCTAGTCTGTCATGACAAGCCCATGCACCATGAACTGAACTGTCTCATCCTGCCTCCCCACCCTCTGTGACCAGACTGAGGTCCTCTGAAGCCATTAAGCCAAGTAGATATTTCCCCCACTTAAGTGGGTTTGTGCAAGGTATTTCATCACAGTGCAAAAGTCATTGGAGCAGCCTTTCCAGGCTGTGAAGAATGAGCTGTCCCAGCCAGGAGCTAAGTCTCGGGTGGCGGCTTGAGAGAGGAGATGGAGGCTAGTGCTCGAGCAGAGTTTTATTTTCATCACCTGCTTCTTCACCTAGGATGTATCAGCTGATACAAAATGCAAACCCCTCCCAGTGTCACACCAGGGACATAGGAGGAGGCCAGCCTTCCTGGTCGCTGTTCTGTCTCCAGCACAGTCCTAAAGGATAGCTGTTCTCCCAACTCTTTGTCCATCAGCCTTGCTGACTAGGGACTTCAAATTTTGAACATTTTAAGCAATTTAAAAATTGTGAAGCAGGGAAAGAAAATGATTCCCATGCTGCCCGGGAGTCCTGTGGGTCCTCACACTCACTAATGCCACTATTTAGAAATGATTGGTCACCACTACCCAATGAGGGGACCTCTCAGGGCCTTTTCTTTCAGTTGTGTCTCTGTGGATTATGGATGAAATTGGCTCTTGAAACCCTGCTGGCTCCTGCCTGGGGGTTTAGGTTGGAGTTACATTCCCCTTCAAGGGCAGTGCCCATCTATGAATGTGTGCTTTATGCCAGCCCTTGGGAAAAATGCTCACACATTTGCCACCTCACTTAAGTCCATGCACACAAGGCAGAGCCCTTTAAAAGCAATTCATTGTCTGCATTTTTTTTTGGCTTAGGAGACAGAGGGATTATAAAGCCAGAGACTAGGCAGATCCTTGCTTTACTTTACATGGTCAATTCCAATTCTGCACTTTTCTCCAGAGCAGGGGCTATGCTGACTAGGGAAACTCAGAATTGCCATGGAATTGCTAATACTGACTGCACCCCATTGTGTAATGTCTCTTTCCTATATTCTGCTCTTCCATGAGAGTACCCAGGAATCTATAAATTCACCCTGTTCCCCAGAAGCTGCATAGTCACCCTAGCAAAGCCTCCAGAGATGTTTAGCCACAGAGGTCAAGGGTCAGCCCAGACAGAAAGTAACCAGCTAAATAGCTCTCCTCAGGTCACACTTCTTTCTTTGCTCTAGTCTGCCAATCTCAACATTGTGTCTCTGACCTGTTTTCTTTTCTTTTTTTTTTTTTTCAGCCTCTCCCTTCCATGCATCAGATACTGTAAAACCCAAAGTTAACCCATAAGCTAGACTGGCCCAAGGACCAGGGAACTTCCTTGAATGCTGGGAATTGTAGTCCTTGGAAAAATAATATAGCCACATGGTAAAATATGGTGGCCTTACGGTTTTGTCCTTAAAAGCTCCTACAACACGTGCTTGGAATTTCAGGGAGTGTTCCTGACCAAAGCCTGTCCTGGTCAGTATTTACTTAAAACTTGCTTCAGATTGTGGAACTGGTTTTTCTGTTACAAATCTCGGGATTAACAATATGTCTTTTGGTTTTAGATTTTTCCAGGCTTAGGAGCTAACCTCGATCAGATCTTTCCAGGACACTTAAGGAGAACTTGAAGGTCAAGAGTCTCTGGAAGAGAAGTGTTCAGACTGAGAAGGTGTGCCAGAGGATCAGTCAGTCCTCAGGTTTGGGACCACATCCTTCATCCTAGGAAGCTAGAGCCTTTGTGGAAGGGTCAACAAAATGAAGCTGAAGAGAAGTGCCCATCTCCCCTACCCTCCTGCCAGAACCCTCTTCCTGTTTTTTTAACAATGCCAGAACTTTCTCCCCAGGATGCTTTAGCAAGGAAGAGATATGTATAATGCAAGAGACAGGCACAGCAAACATCCTGCTTCTCAGCCCTTAGTCTTTCTGCCTTCTCTTCACCTGGGATCAGAGCTCCAGGTGTAGTAGTTACACTGTATCAGATGGGCTGGGTGCCACATGGTCAATTGTTCTCTGTGTTTTGATCTGTTCTGGTTTTCTGTAATGATTTTTGTCTGCTGCAAGAATGTTTCTTTGATTGATGTGAAACTTATACTTATCTGACAGACAGAGCAGGCTATATATTTAGGAATATGTACATACATATACATACATACACACATAATATACATATATATATATATATATATGTTATAACAATTTAAAAAGAATAGAAGCCATGAATTTGAAATACAGCAAGGGAGGAGGTTCCTAGGAAAGATGGGAGGGAGGAAGGGGGGAAACAATGTAATTATTTTTTTAATTGCAAACAAACTTGAAAATGTAAAAAAGAGAGGCTGGCACAGAATAGAGAGACAGGAGGGTTTGTGAGATATAACCAAAATAATCCTCAAAACCAAAACAAACCAGACAAAAAAAAAACAGACCACCTCCCCCCAAAAACAAACAAAACAAAAAAAACCAAACCAAAACCAACCAACCAACCAACCAAAAAAAAAAAACAAAAAAAAACAAAAAAAAAAAAAAACAGCAAGGTGAGGTGATTCCAGAGCCATTCGAATGAAATGCTGCATGAATGTGATTCCAGCATTAGGGAGGCAAGACAGACAGACAGATCCCTGGATCTTCTTGGCCATCTAGTCCAGCCAACTTGTTCCGTGAAAGGTCTGCAAGGTGGCGAGTACGTGTGTGTGCGTGTATGTGTCTGCAAGTATGCATGCACAGGGGCAAAAAAATGAAACATCTGGTGCTGTCCCTTGCCCCACCAACCGCCTTCAGTGGTTGGTTCAGCTCTTCCTTTGCCCTTTCTCATCTTCACAGGTTATGATTGGGAGGCCCATTCTCCAGAAGAGTCATGGTACATTTTTATATTCTTCTTGCTCTGAAAGGCATTGAGGAGCTGTATCTAAGACTTGCTCTTAGACAATGGAATCTGGGCCCTGAGGCACAAACCCTGGGCTTGCTGTGGGTTTCTGGTTTTCTGGTTTAAGTTCACATATCTATGATATAATGAGGCCCAAGTGTATATTGCTAACCTGGAACAGGGGTGGAAAATGTGATGAAGATGTCAGGGCTTTGGGGGAGGAAGTAATTCATTCTTCAATCCCAGAGAAGTTTCATGAGAAACTGCAGGGCCGGCTGGCTCTCTCCCAAGAGCTCAGAACCCGAATATGGACTGGCTTTCTAAAGCAAGAGGGAATTTCACCAATGTCTCCTTTGCCTTAGAAGTCTCTGTATTTTAGAGATTTACAAGCCATTAGGGAATGGCTTAAGAAGTTAATAACCTGTTACCATTCTGGAGAATTGCCTTTGATGTTGTTTATAGCTGTTTGGCTTATGAAAATAAATACATTAAGATCGAGAGGTAGTCCTTACTCATGCCACTTACTGAAGGCAGATCATCCAATAATAAGCAAATATCATTAATCTTAAACTCACACGGGGGAGAACTTAGTTCTTAAATATTAATTGTATGTGTGGGCTTGCAGATTTTAGAAACCAAAGTGCAAATGACACAATAAACTTTGTGTCACTGGTTATTTGTGTGGAAAAAAAACAAATTAATTGGGAAAGGCAGCCAGAGAAAGGGTTGCAGAATACACAGAGCTCATAATTAGGGTGGCTCAGATAGGGCACTGAATTCTTCTTTTTCCCCCACAAGGCCTGAGCACCAGGGAATGGGTACATTTGATTTGGTTTTAATTAGCATGGCAGTGTTAATCTTAATTTTATAGATGACTTTCAAGCCTATAGGACTTGATACTAAAGTTGGAAGTGTTTTTCTCCTCCTCTTCCTCTTCTTCCTCCTTCTTTCTAAATATTTGAGCAATTGTCCTACAAATAAACAAGGTCAACTCTCCTGGGGGAGAAGGTCAAGGTTCCTATATGTGTGGGTGAGTGTGAGTGTGAGTGTTGTGTGTGTGTGTGTGTGTGTGTGTGTGTGTATGTGTGTGTGTGCCTGCACGAATGCACATATTTCTATGTTTGTAAGTACACTTCTATTTAAAAAAGATGCCAGAAGTCAACTTCTGGTGTTATTCCTCAGGAGCCATCGTCAATTTTGTTTTTGACACAGGACCTCTCATTGGGGCTTGGATATCACTACTTTGCCTAGATTGATTGACCAGGGTATCCATCTGTCCATCGCAGTCCTCAAAATCTGGGACTATAAGCGTGTACTTCTGTACCTGGCTCTAGCTGCTGGAGACTGAACTCAGGTCCTCGTGCTCATGTGACTGGCACTTTATCCTCATAACTCTCTCCCCACGACTCCTCCTCTTGACCCCCACTGTGTTGGACTTGAGTCAGAGAAAATTAGAAAATTAGAAAAGAAAGTGAGAAATACCCTCGAGCACATTGGCGCAGGGGCAATTTTTCTGAACAGAACACCAATGGCTTAGGTTTTAAGATCAACAATTGACAAATGAAACCTCAAGAAACTGAATAGCTTCTGTAAGGCAAAGGACACAGTCAATAGGACAAAATGGCAACCTACAGATTGGGAAAAGACCTTCACTAACCCTACATCCGATAGAGGGGTAATATCCGAAATATATAAATCACTCAAGAAGTTAGACGCCACAAAAACCAAATAACCCAGTTTAAAAAATGGGATACAGAGTTAAAAAGAGAATTCACAACAGAGGAATCTCAATATGAAGTTTAGCAAGAAGGAAGGCCCAAGTGAAGATGCTCCAAACCCACTTGGAAGGCAGAACAAAATAATTGTGAGAGGCAGAGGGAAGGATGGATCTGGGTGGTAGGGGAAAGGAAAGGGGGCAGGATCCGTACGGAGGGAGACAGGAGAGAAACCCAGAAGGCCAGGAGAATGAATAAAAACATGCACCTGAGGTGGGCGGAAAGGGCAGGGAGAACTTCTAGAAAGTCCCAGGAAACGGGGATGTGAGAGGCTACCAGAATTCAATAGGGTGATCTTAGCCAAAATGCCCAACACTGGGGAGGTGGAACCTGCAGAGACCACCTCAAGTATATAGACAGAGACTTCCGTAGAGAGATGGGACCATCCATCCATTTTCAAAAAATTTTGACACAGAATTGTTCCTGTCTAGAGGAAAGGCAGGGACAAAAATGGAGCAGAGACTGAAGGAAAGGCCATCCAGTGGCATCAAACTGAGACTAATACTGATGCCATGCTGTGCTTGCAGACAGAAGCCTACCACGGTTGTCCTCTGAGAGGCTCTATAAGCAGCTGACTGAGACAGATGCAGATACTTACAACCAAGCTTTGGACTGAGGTCAGGGAAGAGTCCTATGAGGTCAGGACTGAGGTCCTATGGAAGAGTTAGGGGAAGGACTGAAGAAATTGAAGGGATAGCAACCTTATTGGAGAAAAAGTGTCAATTAACTTGAACCCCTTAGAGCTCCAGAGAACAAGCCACCAACCAAAGAGGTTAGGCAGGCTGATCTGTGGTCCCCTCCCTTGGTTTGTAGCAAGACTGACTTGTCTGCCCTCAGTGGAAGAGGATGTGCCTACTCCTGTAGAAACTTGATGCTCCAGGGAAGGGGGATGCTTGGGGGTGGGGGACTGAGGTGGGTGAGGTATGGGAGATGGGGAGGTAGAGGAGTGAGGCTACCTTCTCAGAGGCAAAGGGGAGTGGGGAGGGGCGAAGAACTCTGGAAGGGAGGACGTGGAAGGAGGGATATTTGGAAAGGGAATAAATAAAATAATTTAATAAATATTTTTTTTAAAAAGAAAATTATGAAGTATTCAGGGAATGGGGGACTGTGGGAATCGTTAGGAAGCAAAGGGTGCTGGGGATGCAAACAGTTTCTCAGTTCATTCACATACTCTAATTTCTGATTCCACTCCCAATACGAGTCCAGCTTCAGCGAAAGAAGCCTGACATTGTTCAACTTTTAACTTCTCCAGTCCCCCTTCCACAGTGCAACCTGACCCTGTGTCATTCATGGTCCACAAAGGAACTGCCTGGGCTATCCATCCAGACCCCGTGTCCTACCAGTTGCTTTCCACTTCAGTCTGCTGCCAAGCCATTCTTTCCAGTTTTGTTCTCCAATCTGCCAGCCCCATCTCTCCTCTGAGCCTTCAAGAATGCTGTCCCTGCTGCCTGGCAACCTCTGTTTTAGGAAAAGGATGATCTTTCCCTTCTCCATCCCATCCCATCCCACTTGTTCTCTGAGTCCTTTGTTTTGTTATTCTGTAGTTCACTGTAATTTTATTCACTGTTATCTGAGTCATTACTTGGGGATGGGGGTGGGGTGTTGTCTCCTTCATTCAAATCTTGTGAAAGGAGGAACGGTGTCCCTCTTGCTCACAGTTGTATCGCCGGTGGCAATGCTGTGACAGCCACATTTCAGATTAAAAAAAAAAAGAAAGGTTCTAGAAAAATCGATGAAGGGGCAGATTCCAGAGGCCCTTGTGTGTCAGGCTATAAGCTTTTAACCCGAGTCTGTGAACAATAGGAAGCCAAGAGAGAGATTTAACCAGGCCTGTGATGAGAGCATGGTATGGGTCTGCCTGACACAGAAAATTAAGTTTAAAATATTTTCAGTAATTTTACTCATTCTATGACCTCCCTGGCATGCCTCTGTGGTGATGTGATGATGGGCGCAGAAAACGATTTTCCTTTCTCCAGTAAAACATAAAACCTATTCCTGCAGGGCCTTACACGCACAGAATGAAAACGGAACCGACTGGCCCTGTCCAGACAGGCCAGAACTGGTTAGCAGGGGGGGCAGTGGGTCACTGACAGCAGAGGGGACTCTGGTTTGCAATTTTAAAGGGACATAAAATGCTGGCTGGCTTTCACAGAACACCGGGCTGAGCTGCAGAAAACTGTAAAATCTCCCTGTTGCAATATAAATATGGGATGAAAGTTGATTAACCAATTTTATGTTGTTATCTGAGCCTTCAATCCATTTGCACTTGAATTAAAAAGACAGAAATTGAGTTTTGGCTGGACAGGCATTTTCCTGCAGGCAACATACTCAGGAAAAAAAAAGATAGGTTTCAATTCTCTCTTTACCTGAAATCTTTACCTGGCAGAGGATTTTCTTTACTTGGCTTTTGTTAAATAACTACCGGGGCAGGGATTCATATGTGGAATGAGTACCAGGGGTTCATACAGGGCATGCAGACCTCTGTAGAAAGAGGATCTACATTGGTTTTCAGGCTACGGTTGCTTTATTTCTTAACTGGATTGTAGCGTCTGCTCCCTCACCCTGCCCCTAAGATAACCTACATAGCCTTGGGCCATCATGCTCCCTGGCCTCAGGGGTGTCCTTCCAGTATGCCAACAAAGAACTTATGACCCTGCCAAAGTTTTCCATGTGTTCATTGACAAGGCTCACCACAGAGTTCTTTGGTGTTGATCATCAAAGCCGTCAACAATCCAACTACACATGAGTTTGTTTCTGATCTTGTCCCCCTTCCCCACCTCTGACGTTCTTCTGTACCGACATACCAAGTCCTGCTAGATTTCCCAGGCTTGCCTGTCTAGGCATCCAAGAAACCACACATACATTCACTCCTGTTGGTACCAGCCTATCCACGCCCCCATCCACCATCGTTCCCAGCTGTAAATGTGTTCATTCTTCAAAGCCTGATCAAGGCAGCAACAGAGACTGAAGCATCTTTCCATTTTCCTAGTTTGTATCGGAATGGGCCAGTTTGGTCAGATGAAATAAAAGAGAAGAGGAGAGGAGAGGAGAGGAGAGGAGAGGAGAGGAGAGGAGAGGAGAGAGAGAGAGAAGAAGGGAGGGAGGAAGGGTAGGGAGAAGAGAGAGAGAGAGAGAGAGAGAGAGAGAGAGAGAGAGAGAGAGACTGACTTGTTCTGATCTTAGTTCTGTCTCTGCCCACTGGCTTCTCTTCAGTTTAGTCTCCCGTATATTGTTTGATGTCTAGCCTCTAGACATAAAACTCGAGTGTGATTTGAGTCACCGGTTCTGACCTATGGTATTGGCTTTGAATTCCAAGATCTTGGAATTGATGGGAAATTTTTTCCTTGTTTGCCTTGGGCACTTTCTTCTTACTTTTCATGGGTTTAGTATTTATATTGGCCTCACCTTGAGAAGAGATTAATTTCATATAATCATATATAACTCTCTATTATTCCCCACCAATAACACAAAACCATTCAGTTTGGCCCTTAAGGCTTGTGCCTTTGACCCACAAGGTCATTACATTAAAGACCTGGACCAGTTTCTTTTCTTGAGTACACCATGAACTTGACATCTCTGCTTTATAGTGACCTTTGTTGTTCTTTAATGGGCCACCCTTGGTCAGTGAGAATCCTTCACGCACACCTTCCAAAATCAGGAATCAAAGCCCAGCTCTCCTAAACAGACATGGACTTGGGAATAGCACTGAACCTCAAGAAGCTTGCTAGAAATGAAATCAGTGACCTTGATTTTTATGAGAACTCAACGCAGCACATCACTGGGATAACTTGACTGAAGCTCTCTCGCTCCCTTGCGATTTCGGTGGTAGTTAAGAGAATGTTTCTGGTCTCCCGTCTGAGGTGCCATACATCAGAAGCAAGGTTTAGAGTGTGGCGGTCCCTTCTTGACTGAGTACTCCTGTAGAGACAACACAGTACCACTTCACAGCAGCTGCTGCTACGACAAATTCAGATGGTCCTGGGATCTTACTCCACCAAGTCTTATTACAACTTGTGGTTTAAACTTTAGAATTTCCAACATTGTTGAGGAAATTTTCATTTAGAAAATTCTCGACCTGAGTTAAGTCTTAGTTCTGGGGAGGGGCCTGGGAATCTTTCATAGAATTCCCAGCAGCTTCTTCTCATGCTGCCAAGCAAAAGGGCTCTGGGCCATTGCAATGAGTGGAATGGACAGCACCCTCTACTGGCCATCAAGACACCAGCTTCCATTGCTGAAGCTGATTTCCCAAGTGACCTTTCGACGCATCACTTCCTCTGCTCACATCCCAGTTTCTTTAATTGAACAATAAGGGACTGAGTCAAAAGATCTCGACTATCATCTGAAATGCCTCTGTGGCATGATTACCATAAGCGAGTGTCCCGGGAGCGTTCCTCTACCTGTGTGCGCTAACAACCATGCGTGATATCCCACCTGAAACACACAGCAAGCACTTGGTACCCGCCATGCCCCATAAATGCTTAAAACCTGAAACCCTGAAGCACGTGTGAGCGTACACTGTCACGACGTCTAACTCCAGGTGCTTTGCCTCACTAGAGTGCCACACTGACTTAGTTTGGATATTCCCCAGGGTAGACTCTGAGACAAGAGGAATTTACTTGGAGACAGACCCATGGAAGACACGATGAACAAGGGAGAGGCGAAATAGAGAAGGGAGGAGCGGCTGTGCAGGGTGCATTAAAGAGGAGGTCACTGTTACCAGCAACTAGATGCACTATCCAGGGTTGTCTGCAAGCCTAGGGAACCTGGGCCAAAAGCATCCCACTGTGTGTGTGTGGGAATGTGTGTGCCCACTCATTTATTGCCTCCCGACCCTGGATTGCTGAGAATCTTTCCAGGCATTAACTCTCTGATTCTTTAGTATGCTATCACTGTGGTCTATTCACGCTGCTGTTGCCAGGAAGGCTTCCCGGGCAGGCACACAGAAGCCACGCAGATCTAAGGCCCTGAGGATCAGTGACCTCTGGGGTATGTGGATGTCTATGATATACTGGAGTTGGCTCATTTGAGTTCTTAAAAGCTGACTGTCAACCTTTCAGGATTTCTTCTTTTGCTGGCTGATTATTAAACATACACATTACTAAAAATTACATTTAAAATGTGTAATTAAGCAAGTGATATGAAAGGCAAAGGTAATAAAACCTCAAATCTCATCTAATTATTTTGCTGTTATGCTCTATGCTCCCGAGGCAGTTGTCACCTAGCAATGCCTTTTTAAGAGTTTTCCTGGGGAGACATAAACAAATGTCTACCCACGTCAGGTGGGGAACCAATGACAGACCAGACAAACGATTCCACAACAGTCCAATTTAATGAAACTGTTTATTGGGTGCCTAATAGCAGAATGAGGGAGGTGTTGCATAGAGGAGCATGGATGCCTCTCAAAGGCAGCTGTATCACTGAAATGCCTACCCAGCCTTGAACCAGAGTGAGAATTGCATCTCCATACCTCTCCACAGAACATGTAGGCAACTCTTAGGGTCAGCAGACTTTACTGCCGGTATAATCTTAGGAAGGAAGAGCCTTGTGAATCTGGTCAATTTCAAAGATTTCCTGACACTTGTGAGTTGTTTACATCCTGGGTGTCTGAGGTGGAATATTTCAACTCAGAGGAAACTCTTATACACATACTCATATATGCAGCATGTTCATATACTGCGAATGCAATGTGCGGGTGTGTATGAACATCAGCCATTTAGTGAATACTCAGACATGGAAAGCAGTAACTGATATTGTGGATTTTATTTCCTGTTAAACCGTCAGTGATTAAATGTTTGTCAATATCATTGGCTGAGCTGTTTCCAATAAATACAGCCAGAGCACCTCCTATTCTCTAGAACCAAGGCACTTAGAATGCTGCTGCCCTGGTCACACTTGGGAAAAGGTAGATTTTCAAAGTAACCTATAGACTTGGGGAGGAAGCCTTCACACCCTCTTTTGTACTGATCCATACCACCAAAGAGAATGCTTCTTTGCTGCTTGTCTCTTCTCTGGCTTGACTCAGGTCTAATTCTACACATACACAAAGTAGGAACAGAGAACATCTTGTAAGGACCTTCAGTTGTAATGGCGTCTGAGAAAGATAGCATGTTAGGTGTTTGTTTCATTTGCTGCAACAAAACACCCAATCAAAGCAACTTGAGAAAGAAGGCCTTGTTTTGGTTTAGATTCAGTAGTTATGCTCCACCAGAGAAATGAAGTTATGGTGTCAGGAGACAGGGATGACTGGTCACATTATGTCCACCATTAGGAACCAGAGGACTGGACAAATATACTTGCATTCAGCCCCTTTTCTCCTTTTTATGCAGTATGGGACTCCAGCCTGTGTAATGGCCATGCCCATGTTTAGGGTTGTTATTCTCACCTCAATTAACCTAATCTGGATAATCCCCCACAGTCATGCCCAGAAATTTGTTCCCACAGTGATTCTAAATCCTGTCAAGTTGGCAGTCAACAGTAACCATCGCAGATGGGTGTTAGATTTTTTGACTTCTGTGTTAGCAGAAAGAGTTACCATATTTGTTGGGAGAGATTTGTAAGTCAGCAACAATGGGCACCATCCTGAGGAGCTGGAGAATGGTGACTACATTATAGGCCTCTTGCATTGTAACCTTAAGCATCCTGAAGCCCAGTGCAAAGCCAGATGTACAGTGGGAGTTGCACATCAAATGAATGGCTTTAGTCTGGAAAAAAGACATTATAGTTTCTTTAGATCTTCATCAAGATTGAATTCTCCATGAGATTTGGGCTCAAGAAGAAGCATGCATCCTGAACTGAATGCTCCTCTTTGCCTTTACTTGGATCCTGTCCTTCTTCTCCCATCCTGTCTCTTCCCCCTCTATGTCTCTCTGTGTCTACCCTGTCCTCCTCCTCATTGTCTCAGCTTCCCAGTTTTTTTCCCAAGGCCTCATCCTCAGTCTACAGTGCAAGCCCGTGCAAGGCATGCTTTGCCTCTTCCAATTACTTAGCTCCTTCGAGGCAATCCCTCAGTGCTGTGGAATTCTCAGTTCTGCAGGAGCGTATCATCAAATCTCAGGTCTGGTGTTAATGGAAAATATGCTCCAGGAAATGGCTTTCCCCTTTAGGGACAGCCTAGCTTCTGTCCTTGGGAGCCACCTCATGCTCCTTACTGGGAGAACCTGTATATTTCCCACTCAGTGCACTCTAGGGCACTGCAGGCTGGGGAAGTTCATATGACCTTTTCAAAATATGAAATACATGGCTAATTTGCAGCATCGTTGGGTCCCAGTTTCCCTCACACCTCAGTAGGGTTTTTATTAATGTGTCCTAGAGGAAGAGACCTTGGAATTGTGCTGCTAGTCCTGGGTTGTCATGGTGAGGGTCTGGCTCTTG
Source organism: Rattus norvegicus (assembly GCF_021556685.1). NCBI lineage: Eukaryota > Metazoa > Chordata > Mammalia > Rodentia > Muridae > Rattus > Rattus norvegicus. The sequence continues at coordinate 1,442,638 of NC_141552.1, forward strand.
GTTTCTTTTTCCTTAGTTGTTCAGGTTTAAAGAAAGTTCTAAGTGATTTCAACTCTACCCAGGTATTCATTGGTGAGTATGCACACCCACCCTGCTAGGTCTTGACACAGAGATAGAGCCTCTTTGTGGAACTGAATTACGCTGAAGCAAAGCCCTTAAGGGCCTCCAAATCAGCTGGCTCCATCACTGGCTAGGACTGATGCTCCCCTTTCTGTGCCAAGCCTGCCTATTCTGTCCCCACCCTGACTGTTAGGAAGGGGTTTATGTACTGATGAGTTACTGTGCATGAAGGAGGAGAGGGCACATAGCCCACACTCTGTATGGTTTAGGAAATCAAGGCAGGATTTCCTAGGACATTCTTTTCCAAGCTGTAGAAAGAATAATAAAGAGTGGGCAATCATCACTCTAGAGACCCAGGGAAGTTGTATTTTTTTCTAAAGCCTCCTAAAACCCTAAATTTTTGAGGTTAAGTTCCACATTCACCTCAAGTTCCTTTGCCTTTTCAATCAATTGGGGAAAAAAACATTCAAACACATTCTTTCCTCTATCTATCTATCATCTATCTATCTATCTATCTATCTATCTATCTATCTATCTATCACCTATTTTCTCTCTGTGTCTCTGTCTCTGTCTCCATCTCCTCTTCCTCCTCCTCTTCCTCCTCCTCCTCCTCCCTCCTCCCCGGGGAGAAATACCTTCTCCCATGGAGCTTAGAGTCTAGTGAATGCAAGTTAAGAGATCAGATGCTGAAGTTGGCTTTGGACCACTCAACACTAAGGGTTTAATGTCCTGCAAGATTTTAATAATTCTTTCTGTGTTTTATAGGTATACCTTCAAAGCAACTACTTCCTATTTCTACCTCCTTGAGAAAGGCACAAAATATCCCCATCTACATCCTGTTTTGGTACCAGACTGATGAAGAAGAAACTAAAAAGAAAGGACAGTTGGCCAACAGAAAAGTGCCATGGAAGCGACAGAGCCATGCTCTAATAGATCAAGTACAAGGCAGATGAAGGTAAGCTGTTACGGGACATAAGACATCCAGCCTTCACTGTAGAACTTGACCATCATTTGAACCCAAAGAATAGAGCACATGCAAGAATAGTGAACAACCATGGCTTGTGAACTGAAATGATGAATGGAAAGGACTTGGGTCTGGAGAGGTGATTTGCTGTTAAGAACGAACAATGATTTTGTATGGGGGGATATATAAACAGAATCTACTGGCTTTTCTGTCAAAGTCTAAAATAAGGCAAAATTTTATTTAGAAGAAAACAACTCTAAAGAAGCCACTTGGAAGTTCAAATTTCTCCAGGATCAGCACTTCTTGAAATCAAAATTTGTACTTAAGGTTGTATCCTGTTATCAAAGGTTGTACTTTGCTAAGTCGTTATGAGTTAATCAACTACCTAAGCGTGTGGGCTCAAGCTCTGGCCTTTTGGAGTGAGGGATAGGATGACTTTGAGTCACTTGCCTACTTGATTTGGCACGGTTACACAATCTTCTGCAATAGTAACACTCTCTGCGTTGATAAATACTTTAGATTATGTGGCCATTTTCTTGGGATGCCAGGTCCATTTCTAATGCAGAGGAGCATTGAGTTTGGCTCCCAGCATCCATGTCAGTAGCTTATGACTGCCTGTAACTGTAGCTCTGACATCCTCTTCTAGACTTCACATGCATCTTCCCTCACTTGTGCACGCTCCCCCCCCCATACACACAATTCAAAATAACACAAGTCTTTTCTTAAAGGTTGCCTTGTACAGCACAAGGCAGATGGGTTTCTTTTGAGCTTGGCAGCCTGCAGAGCAGGTGCTACATGTACAGAGGAAACACTCCTACCTGCAGCATCCACAGCAGGGCTCCATGGGGCTTGCCAAGACACTGCAGGCTGCTTTCTAGTGTCCTGGTTTGCTCCTTAGAGTGTTTTGTACTTTTCAAGGATTGATAGCATCATCATGATTACCACCATGACCATTATGTATCCTCCTCATCATTGCTTGTTGTCACGGTCATCATCACCATCACCACCATCTCTATCATATTCTCCCCCTCCTTCCCCTGCCCCTCTGCCCACTCCTCCTCTTCCAGCTCTTCCTCTTTCTCATCGTCCTTTTCTTCATTCTCATCATTTGTTAATCTGGATCCATCAAGATCCTCTTTTAGTTTTTTCTACTTCAGACAGCTCCCCCTTCATATGTGTGTGTGTGTGTGTGTGTGTGTGTGTTTGTGTGTGTGTGCCTCAAACGTCATTTGTTCAGTTCTAGTCCCAGATCTTGGCTTCAGTTCACCTTCTAAAATGGCCCCAGAATGCCCTGTCTACTCATTTTTATTGAATTCTAACTCAAGTCCATCATAAGCTCATGCTTTCCAGGAATCTTCTTACTTTCTCCAGAGCTGCCTGAGCACCTGGCGCACATTACAGCCCAAGCATCTATCCATTTCACTCAGCATTTCTGCCAGTCTATGGGGTTTTGTATACTGGGGAAATGCGACATTGCCTCTGGGAGGAGCTAGAGCTCTTACAATTGTGCCTGCTCTGGTCCACCTGGATGCACGGATGCATGTGGCACTCCCCAGAAGCTCACTTGACATTCAGAGCGGTGCTCCACAAACTCAGGTAGAGGAGCATTAGCAGGGGACTGCTTGATAGTACCATGGCAGAGTTGGGGAAGAAAACATTTCTGTGTGGGGAACAAACATTTACATGGTTTGTCAAGATCCCGGGTGATTATGGTGAATCTGATGGTAGTTTGTGAACCCCTAACTTAGTAGATGCACATGGTAGTGTTAAGTGAGGTTGGGAATTACCTGGTGGTTCTTGGGAGTCTGACCTCCCACCAAACCAACTGGATGAAGGTTTCCAAGGATGAGTGGGCTGTGAAAATTCTAGCTAAACAAGTGCTCCAAGGGTGTTTTCTCATCTGGTTCATTTGAGAAAGCTGACTGAGCTTCAGGCCCACCCAATTAGCACTTAATTGTATCCCAGTCTATCCTCTTCTCCAGTTAGTTCTGCATCAATTAAGTTCCTTAGAGATGCATACTATAGTGTTTAATGTTGAATGGCCCTTAAAGCTGGGCTAAGGGTGACTGCTGACTGTAGCATAGAACACCGGATGCATTTTTGTGTAGTGAAAAAAGGCATTTCTGGGATGGAAATGCTGAAACCTTTTTACAAAGCTAATGCTCAGGATTCTTCCTCATTCCTCAGCTCTCTGATGCCGAATGTCCCTGTTGTTTGAGGGACACCCAAGTCTCTCTTACTCCATGAGTTCAGCACACTGTCATCACCAGGATGTGAGCTCATGGCCCTTTGTTCCTCCTTATGTGGAGTTACCTAGAAATACTGCAGCCCTGGAGGGTGAGTTCTAGGAAGTTTCTGGTGTGGCATGTTTGCCTTTTCTTCGTACCCTCTTGGATAAGGGATTTATTTTATCCACCCGAAGTGGAAAACGGTGATTTATGTATAATACCAGTTCAGTTCTCAGCAACACTAATAAGAATTAAAACCAGTGGGGCTGGGAGATCTCTCAGTGGTTAAGAACAGTTGTTTCTCTTGCAGGGAATCAGATTGGTTCCCAGCACCCATGTGATGGCTCACAATCATTCCGTTTCAGAGATCTGGCACTTTTTTCTGACTTTCATGAGCCCCAAGTATACACATGCTGTAAATATACACATGTTGTCAAAACAGCTAGACACATACAATAAAATTAATAAGCTAAAGTATAATTAAAATGGCACTGCAAAGAGTATGAATAGATGTTTGGTATGTTTGTGTGTGTGTGTGTGTGTGTGTGTGTGTGTGTGTGTGTGTGTGTGTGTCTGTGTGTGTGTGTTTTATCTCTCTCTGCCCAAAGGGGTATACCTTATTCTTTTTTTTACTGACAAGATCACTGAATGTTTGACTTTTATAATTTTTTCCTGAATGAATAAAAGTATTAACTTCTTAGCGTAAGTAACCATTTTTTAATCTATATTCCAGACTTGCTCCAGATCCTTCACTGTTCAAAGGCTGTGAGTATCTGTTTCGTTGTCATTAAAAATAGAAATGGGGAAAAAAAGCATTGTTTTGTAACTCTAAACACCTTTGGAAAATATTTAATATAATACACATATGCAGAGAGTTCGCTGTAAACTGCTAGCTGCACAATACAACGCAGACAATTTAAGTCATAGAAGACAGAGCATATATTTCATTCCTATCAAAGGAAAATCAAAACAAAACAAAACAAAACAAAGGAAATTATCAAAACCCAGTGTGGGTGGCATTGTGATGGAATTGGTGAACATATTTTGGGTGACTGTTTATCAGTACATCCAAGAGTCATAAATATTTTTACATACCTTTACCACCAAATAGCAGTTGGAGGAATTGCTGCAAAAAGAAAGGCTTTTAGAGGGGAGCGGGGATGTAGACGTCAGAGTAATTTACAGAGCTGAAACTAAAAAAATAACTTCAATGAAAATGGCAGTGGGTTTATGTAAATGACTGCACACATGTAGTGGAATTCCTCTGCAATTAAAAGGGCTAAAGAGAAAGCCTAGGCACAAAGCCTCAGTGATGGGTATGGCAAGTATAAGGCTAAAAACACTTTTGGACTAAAATGATACAGACTGATATCTTTACTTAGCAAGTAAGAGAGGCCAGGACCAGAAAGACGTGAGTATATTTGCTAGGTTGGCAGTTTTGAATTTATCTTATCCATGCAGAATCTCCCCATGTTTTAAATCCTTCTAATAGATCTGTGAGGCAGCTTCTATTACCTGCTTCTTGAATGAGGAAACAGTGTTTTATCAAATCATATGCTGAGGAGATGGGAGCTGGGGTCTGGTTGGGGTGACATCAGGTCACTGGGCTATGCCGTGGTTGTCCAGTGTTCTTGCTTAGCTTCCTTAACCTGATGGGAGGTTTTTGATTCATTATGTGTTCTCTCCATAATGCACTGCCTCATTACAGGCCTAGACTGGCAAAGCCATCCCATCATAGACTGCTATCTCCAAAGTGTGACATTTATTCACTGAGGAATTTTGTTATAGTGATAGAAAAATGACTGACACATACCACCAGGAGAACAGAACACGAGCTCAGTCACCTACCGGACTGTGGGGAGTAATGTTTCAAAACCATAGTTGTGGGATGACTTGTTTGATATCAGTTGATGACTGAGGGACTAGAAGATGGACATTTAAGTACCAAACAACTTAGCACGCAGTGAGTACTCACTTAAAGCGTGTGGTTCAGAAGAGGCAGCCTGCATTTTTGGCATTCGCATGCCCTTCTGATTGCCCTCTGAGGTGTTGTGCTTCAACAGAACAACATCTCTGTGGAAGTGGATTGATCTGCAAACTTGGCCAGTGATCCTGACTTGGGAGGCCTTCTCAGAGAGCAGGCTTGCTATTGCAGAGTAGAATGGGCATTTTCCTCACTGACAGACAGAGCCTTTAGAAGCCAGTCAGTTCCAGCCACGGATTGGTAATTGCCCCGCCCCCTGCTAGTGCTTCCATTCTTGGCTCACACAATACAATTCAGTCTCATGCTCGTTTTTTATCTCCCTCAATGGAGCCTGACACTGGACAGCCATCTGTATTAGGATCTTAGGCAACCAGGACTTTCCCAGAGTTGCCATCCACACTGCCATGGCCTCAGTTCAGCCCCTCACTAGCTCTTCTTCAGATATTATGATGGTCCCCCAACTAGTCTCCCAGCATCTTGGCTTATATGCCTCTCTTCTGTTCACTGCAGCAGGCAGTAGGCCATTTCTAGAGTACAAACTGAGTCGTTTCACTTCACTTTTTGAAGCACTCACAGGCTTCCAATTGCCACACAGCAGAATTTCTCAAACTGAATTTGATGAGCTTTCTCTAGGTAGCCTGGGATGAGATTCATAACCTAATACAAAGGGGGAAACCCCTGGTTAAGCCAGGGTCTTTATACATCGGTTACAGGACTTCTCAGAACCTTTAATAAACTGAAGCAAGCTGTGGGTTTCCAAAGGGATACTGTAAAATCAACCATTGCTACTACATTTGCCTTCTTGGCAGGCTGTCTTTGGTTCCATTGAGCTAGAGTTTAGAACAGCTGAAAAGCCTCTGAGTCCTTCAGTTCAGTACAGATATGTTGTTGGTGTTGTTTTCTGACCTCCTGCTCATCTTTTCAGCTCAAATTCCTGTATTGCCCTCAAATTCTTGCTTTCTGATAACTCAGTGCCTATATACCTGTATTTCTTCTATCTGAAATTTTTACTTGCTCTTTTCCTTTATAGCCTGCTTAATTCTTATTTATCCTTGGAACCTCAATACAGTCTTGGCTTTCCTGGGAAATATTCTCCCATTCTGACCTATCCAACTCTATGAGGGCTGGCTCTTCAACATCTCATGGTTTCCCATTATAGTAACTTTCACATAGTCTTTTTATAATTTTTTTAACACAGATTTCTCTATGTAGCCTTGAACCCTATTTCTCCTTTCTCACGTCCAAATGCTGGTATTACAGCTATGATTCACCACATCTGGCTGCCTCACAAACTCTTATAACTGCCTGTTCATCCACTCATTGTGCTTTTTCCTTTAGTTAGGGCTGGTCCTGCTACTTAGCTACTAATAACCCATTCACTGCTTATTGACCAAATGAACATAGGTTGGGTGAGCGTTCCTGATCTGAAATTCTAGGCCAGAAGGCCAGAAGCACTTTAGACTAGAGAGGAATTTTTTTCCTAACAGTATTTGGAAATATTGTGCAAGTATTATGATATTTGCATATGCATTTTGTGGAGGAGACCCAAGTCTAGTCATGAAATTCATTCATATTTTATTTAGACATCAGACACATAGCTTGAAGGTAAGTACATGTAATATTTTCAATAATTTGGCACATAATTAAAAGTTCAGCAGTGTGTAATTCTCCACTTGTGGCATCGTGTAAGTGTTTAAGAACTTTCAGTTCATTTATATCTATCATCTTTCTATCTATCTGTCATCTATTATCTGTTTGGGTTTCAAACTGAGATCAAAATAACGAACATAAACAATGTAAGGAAAGAAGCATTTATTTTTGCTCACGGTTTCAGATGCTTCAACCCTTAGTTGCTTGGTTCCATGAGCAAGGAATAGCACTAGAATGGGAGTGAGAGTCAGAGATGCTTCTCATCCCATGAGAATAGGAGGCAGGAGAGAGGCAGAAGAGGCCAGGAGTAAGGCACTCTTAAAGACCAGTTCCCATGCCTTTCCTTTAGTGAAGACTCACATCTCAGGTTCTAAAAATCCCAGAAGCATTGTCAGTGGCTGAGAAAAAGCACCCAATACCTGAGCCACCATGGAGACACTTCAGTTCCAAGTCCTGACAGTAGATACAACCTGAACTGAGAAAGAATGAATTTTCTAAGAATCATTGCTATGAGGGTAAAGGATTGCCCAAGGGCAAGCACACCAATGGGTGATACCCTCTTAGGTGTACATCCATTCATCTAGGATCCATAAGTGGCTCCCTTTATAACCTTCCCCCACATCTGCTCCCAGCAAAGCTGGCTCCTGAGACCATGACAGTTCCCATGAGCAAAACCTACACCAATTTACTTATTCTTGAGAATCTGGACTTCAGATGGTTGTTTTAAAGAAGGTTGTTTTAAAGAAAGTCAGTAAACTCCAGAGCTCTGGTGGTCTTTCTGCATGTGAGCAAATGGAGCAACAGAAGCTGTAGGGAGGGAGAGGGAGGAAGGCAAAGCCTAGGCATTATTTGTGAGGCAGCAAAGATGAGGGGATGTGGTGGCCTGTATTCTTAATCTCTTTTAGGTTTCTCTCTTCAGCGTGTGTTAAGGCCTGGTTACCTTCTCTGCCTTTGAATTATGTGTCTATTGTTACAGTAAACGTTCTAATCCCAGCTCAGCTTATTTGAAGGGGTTTCAGCTTTGTGTTATCCATGCAGCCTCCACTGAACAACATCTAGTTCTTTCTCCTTGGAAAACCTGAAATGCCGATAGGCCTCTCAATATGCATCTCTGTCACAGCCACATTGTGAATATTAATGGCAATACTTAAGCAGGTCGATTGCACATTGAGAATATGAAATATGTGTGTCGCTTGAAAACAAATGATTGTCAACATAGCGCCCTGGCTGAATTAGTCTCTCCCAGATTGTCACACCTGATGGGAGGGGAAGCCGAGGCAATGCATTTATGCCAGACTTTATGGATCCCAAGGTCAAGACCAAGATGTACAGTTTCAGGAAGGTGCTTTCCCATTAATGATTTGTTATCATTAACTTGACTCATGGGTGGATTTATAGAGAGGAAAATGTTAATAAAAGGCCCTCGGAGCTCTGTGGCTGCTTTGCTGAGTTGTCATTTCATTAAGCAAATTTGAGACAACGTAATTGCTACAAGATTCTACATATCTGCAAATGAACTTGTGAATTTATTTGGGAAATGAATGGGTTTTAACTTGGCTTGTTGAATTAATTCTGTCTTCTTTTTTCTCCAGAAGATGTTCTGATGACGAGTTTCTAATAGCTACAGCAGGCATCCCAAACAGTTTATTCTCCAGCAGATTGCAGACGGATAAATTCTGACTCTGTCATGCCACAATGGTATGACCATATCCGAGTCTTAGTCTCCTCATTTGCCCAATGGGATAGTAATATTTAATTCATGTGGCTACTCATGGGTCTGACAATGATCATTTGCAAAGCTAGCACGCAGGGTTGGGGAGATAAGTCAGTCAGTAAAATGCTTGCTGTGAAAACATGAGGACCTTATTCCCACCTACATTTAACAAAACAAAATGGGTATAGTGATTTGCAACCCCAGTGCTGTGGAGGTGGAAACAGGAGGATTCCTGAGGGTCGATGGCCAGCCAGTCTAGGCAACTTGGTGAGCCCCATATTCAGTGAGAGGGCTTTGTAAGAGAGCATTAAGGTGAAGAAATGACTGAGGAAGACCCAAGGTCAACCTCTGGCCTGTACCTGCCCTTACCAGTATATACATATGTACCCGTACATACATATGTAAGAACATAGACACATTCACATTGTTAGCACCTATTATTTCATAGTTTCTAGATTTATCTATGTGTGTATGTGTGCCATAGCACAGTATGTATGTGTGCCACAGGTTGTGTGTGGACTTCAGAGGATGATCTGTAGAATATCAGTTTGCTTTTTCTCTCATGTTAGTGACAGGGGTAGAATTCAGGCAGACAGTCTTTACCACCTGAGCCACTTTGCTGGCCTTATTTATTTCATTTTAAAATGTCACGATTGCTACTGTAAGAACAAAACATTCACACACATACTAACAAGTGTGAACGTGTGACCACCATTTGTAGTTTGGGGGCTCTGGTAGACATGGCTGGGGAATAGAGACCAGCTATCATCAAAGCAAAGTTGTCCCGGGCTTCAACCTGACACACTGTATTTGACGGCCACAAAATCCACATGTGAATCTGGACACACAGTGGGAGTGCCTCACAATCATTAGTTGCCTGGATAATTTCGTGTTTGGAATATTTATATTTTTGACTGTTTTATAGTACTCTAATTCCTTCTTTTTTAAGTCTACTCGGAGCAGCCTTTCTTTGAGTGCAGCATGTGTGATAAAAGTGCAGTGGTTGGTGACAACCCTTTGGTACTCTAGTTCCTTTGATTACTTCTACTTGTCTTTCTTCTGGATCATCTTCTTAGCACCCAGAGGTAATGGTATCTCCACATGATATCAATGCCCCCCTCCGATTAACTCATTTATTCAATAGGACTCTCCCTCCAATGGTGTACAACAAACGAATATCTGTTCCTATAGGGTTTACATTTTATGGGATGAATAAATGGGACAGTGCACATCTCAGAAAGTAAAAGACAGAGTTTATTACAATGATAACTGATGTTGATGAGCTGGGCAGATCAGAGAAGGAGACTTAATGCGCCAGGACCTGGTGGAGACCATCCATTCAAAGTAGACTGACTGGGAGCTGCAGAGATGGTTCAGCAGTTAAGAGTAGTTACTCTAGAGGACCTGCAGTGGGGTTCACACTGGATAGTTCACAGCCATCTGTAATGTTTGCTCTAGAGGATCCAATGGCCCTGGCTTCATTGGACACCTGTACTCATGTGTACACATGCAAATACCCTCTCCCCTCACATATACACATATTCACAATTAAAATTAATAAAAAGAAAATCTTTAATGTAGTGTTTCTGGGAGGGTATGTGTGGAAGAGGTAGTATTTGAAAGGATACTAGAAGAGAACGAGGTGACTGCCACTCAGAGATATAAGGGTTGGGTGAGAATGAATGTCATAAGGTGGAAGAGAGTGAAGAACGTGAGTAACAATTAGGAGGCTGAAGTGGCTGAAGTGGCTGCAGTGACACATTAGTGAGAGGTAGAGAGGCAGGCGATGAAGGCAGAGCAGGCAGCAGATGTGAATGGACCTAGACCTTGGACCATTCAATATTGAAACTTTGGCTTTGATCCTGCTATGCTTTGGCTAGGAGGTACCCTGCATAGATGGGTTCCTGGGTGCTGAGTGCTAAATCCTCAGCTGGTGGCATTACTTTGGAAGGGCATGGAAACCTTAGGAGATAGGATCTAGTTGGACTGGGGGTTGGTTTTAGAGGCCTCTTACTCACTGCCCTTCCTCTTATCTGTGCTTCTTGGCTACCATGATGTGAATTGTTCTGTCCCCCTACTATAGTAGATTTATGCTTCTGATGGAGTCATCTTTTCTGTCAAGTATTTTGGTCACAGTGATGCAAAAGTATCTAATTCCAGCCCCTAGTATGGAGGTGAATTAGTAAAATTCATCCACAGTGCTTGAGGGCTTTGATTCAGATTGGCAGGGCCACCTTCACTGACAGTACCACACCCTTGAGCTATAGACACCCGGGAATGTGACTAGGGAGACTAGAGTTGAGATACTGAATCTTTTATTTTATTTCACTTGAATTAACCTAAATTTAAAAATCATTCCTTGATTCAGATATTGGAAAACGTTTATAACTGCATTTAGAACAACTCGAATACATGAGTTCTTTAGCTGTCAGTTTATGGGGCCTAAATATAGACCGGGTATTTCCGATAAAAATTTACTATCTAAACGGAAATATGACATAATTACAGAAGACACTGGATTGCAAAAGCAGAAGATGACAAAATTAAGGTTAAAAAAAAACTCCATTGTAGTTTTAGACTAATGTTGAACTAATTATATTTTGAACACTTTGGGTTCGATAAAGTAAAATAACATGGATTTCACCTGTTTCTTTTTTGCTTTCTTAAAAAAATGAATCTTCTAGAAGGTTTAAAATGAAAGACATGGTTCACATTCTATATCTATCAGAGAGGGTTGACTTAGGAAAAGTTTCCCACCTACCTAGCAAGCACATATTAATAGGCTACTTAATTCATTCATCGTGAATATGTGGGGTACTTGCAGGGACAGAGCACAGTGCACAGAAAGGAAAATAGAAGGGTTCTGTGACCTCATGAGACTTAGAATGGAAGAGATAGAAAAATATACTTCTACTTTTAGGGTTTGGATAGCAAGTACTATGTACATTCTCCTGGATGCTGATTTCTTGGTCCCCAGCTGATAGCATTAATTTGGAAGGGAACAGATACCTTAGGAGGTGGGGTCTAGGTCAGGACATCATATGTACATGCTTGTATAAGTACGTGGTAGCAAGAAATAATGAATGAGGAGGCCATGCATTTGAAAACTATGAGGAAGCAAAAACTAAAATGATGAGAAACCATGGTGGGAGAAAACAGCACATTGGACAGGGCCTTCGGAACTTGGTGGGCAGTAGAGGAAGGTTCTCTGAGAAGGAGAGAGATAAATATTGCCAGAACGGTAATTATCTAAATTGATACTGAAGTGTTCCCTACACAACCCTCACCATGCTGTAAAGATAAGTTACCAATATCTCTGTTCTTATGAGCAAGGCATTTAGCTACCCAGAAAACAATTTCCTTGAAGGAAAAGAGGGTAAACCTTAGTTGCAGGTTTATGTGGGGTTTCTGCTCTGGGTCAGGTGCATATGAGCTCCTGGGAAGGACTTGAAATGTAGGTCTTTGAGAGATGGAAGAGCTGAACAGGTGCTGGTTTCATCCAGTTTAGGTGAAAAAACCATAGGAGGCAAACAGGACCTGAATATTCAGAGGACTGGATGAATAACACACACATGGGGGAATGGTAATTAACACCCATGGACAGAGACCCAGTGAATGACGGAGGATACAGCAGTGCTTAGAGGTGATGGGATGTTTGAGTTCTGAATGGAATGAACAGTGGGGTGCTCAGGGCAGGAAGGGAGGTGGGGTCTGGTGACCAGTGGATTTGGTTTCTTAGGTTCTAATTCACCAAATCAAGGGTCTGAGTGATAAATGAGATCTAAAAATAAACCAGATATTCACAATAGAAGTATCTCTTGCTAGAATTGAGATCTTCTAATTATAAAGTCCCTCTGTGCTAGCATCCATAACTTATGAGAGAATAGATGAGGGACAGGACATCTCGATTATGTTTTTGATGTTTATCATATGTTGAAGTCTTAATGCTTTGTTTGGATGGTTGGGTTAATAGAGTATGTTCATATTAATTTTATTTGGTTATTTTTTAATTAGGGAGAAGATGTAAGTAGATAGAAAAATTTAAATGACAGATATGAATCTCATTGTGTTTTCCTGGAGAGCACAGCTGCTTGTGGTTCTGATGTGTCTTAAGGTTTTACTGCTGTGAACAGACACCATGAACAAGGCAAGTCTTATAAGAACAACATTTAATTGGGGCAGGCTAATAGGTTCAGATGTTCAATCCATTATTATTAAGGCAGGAATATGGCAACATCCAAGGAGGTATGGTGCAGGAGGAGCTGAGTGTTCCCCATCTTTATCTGGAAGTTGCTAGCAGAATACTGACTTCCAGGCATCTAGGACTAGGGTATTAAAACTCATACCCACAATAACACAGCTACTTCAACAAGGTCACTCTTTTAAATAGTGCCACTCCCTGGGCCAAGCATAAACAAACCATCACAGGATATAAGGTCTGCACAGCCCAGCCCAGGTTTCTTCCCCAAGGAAGTCTTTAGAAGACTTTTGAGTAAGCCTTCTAGAAACCCATGTAGCAGTGCAGTAAGCTGCAAGTACATTTTAAGGTCTTGGAGTCACATTGGCTGCCCACTAGAGGTTATGACATTAAATCCCATCTTCTCCTCAAAGGGAAACATGGTTCCAAGATCACATGTGCGTGATTTCTTTCCACTTACATCATTTGTTTGCTGTCCCTTGTTACTCTAGTGTGAGAGTTTCTAATTTTGAAAATTGCATATGTGGGATGCCTCGTTGGTAGTCAAATAGAATAGATGAGGGTCAACCTTGAATCATAAGAAACTAGTGATTGTGTTGAATCCTTGACAAAAGTGCAGAAAGGAACCTAGTTCTTTCGTGTAATACTGATGGAAATTGAGATGTAGAGTAGAGATTTATACAAGGTCATGTGATCAACTGCCTTTTTCATCATTAGTTATCTTCTAAATGGAATCGCATGGGGCAAAGTTAGTCCTCATCCATCTGAGGCCAGACAGAAGTGAACTACCAATCTTCTAGTTCATTACTGAGACAATAAAACCAAGATTTATTGAACACTGACCTTGGGTCAGGAAAAACACTGGTGATGTGGTCCTAGCCAAGTTAGGAATCATTGTTTTCTTCCTAAATCTATAAACATGCACACATTCCTAATCCCCCTGGTCTTCAGAGACATCTTGGAGACCACAACAGCTCAGTTGGCTTTCTTCCCAGAAGAAGGCCAGTGGCTGCAGACTTTTGCTACTATACCTGAGCACAGGCTGAGCTGGGTTGGGCCGGGTTTGGAGGACTCAGTCACTGATGATCTTCTCAAAGGTTCAGAGCTGAATGCTTGGTAGTAGAATATGAGGGATCTGCCGCAGTTACAGGATATCCCACATTGTGTTTATAAGTATGTCTCTTGCCATCTGGGTCCTGTCCTCACACTAGCCTACATTCTGGGGAGTCAAGTCATGTTACACATACGCGCGCGCGCGCACACACACACACACACACACACACACACACACACACACACACACACACTTCTTTTTAATGTATTAATGTTTTCCAGATCAATATTTTAAAAATGTACAATGGAGTAAAGCTCTCAGCGGCTGTGGACCAGGACATGGAAGAACGTGGGTAGTGGTAACACATAGGAGGCAGGAAGGACTGTTGGTACTCGCCTGCTGTTCCCTGTGGTCACAGGTTTGCTGACAGTGTTTTGCACCCCTAAAACTTACATTCTTTATACAAAAGAAACCTTCTTGAAGGGTAGCAATAGTTGATGTCTGTGGGTCTGCAATTATGAATGATTTTTATTGCTAATTTCCATTTCTTTATACTATGCATGTTCTTCACAGCATTATATTAATTTATAGGAATGATAGTTGAACAAAGAGATTTTATTCTTTTTCTCCTAAAAGATCCAAGGATTTCCATGGAGCAGATTGCCAAGTCGGAGCTAAGAAGGCCTTGTCTAACTCAGCTGAAGACCATACTACCTAACTCTCCATCTTTTATTCTCTGACTCCATATCTTCATCAGAAAATAAACAAACATTAACAACCTGAAGGTTTTATGTAACTTATTTGAGTATCTGTGCTGGCTACTCTTATGTCAACTCGATTCACAAACTAGAGTTATCTGAAAGAAAAGAAACCTAATTGAAAAAATGCTTCTGTAAGATTTAGTTCTAAATAATTTTCTTAATTATTGACCTATCAGGGAAGGCCTGGCACATTGAGTGTTCAATCCTAGGGCTAGTGGTCCTGGGTTCTACAAGAAAGCAAGCTTAGCATACCATGCGAAGCAAGCCAGTAAGTAGCACCCCTCCATGGCCTCTACCTCAGCTTCTCCTCCAAGTTCTTGCCTTGTTTGAGCTCTTCTCTCGATTACCTTTGTTGGTGAACAATGATATGGAAATGTGAGCAGAATAAATCCTTTCCTCCACAACTTGGTTTTTGACCATTCTGTTTTTGACAAAGTAATAGAAAGCCTAACTAAGACTGTATCAGAAAATACATCAATAAACTAAAAGGTAATAAAGGGGAGAATGGGAGCTCTCTGGTTCTGTTTTTTTGGTCCTCATTAACACCCCACAGATCCATGACCATTTTTTTTCCTTATCCCATAATTCTCACCATGTTACTTGTCTGCATGCCGATCCTCCACCTGTGATTTTTTTTTTTTTTTTACTTTTATTGGATCTCGAATATATGACAGTGAGGATTCTCAATGCTTAGGTGGGAATTCAAATCTCTAAACTCATCATTTCTTCACCTGCTTTGTCCAGAGATTTTAGGAGCAACCAAGTCAATTTCATTGTGTCCATCAGTTTGCTGGGGTGTTAGAAAGTACTATGCACACAGCCAACCAGCTCCTTGTATTTGTAAGTGGCTGATTAGGACTATCTGCTGTAATATTTTGCTTATCTCTATTGCTTATCATACCATGGACTTCCAATGCTCTCTTTACTACAAGAAATGGGTCATTAATGTCTTGGAATAGAATCATATTAGAGATTCAGTTCTCGAACAATAAGGATCAATTCAGAAATGTCTTTAAATTCTCTGATTCTCTATAAAATCATGTAGTCCAAGGAATGAATGAGCCCTTGAAGATTTCTTTTCTACCTATACAACACATTAATCAAGACTAGTCCTACAACTTTTGACTTGCTGTGCAGGAATTGGGGGTGAGGGTCACAGGTGAGTAGTGCAAACCTGACCTGGGTGCAAGTGAGTACAGGGAATCTCTATCCCGGTGTTCATGAAAGAGGATTCACAAACAGCAACTGCAGGGAATATTCCCAACAGATAACATCTCACAATTATTGATATCAGTGACAAACATTGGCAAGGATGAGGGCTCTCTGTGTGAAGCCTTCTGCACTGTTCTAATATAAGTCGATGCAGTCACAGTTGAGAGCAGTTTACAAACACTTAGATGTTATATGTTAAGCTTGTAGTTCTACTTCTAGATATATGGACCTAGACTAAGGAGACATGTGCAAGAATGGAGACCACAGCATCATTTATGGTAGCAAAGTTGGTACCTATCTAAATACCAAGAGGAAGGTATATGGCAGAAAATTGATATGCACAGTGCAATAAATCTCTCCAAATACCACTTAACAGCAGGGAAGCAAGTTGCTGAGGCTATATGTGGTATGATATAATTTATATGATAATTAAAATGTAGGAAATAGACCCATAAATTGTCTTTATGTTCATACTGTATTCTTATTACCTTCAGGTGTGTTCATTTAACTGCTATATACAATTCCTTGAGTTTTAAATTTCAATAATTGTAAATTTTAAATCCTAGAATTTCTACTTAGTTCAATTAAACACCTGCCTGTTTGTTTTCTTTATCTTGTGTCATTTTCCAAAGTGTTTTCAACTTCCTATTTCCCATTTCTTTCAATATTGTCTGTTTTATATTTGCCTATATTTATTCTATTTTGACCATTTTAATTTCGAGGGGCTGTAATGTAGAGGGGCTTGGCTATTTCTGCAATTTTCCCCTGGCTTTCTTCCCCAGTGTTTCTTCTTCCTTAATCACTAACACGTTAGATTTTTGCTGTTTTCCTCTCAGTTTTCACTCCTTAATTTTATAACTAAGGAGCCTCAGTGGAAATGCCTTTTCTTTCCATTGAAAACTCTGCACTCTCTTCTTCAGGGTACCCAGAGGCAGATGGTAAATTCAGACACCATCTCTTGGCTTTAGAGTGTAAGCACCTCTGAGGTGGGGCACCTTCAGACTCCTTCTCGTTCACATCCTATACGGAAAGTAGTATTTCCCCAGGGAGACACTTTCACAAGAGAGAGGAGGGACTTTTAGTGATTCTCTTCCTACCCCACCCCTTCCCCTTCCCTGCAGCCTAAAGCAAATTCTTTTCAAGGTCTTTGCCAGAGTGCTTGTTTCCTGGCTCAGTCCCCATTTCCCTCCTCTTTCCCCATTCCTCCTCACCATCCTTTCTCTACCCCTCCTCCTCACGCTCCTTTCCCACACTCCTGACTCATCTCTTTCACCTCTTCTTCTCTTCACCCTCCTTTTTTCCATCTCCTCCTTCTCCCCTTCTCCCCTCCTCCTCTTCCCCACTCCTCTTCACCCTCCATTCTCTCTACTTCTCTTTCTTCCCCACTGTTTATTACACCTCCTGTTATCCTATTCTTCCTTCCCTCTTTTTCTCTAATCCCCCTCCTCACCCTCTTATTTCCTCTCCTTTCTTCCTTAGCCACCTTTGCTCCATCTCCTCTCCCTCCTCCCCCTCCTCTTTCCCCACTCCTACTCCCACCCTTTTCTTTCCCTCCTCCTTTTGCTCTCCTTTTGCTTTCTCAGGGTCTTTTTCTCCCCTCCCCTTTTTTTGTAGTTTTCAAGCACACCATATACCTGTATATCAGTACAGTCCCCACTCTTGTTTGCTGACTTTATTTCCTTTTCAGCCCCAATGACTTCCCTTCTTTTAAAAAGGAGATTGTTGATGGTGGAGGTGGGAGATTTTTGTTTTTATTTTCTGGTAAATGCTTTGAGTGTACTGAACTTCCTAGAAAAAGCTACACCTATGCTGAAGATTCTGCAAGACTGACTGACTGGTGAGAACTCTGTGGGGAGGTTGGAATGTTGCAGATCCAGAGTCAAAATTAACCTCAATCTATATTTAATTTCCTTAAAAGGCATCTAGCACCTACTGTCTTTATCTGGCCCAACATTCTTCAAGGTGTTAGGTAAGCCCTTTGGAGCTCATTAACTTAGCTAAGAATATTGACAGATAGCATGGGTTTCTACAGCAGAGATTTCCTGGCTGTGCTATGCCCTACCAACATGATGTTTCTACCTTTCATGTATGACCACCTTCATACATGACTCTCCTTTGTCTATGACTGTAACAGTGTGTGTAATTGCTTCCATGCTGGATGATATTACTCAGGGAAACACAAATCCAGGGTTCCAGGCGAGAGTCATTCAGATTTAGCTCAGAATAAATTCTTTCTCTTTTCCTTTGAAGCCAGAGCTGAGGTTTGCGCTGATATTTGTAATGGGACCTTTCAACTTTTCATTATGTCTGTTTTCCAGATTATCTAAAGCAGAAATCACCCATCTATTCTGTATAGTGTTTATTTTTATAGACACATTCATGCATAAAGTTATTAAATTTCAGATATTTAAAACATCCTGGCATAAAAGAATATTTAAGACAGCAAGTTGTTCTGTAAAGGATAAAAGTAAATGAGTTAAGGAAAGAGAAATATAGAGGCTTCAAAATTATCAGTAATACATTTAAAAAGTCGTAAGTAGAGATAAGATACTGAGATGTCTTATGAAGCTGTACAGTTGTGTGCCTTGGGCTTATTATATTGTCAACATGGTCCATTGAAAATAATTCACAGGTGGATAAAGGGAAGGAAAGACAGAAGGAAGGAAACATATACCAAGGTAGAGGCAGGAATGGCGAAGTGGTGGGTGTGAAGACTCCAATGCTGCTTCAGCCACTGGGAGCTCAGTGTGCTGCAAGCACTGTCACCACTACCCACTGCCAGTGCAGTCTGCAGTGTCACTATCCCCTGCTCAGTTGTGTGCAGGGACACTCACTGGCAGAGCAGTGACACACTTCACCTATGACACATGAGAAAGGAGGGTATATTGTATGACTTTGTATACTGAGACTACATCCCTGCATCATGAAGGGAGAAGAACTTTTCAAGGACACAGAGGGGATAGAGGTTAAAATAACAATCAAAAATTAAATGCTAAGAGCTACCTTGCCTATGTCCATTGAACCTTTGTTACAAGATCTTGACCATTGTCCAGATCCTGGGAAGAGTCCTTCACATACAAGACTCACTTTCTTCTTTACATTCTGCCTATCCTGCTTTGTACCAGAGGGGGAATTATTCTCACCCCTACAGTGTGGGTGGCAAAAACTCATTTTTCCACAAGGAAATCTAGAGACAATTCAAAGATTCAAATTCTGACTGAGTTCAGACTGACTTGTGTCTGGATTCTTTCTTCTGAGACTTATTCTCCCCAGACAAAATGAAAGAGAAACACTCTCCATGCATATGCCTGCCCCTTTCTTATCTTTTTACCCTCGCCAGCAGTTCTGTTTTGTACTCACGTGTGCTTTTCTAGGAGGGCAAGGTTAAAGAAAGGACTATCTTTTTCTTTGTTGTACTACAGAAAACTCACTTGATAGGCTATCTGGTTTTAATAATGGGGATGTACTAAGAGATCTCCCTGGATACCATAGCAAATAAAGACTTATGTAGGAGAGGTATTTTCCCAAAGCCAGCTATAAATTTTTTCTCCTGATATGGTGTGAATGAGGGAAAGTATCTTATCTGAGACTTTTGGAGCTTTTCAGATTGCTCTGTTTAAATATATAACTCAAAGGTTCTTAAATAAGGTAGACTAATGATCTGCTGTTTGTGATTATAAATGTGGAAAGGGGTGTGGCCAGCATGTGGCTGTTCCTGGGCAGCCAGCATGTGTTTTAATATCATAGAAATAGGCTGTGTCAAGCACTAAGCCTTCTTCATACTGCTTTGGCTCGCTGCATCTGCAAGGCCCAGAAATTGGTTCCACATTCTCAAAATTAAAATTCAATAAGAAGCATCTTTTATTTCTCCCGCTTTTATGTTGCAGACACAATACTCTGGTGACAAATGCAGGTGAACTGAATTCTGTCTCTCCCCATAATGGTTGCATCCAGCAGCAAAATAACGTCTTGGCGATCAGAGATGAAAATAAGCAGAATGTCTGATTCTGAACTTGAAACTGCATAACTGCTGCCAAGTGCCTTGCCATTCAATCACATACCTATTTTCCTTCCTTCTTTTCCTTCTTATTTCTGCTAAATCTTCATTTACCTGTTAGAATCATAGCTCATTAGGGGGCTGCTTTGGAACATACTGAAATGAAAGGGGCCGTATTTTATTCGTCAATATTCTACCCCCAGCCTCTTAAACACTCATTTGAAGCCTCTGATATCTGTCTCCTAAAATCCCAAACTGTAGGATACATATTGGCTTATCTCATTTTGAATGCAGAAATCCAAGGCCCATGGATCCATCCAGGAGAATGGAGATCTTGCCTAGTCTGAAAGTCACAGTAATCACAATAGATTTGTGCATTTTTCCTGTCCCTCAAAATTTAGTATCTGGATATGTTATTCCAATTAAACTCATTAGAAGATAGATGATAGATTTTGATATAAAATTACATTCATGTATTATGTGTGCACATGAACCAAGGCACATATGTGGAGATAAGACAACAACTTGTGGAAGTCAGTTCTCTCCTTCTTCATAGTCAGTTTCTTTATCTGCTGAGTCTTCTCATTTTCCTCCGAAATGAAGGAAGTCTTAATGAGGATGATAGAGTGGATTAAAGCCTGAGGGTTTAGTGTGGTGAGAAGGTGGCTTAGTGTGGGGGTGATTTAAGAGAGCTGGTTAGTTTAGGAATTCTGGAGGCTTCTTTCAAAAGCCAAGTTGAAAACTCAGTTGTAGAATTGGTGAAACTAAGGGTGGAATTAAAGGGGACAAGAGGGGAGGTCAGTGGAACTTAGGTCAACCTGAAAAATACAGATGACCCCTTTAAGAAGGGTTGCTCCTAGGTGAAGTAAAAAAGAAGGGTATTCATCACCACCACCACTAACCCCCCTATCCACCAGAAGATTGCAGGAGAGAAAGAGCCTATCAAAGAGAAAATATTCAAGGCAGAATCAAATAGTCAGGAGAGGGGAGTCCAGAGGCAGTGGAGCCTCTAAGAAATAGGACCCAGAACCCCCAGATGGACACCCGCCTCTGTAGCGCTCTCACCTCCTTGACAGGGTCTTGTTATAAAAAATATGGTTCCTTTGTTCTTTTTTCTCTCTGTGTGGCTGGAACTTCTCAGGCCCCTGCCAATCTGTGATTTATTTTCACTCTGTCAGCTGCCCTCAAGATCTGTAACTGCTGGAGACTTGCACTCTCTGGTGGCTGTCTTTCAAATCCTTACCTCAGATCTCTGTCACTTTCTGTCAGGGACCCTCACCATGATTACTAGCTCTCTCTGGATCTGGCAGCAACATTTGGTGAGATCTCCAGCTGTCACTAGTCGGTGGTCCTTCTGTCTTTAATTGTCATGTCACCCTTTTGTCAGAGTAGCTCTGACTATTTGCCCAACTTACAGAATGTATGAGGTGGCATGTAGCTGAGCTGACAGTTACCTATCCTCTGTCTTGGCCTCCATCACCTATAGGTTGAGACTTGCTCACCTACATGCTTAGAAGGGTATTTTTCATTGTCTCAGCCTGGGTTTATCTTAAGCATCACTGTTATCCTGCATCCCCAAGGGCTTTGATTCTGTTCAGGTTTCCATGTGTCTTCTCTCCCTTCTGCCCATAGAGGAGAACATACAGCATTCATAGACAGTCATTTATTAAAAATCTCTTATACATTCAGAAACCAAGGTAGGCAGACATCCATGAGATCAAGGCCAGCTTGATCTGCATAGTGAGTTCCAGGGCAACCAGGACTACATAGTAAGACCCTGTCTCATAAGCAAAATAAAGCAAATGCCTTATGCAGTAGGTCCTGTAAGTGAAGCAAGGGACCATGAGGTTGACTTATTGTCCTCTAGCTGGTACCATTAACAGTGGACTGGTAACTGCTCACCGATACTTTTAGTATAAATTAGCCATTTTAGTACAGAGGGATGGGGTGGGCAGCTGGTACACATAGTCTTGCTACTGACTAGGAGAATAAGCAATTCTGCTCAACAGGGATGCCACATGACATGAGCCTGTGGTGGCAGAAT
Source organism: Rattus norvegicus (assembly GCF_021556685.1). Taxonomy (NCBI): domain Eukaryota; kingdom Metazoa; phylum Chordata; class Mammalia; order Rodentia; family Muridae; genus Rattus; species Rattus norvegicus. The sequence continues at coordinate 1,464,504 of NC_141552.1, forward strand.
TTGTATGAGAGAAAATGAGCAACAGAAATGACTGGGAGATGTCAAGCCAGGACCAGGATATAGGTGGGTGGGGAACTTTGACCTACAGGACAGAGACTTAAAGGTATTAAGGAATAGCCAAGGAGGTTGATGGGTGTATGGCAGCGATAGAAGCTGGACTACATTCTTAAGGAAAGAGCGAGGGAGAGGGAGAGAAAGAGGGAGGGAGGGAGAAAGGGGAGAGAGAGAGAGAGAGAGAGAGAGAGAGAGAGAGAGAGAGAGAGAGAGAGAGAGATCCTTTGAGTAGAAAGAATTAATGTGAGACTGTTATGGGCTGGCCCACTATTCCACTGCTAAGCAGTTTCCATTGCTCATCACTGTTCTTTCTTGCCTTGAGCACCTTGTGTCAAGAAGCCTGCCTCTCATCTTCAAAGTGCCAGGGACTATGAAACTGAAGAAATGATGCTTTTATACCTAACCCAGAAGTGTCATCTCTCTTAGAAGGTGTCTTTAAGAGTCATCCTTTATCCAATGTCATTCCTGGGGACCCTACAATTCTGGCTTCTGTCAGAACTCCTGACCAATTGGGAAGGAACTACAGATAAATGTGGAGCTTCCTAGATAAACTGTGGAGAATCTATTGAAAACTTCCTTTTAAGAAGGAAAATGACCATCCTTGGCCAACTACAGTTGAATAATTGAGAAGACAGTCATTGGCCTATCTTTGCTTAAGCTTACCCGACCTGGGAACTTGGCTTCTGTGACTGTATCATCGGAGGGAGACAGCCAAAAGAGACTGGATGCATCCAATGAAATCCCAATTAGGCTTTGGTCTCAGTTCCAGAACCTCCCCTTAAAAGGTTTGGTAAATGGAGACTCAACAGCCCAGCCACCTGTCTCCATAAAAATACAGCCTTATGCCAACCATCCATTTATTTCCATTTTCATACCATTTGTGCCATGTACCTGTTCTTTGCCAGATTTCCTGGAGGTGGTTGTGCCTTTATCTCCCTGAGTCCAAGGCATACACCAATGAGTCTGTGAGTCTCTTTGGGCACCACACCTCCTGCTGGAAGACTTGAAATCTGACTTCATGTCTGCTCTTTGTAGATAAAAGGGAATACGTGTCATTGAGATTACACAACACAAGAATACAGAGAGTATTCTCAACAACAGAAAGGCTGTTGCACCTCCTGCAAATTGAAACACTCTCGCTTGGTGGAAAGACAGGACCTTGGGAGATTTCTGAAGTTTGCAAATCTTAGAAGGTTCACAAAGGCCTTCCCCAGAGTTGTAATAAGTGATTGCTGAGACCATTCATGAAGGTGCCTACAAGCTCTAGGGACTCAAGCAATGCAGCCTTTGTGAGTTGTCACCCATCCTGTGGTGGGCATATTGATGATTCAGCTGCCTTATGTGACCTCCTGTAAACAAACATAATAAACTTAGTAGCTCAATAGGTTTTACTTGGTTGGCATTGTCTCTCCGATCTGTCATCAGACCTTACATGGGGGATTACCAGATGCTTGCTCATGTCTCCTAAAGAAAAATCAACATAGGCAAGAATTCAGAGTCAGATGAATATGCCTATAAATACCAAGCCTTAGCGCTTATGAGAGTTCTTTTATCAGTCAAGCTAGACCTATAGTCTGGATCCTTTATATAAATATCTCCTTCTTCCTACTCCAGGATCACTACCACCTTGCATCCTAGCAACCACTCTGAAATGCTGATGTACTTCGTGCATTTGTAGAGCAAGAAGGATACAAAACCACAGAAAAATCCCCCAACTCATATGGTTAGCAAATGCTGCAGCTGACATTCAATTAGATGCCCAAGTCTGGCCTGTAAAATAAGAGGGGGCTCTTGCACATTTAGAAGACCTGAATTCCCTTCCTTTTATATTTCTCTCCAATTTTGTGACCTTACACGAGCTCCTTCATTCATGTAAAGCTTAAGTCTAACATTCTGTAAACAGATGTCCGAAAGTGCCCTGTTCACTGCCTAACACTGTAACAGTCAGAGTGTATCACAGTCAAGTGTGTTGGTGACATTGGGATGGGGAAAATATGGAATGTGCCCTCAGGTGTTCAAAGGAAAACAGGTAGAGAGAACGGTGGAAAGAGAAGTGTATGGTTCCGTGGAGCACAAAACAGGGCTGCCTGATATCCTTGAAGATTTAGTGAAATCATCCAAGAGGATGTGCTGAAAGGTGGAGGTATTCAGGGTGGTGCGCTTCCCACAGACAGATCACTATGTAGACATGCTTCCTTTTTCTGCAGTACTGATTTCTTATTCTTCCAGGCTTTGCTGTGACTCTGTTGGGGAGGCAAGAGGGACCACTCCCTTTCCTAAGAATCTGGCAGCAATAGGGATTTGTTTTCACCACTCATCATGACTGTGCATGTGAGCAAGACTGGTAACTTGTTGCCCACCGTGCACGACTGCACAGCCAGATGCTGCTGAATCCCAGGCCTCCCAGCTGACTCAGAGTAGACTGCAATCACAGAGGCAGGAGTGGAGCCTCCTGGGCTTGTGCTTCTGGAAAGTCACCTCACTTGCCCACCAAAGATGTCCCTTGGGGCATTCATCTAACTTGCCATTGGCCTGTGAGTTGGAGGAAAGTTCTACAGATTGGAAGCCTGCCTCCAAAGGGCATTCTCTATGGGCATTTTCTGCCTCTGGTTGCTAATGTACGGTGCTCTGAGTGAATGGTTTCCCTGCTTCATCAACGTTTAATATTTAGGAAATGGAATACTTATTTGTCTTGCTAAATCTGAATTGGGAAAACTCATCCTTGGTGTGATCGAAATGGAAGGTTCCTGGCAGAAAGGGACATATTGAGGGCAATATGCAGATATTGCCCCAAAGCCTTCTCTGGGAATTAGGCAGAGTGTTGACATAATTGATGCTGATGTCAACAACATGGAGCCTTTTAAATTTGGAACCAGAAGATCAGGGTTCAGTCCAGAGATTAATTGATGATTATCTTTTGGTGTCTCAGTTTCCACATTTGTCAATAAAGCTAATTAGGCCTACAGCACAGGGCACCACTCGTATGTGCATAGCATTGCATCAACAAAGGCCACATTATATTTATCATCTCAGAAGAGTATCCCATTGCTTTATAAATTAGAATATGATATACAGACATAAAAATGAACAGTTTAACCACCTAAAGAGAGATTTTAATGCTCAGTAGTCTTAAGTACAGCCATCCTGTTATGCAACCATCACCATTGTCCTATTCCAGCCCTTTTCTTCTCAGCTGAAAATCTGTACCCACTGAATGGTAACTGTCCACAGTTCTAGTAACTGTTGTTGTTCTGTTTCCTGCCTCCATGAATTCTGTTCTTACACATAGTCAGAGATCTCATACATCATGTAGCTTTTATTTCTCCAAAGTTAATTCACATTGTAACATGGAGAAGAAATTACTCTTTAAAGGCTGATTCATACCTTCTTGGATGCATGGACCTCATTTTGTTCATCTAGTCTTCTGTCAATTCCATTTGGGTTGCTGTTGTGAACATGGATCCACAAATACCTATTTGAACACCTGCTTTCAGTTCTTGAGATATATGTCCGGAAGTAGTAATGAATAAGTGGTAGTCCAAACTTTAACCCTTAAGTTGACTTTTCTTTTCTTGTAAGAGGCATCATCTGAGTTATGAAGTATCTCATCACAATCTGATTTGCATTTTCTTAATGACTGGTGAGGTTGAGAAAACTGCCCTGTGCTTATTGACCTTTGCAGGTCTCCTTTGGAGAAATACCTACTTGACTTACCTCATTTAGCTCCATAAAGGAGAAAGTATACAACGTTTAGAACAAGACTTCTACATGGTTTCCCTTGTTTCAGCCATTGATCCTCTGACTTATTAGTCAAACTTTTCTTAAGTGTCTGCTGTGCATCAGACTCTGACAAGATGCTGGGGGCATAGGGACAGGGGAAAGTGTGGTATGTGTACCCAGGTGATTAGGGGAGGGAAGCAGATAGAGATTATCTAGGAAAAAGAAGTGGGTCATTCCAAAGGGCACAAAGAGGGGGCCATATATCTCTAAAAGTTAGGTGAAACCATACAAAATAAAGATGCTAAGAGTAAGGAACAGGCAATGAGAAGAAGAGGCAGCCATTCTAGGCAGGAGGACAGCATGTGAAAAGGTCTGCTTGTAGGAAACTTGGAAAACTCCATTTATGTGGAAATCCAAGTTCATGTAAACAGCCTCCTCCAGGTGGATACCCGTGAAACTACAACTATGTACCAGATCAAAGCTTCACTGGACACAGTCTGGATCTATATGCTCATCAGTGCTGATTAAGAGAGTTGTGTTCCATATCCATATCTGCCTCCTCTAACAGAGCTGCTGCTGTTCAAAGTCACCTTAGAGTAGACTCTCATTCCCAGAAGGGCTGGAGCTCATCCCAGAAATGCTAGAGAGAGAATGAGGAGCTATGTGCATAGGTAAGTCCTGGTATCGAAAGCTATATGATGGGCTCATAGAGGTTGCCATGGCAGCTGCTCTTCCATGCAGCCATGCTCGGAAGAGCAGCATGAGCTGTGAAATGGACTCAGTACAGAGACAGGGCTATTCATTTCTGACCTTGGAAACTTCACTGTCTGGACTGCTGCTTCTGTCTACCTCACACTTACAACTCCTGGGATTCTAATACCCTGAGAAGTTAAATAGTTGACCTGAGTTTCTGAGAACACCCATGTACTAAACGGAAGATGACAGTTCAGGTTCCATTGCTGAAATGATCAGGCTTCTGCTCTGGACAAGAAGAGCTATATTACACTTTTATCTTCTAGGACTGTAAGCTAATAGAGTCATGTTGTTTTATGGCACTAAAGTTTTGGTAAGTTGTCATAGCAGTCATAAAAAAAAGCATAGAGTTGGAGTTTGAGATCTTTAAATGTCTCTTTAGTTAGAAAAATCTCAGGGATCCACCATTTTTGGAATGACATCTTTGCTATGACAGCACCAAATAGTAGCCATGTTTCCTGTGTACAATGTCACAATGACAAGTTGAATAGTCTGAAGGCACTGCACTTTAAAAAAATAAACATTTACTGAACAGTTAGTTACCTAGTGTCCAGAATTTTGCTAGACAATTTCAAAAGAGCCAATATACCATTTCACTGACATTCTAAGAAACACTACTCTTATTCTTAAATATGCTACTCAGCTTTCTGCCTTGGGGACACAATACTTGAGATGGCCAATTTAAAGGGGGGGGAGGTTTATTTTGTGTCAGTTTCACAAATTTTGATTTCTAGTTGTTTGATTCCATTGAGTTGGGTATATGATGAGACAGAACCTTGTAAAAACAAATTTTCCAGCCATTCTATTTAACCAATGAAGACTCAGGAGCCAGATGCTGGGGTGAAAACTTGTTAGCTCAGAAAGGCAGAGCAGTACCCAGCTGACTTTCCTACTCCACCAACATCCCAGAAGGAAAAAGTTTCTTCTTCACACTGTCTTAAATACCCTTCACCTCAAAGGCCATCCAACTTTTCTCTGGTTTTTTTTTTTTTTTAATGTTCACTCTCTGTCAACTGGTTGCTTGCTCAGGCTCTTAACCTATCATTGACTTTATTTAGTTCTGTTTACAGAAAGCTCTTGAGTAAAAGGTGTGTGGTAGAGCTGAGTCACAGAATGTGTTCTGTCACACAGCTGTTTATTTCACAGTAGTCAGAGAGTGAAAAGAAGAAGGGTTCAAAGTCCTAATATCATTTTCAAAGGCATATGCCTACTATCCAACTTCCTTCTGCTACATCCTAGTTCCTAAAAGTTCTACCACCCCCCAAGAGTTCATAAGATGCTGACAGAGTCTTTTACATATGAAACTTTGGAGGCTATTTATTTTGGAAACCATCAATTTACATACAAAGAATAAAATAGAGACTTGTCCAAAGCATGGTTTGTATTTGAAGTGTTTATCCATCTGTCAATCTCTAGTTTGCCCTTCTGCCTTGTAAAAATGCAATTTAAAAAGAAAGACATGAATTATAAACCAGAAAACAGGTCTTTGCTGGACTATGCAGTAGGCAGGACCTTGGTTTTATGCTCCCTAGTCTAGGAACTGAAAAAGTAATTTCTATTGTTCCTATAGGCCACCTACTTTTAACATCTTGTTATGGTAGCCAAAACACTAAAACAATGACTCTCTCTTCCTCACAGACAAACCAACCCTGAAACCAACCCTGCTGACACTTCATTTGACACTCTAGGTACCAAGAGTGGGGGGGGGGGCGCATACATATCTGTTTAATTACTCCATCTGTTGTGCTCTGTATGGAAACTCAAACAAATACAATATCCAAAGTAGCAAGGGACTAAAAAGAGGAATTTGGTTAAGCACATTGGCATCAGAAGGAGGGGGCAGAAGGTATCTCTTTTAAATATTTCTTAGGACCAGGTGGAGTTCATTTCTACCCAGGCAGAGGCAGAGGCTGAGCATAAGGACAGATGAAGGAAGACCCTTTTCTTTGTGAGATAAGAAAGCTTTTTCCAGTGCCCCTGTTTTTCTTTGCCTCTCTTCTCCCAACTTGCTTAATGTTTATAAGCATCTGGGAGAGTTGTTTTCATGGATCACTTATTGTGACAAAAGTCATAGGTCACCCAGTTTCCTGTGACTTCAGACCTTGACCAACAGATAAACTGACTACCAGTGTTGTGACTCTAAGACACTGCTAATGTGTTCAAAGTTCCATGACCCAAGTGTTTCAACCTCCATTGCTGCTGTAATAAATGACTACAAGCCAACAATTCCCTCACCTCCTATTTCTCATTGCAGAGAAAGCATGAGATGCTGAGGGATACCTCAGTAATTTTTGGTCACAAGGCTGCATTGCCAGCCCTTTATAGGCAGATCTAGTTTCAATCACAACTGAAGGATGCTGGGCAGTATTCTCACCTCCTTTATCTGCCTTGATTTCCCTGTCATTGATTATGATTTCCTTGTCATTAACAGGGGGAAGGAATGCCACAAGGCTTAAGGAGAAGAAGGAAGCCGTCTGATAGGAACACAGGAGGGTGTTGTAAATATTGGTTCTCCAGAAGTATCTAAGTAGCTAATAAGAAACAGGTCTGAGAAGACACACTGGAGACTCATTTCTGTTACCACCATGTCTGCATGAACATCTACCCAGGATGCATGAGGAGTCTATCCTCCTTTATAATGAGAGAATTGCTTTGGCGGTAGTGAGCAGCAGTGACTGCAAGTGGCTTCTGGAGAAAACTGTGTCTGGGAGGAAGAACATGGTAGGCATGGCAACATGAACTCACTCAGGTGGGGCTTCGTATTCTTATCTGATGATTCTTAGTGTGTTGTTCTCTTGGACTCCCTGAAATCCCAGTACCATGAAAGGTGGGCTCAACCATTTCCAAAGATTTTGATCTTCATGACTTGTAGCTGAACCATGAAATGGAGCTCTGGTGTTCTGATGATCTTCTGGGCTCAGTTTGGGACCCCTGAATCCCACTGGTTCAGGCTCCTCAGTGAGTGAAGAGTGCCATCTCATGCAAAGGGACAGGAAGACTTCCAGTGCACAGGTTGAACTGAGTCATCTCAGGAAATGTTGAACAACCCTAAACTAAAGAAATGAATACATTCTTGAAATGGGAATAGCTCACACAGCCTAAAAGTAGAATGCCTCCTGCCTCCTATCAGTTGTCTAGCTCTGCTTGTTTCTCCTTGCTGAGTGTCCTATGTCCTGGTGTTGATAAAGCTCCCACTGTTTGGGCTGTAATCTTGGCTAAGTCCTGCCCTTGGGTCTTGCACAGCTTCCTCGCTCTCCCAGGCTCATCCTTCCAGCTGACGTTTTAGAGAAGTAAGTCTGCAGCCACTGTAGGTTTTCTAGCCACAGAGAAGATACTCACTGCTAATCTGATAATTTCTACTCAACCTTGGATGAAAAAAAAATCACCAGCAGCATCACCCAAACCCAGTGCTAGAATGCGGTTGCTTACCCTTGAGGGGAAAAATGTACCCACATTGCTTACCCTGCCAGTTTTTCCTACTTATTGCTGGAAAGGCAGGCTGGTACAGTTGGTTGATCTGTCATGTATCTGACCCTACACACATTTATTATTCTTTTACCAAGCTTACCTTGTCTCTCCAGTCTTGAAAATAGATTATTGAATAGGTTGCAGAGATCGTTCAGCTGTTAAGAGCACTGTTTCTGTAGAAGACCCTCATGGGATCCAGGTAGCAGCTCACATCCCTCTGTGACTTCAGTTTTAGGGTATCTGATATTCTCTTCTGGCCTCCTTTGGCACCAGGGACACCAGTGGTGCACATACATATACAGAAAATAAAAATAACCCTAAAATTTCTAAATATTAAAACATATTAATAACACAATGTGGCTTTCATGGAACTCTTTCAACTCATGCATAGCACATTCATCACACTTACTATTGCCAATTTTTAAATACTGCAGTCTGCCCATATTCATCCTCCATCACCAAGACACCATACTTCTCAAAAGCTAATCACTTTCTTTTTCCTGTTCTCTCTCACCCTCCCTTTGCCCTTCTTCCCTTCTTCTCTCCTTCCCTCCTTTCTACCCCCTTGTCTCTCTCCCTCTATATGCTTTCTGCGGACATTCCCAAATGTCCTCAAGTTTTTGCTTTGTTTTGTTTTTGCCTGCCTCTTTGGTTACAATTTGTGTGCGACAATTTCCTCTCATATAAAGTTGATAACAAAAGTTATCATATGATAGCAAAAGTTATTAACTTATTCCAAGTAAATATTTATTTATAACAAGCCATGTTCCAGGCACAAAATTTATCCTTTGGCCACTCTAGGATCTGGGTGTGCCAAGTATCATATTACTTTTCTTTAACCTGATCTTGGCACTGAGGACATTGAAGTTTTTTTTTTCCAAAATAGAGATATTTAGGAGCTGTCAAACTTGAATTTTAAACCTTTATTTAACTCTCAGCTTCATGCTGCAGCTTCAAGCTTTACCTAATCAGTTCTTAAAAAGAAAAAAAAAAGAGTTTGTTGAAATTCTGTCACCAGGTTTCCAATTCCACTCCATTTAATTCTAAGTTTTCATTTTGCTAATTAATACCCATGTGATCACTTGTTCACTTGTGATTATTTTCTGCAGGACAGTTCTCATTTGAAGCTTGCTTGGTTCTGGAAACTTTATATTCCTTTGACTGGAGGATACCACAGATACCAAGTTGGCCTCTGGGTAAATCAGGGTTTGCAGACACCCTTAGCCTTCCAGAAATCTGGTTTGTAACAGAAACCAAACCAAGCACAAATTCTCATGCTATGCTGGTCCTAGAGGACCCAGATCTGTGCCTCTGACATGGTAACTTAGACCACCTAGGGGTACCTGAGACTGCTGTGTGGTGACAAAGCTCTTGCAGCTTTGAGTGCAGCTGGAAAAGATCTAGGTACAAGTATCTTATCCTATGAGGAATTGTACATGTCCATGGGGATGCCCATAGCAAAGTATGTTGGGGATGCTCTTGAGAGAACGAGTTTCCCAAAGAAAGGTCAGCTTCTCAGCTGCTAATATAGTATTGCAATGTAAGTCTAGGATATATTTGTCCCTTTCATTTTCTAGCCTATATGAGGCAGAGACTTCAAAACGGTGGTGGGAGTGTGGGCTAGGGCTACAATTGTTTGGAAGAGTGCTCGACTAGCATGCATATAACACTGGGTTCAATCCTGAGCTAAATATAAATGACTTGTGGTGACCCACTCCTCGAATCCTGAACAAGGGACATAGAAGTAGGAGAAATAGGGTCTTCTTTGGCTACGTAGCAAGGGCAGCCTGACAAACACTGACTCATTAAAAGTATAATTTAAAAAATATTATAAGGCTATTGAGTAAAAGAGGAAAAGTTTTATTTGTTTCCATAATATCAGGTAACAAATTGATCTGCATGATGCTATCTTTACTAGTAGTCCTTTGTGAAGAACTGTGAAGATCCTCTGCCTGGGTGTGAAGATGTCCACCAAAGTAGCAGAAGCCCAGGAGACCCTGAAAGTCATCCAACACCATTTTTCAACCATTACAGGGCTTTGTAGAGAGTGCTAATGTTCAGTGGAACTAAGAAAATACAAGAGATGCCTGTAGAATAATACAAACCAGGATATCCCAATTCTCTCCCTCTCCTTCTCCCTCTCCCTCTCCCTCTCCCTCTCCCTCTCCCTCTCCCTCTCCCTCTCCCTCTCCCTCTCCCTCTCCCTCTCCCTCTCCCTCTCCCTCTCTCTCTATGGGCACGCACATATGTGTGCATATCTTTGTGTGTGCTGGGAAGGTGGTTGCATTGATATTCATGCCCTGGAATATCTCTGCCAAGATGTAATGAACTCGCCATCATTCCTCACTTAAATTCTTCATCTGTAGCTGGCAGGGAAAACCCATCACCATTAGAGAGGTCCTAGTTGGAAGCATTACCCTGTAGTAATTACCATTTCTTTGGTCTAAACATGATTAGGATTCTCCTTTTGACTCCTCAAAGTCATTTAGTTAGAGGATCCATGGAAGGGATTTGTGAAATAGTTATCACCATCTAGCTCCTTCTCTACCAAGTTATAGATTGTTTCTCTGAAACCTTTTCCTTGGCTTTCAGGAGCACTGTTTGCATATTTCTGCTAAACTATACTGCTTTGGGTTCCCTATGTAGCCCTCAGGAAAAATCTTATCAGTTCCCACAGGATGGCATGATGGGGAGGGAATTAAGATGCTACTATCCACCTAAGTGTTTAGGACACCCACCTGGGGTGATGACTTAAGATCTAGAAGAAGGGGGGTTGGGGATTTGGCTCAGTGGTAGAGCGCTTGCCTAGCATGCACAAGGCTCTGGGTTCGGTCCCCAGCTCTGAAAAAAAGAAAAGAAAAAAAAAAGATCTAGAAGAAGGTCCTAAAAGAAGATAGAGACAAGAATTCTGTGTTGGCTGCAGATGCTTATCCAAATAGAAAGCTTCAAAGGAACCTTATTATTCAACAAGCCTCTAGAACTGGGCAGAAATTGATTTCTGAATGAGTGGCAACTTTCGCAAAGGATGAGGACTGAGCTTCTCAGTGAACCCAGAGCTCTTAGATTATTTTTCAATGGGGTTTTCCATATCTTCACTTTGAAGCAGAAGAATTAGAGGGTCAGGGTAGAGGTCCCTGACTTTGAGACCTGCAAATAGCAAGGGACATTTCAGGTCTGGAGCCAGAGCTCCCATCTAGTCTTGTGCTGCATATGGCTTCTCTTGCATATACATCGTGCTCCAGTTGTATCAGTCACTGTGGCATCTGTCTGCATGGCTTACAGCAGCATCCCCAATCCTCAGACAGTCCTGGCACACAGAGGGTTTCTGTGTGTACTTTTCAAATGGATCATTCGTCTCAAAGGCAATTTTCCCTAACCAATGGGTTAGATCAGTCTAGAGTCGTGGGAGAAGAGTAGTTTGTTGTTTACTATGACCTGTGACAAAACAGTAGCTAAAAGGGGAAAGGACAGAACATCCCACTACAACTTGTAGACATTGTCTAAGGGCTGTTCTTTAGGCTGGATGCTCTTGTGAGCTGATTCTGAATGCAAGAGGCTGCTTTGGGATGTGATCAAAGATGCCACGCTGAGAAATAGGGAAATGAGCTAACAAAGAGAGGAAGACACAGCACACCTATACATGAACAATGATCTGTGCATAGTGGTTCTTTCTGTACCAATGGAGCTTCTGAGAGACTTAGATGTTACTCCACCCAAAAGTGATGTCTTAGTTTGTTTCACATTGTTATTACAGAACCCCAAACTATTAATTACTGTACTATTTATCATTCATTATAAATTACCTGGGTTCAAGTTTAGTTTCTGAGAAGGACATGGTCAAGCAACAGCATCTACTGAGGCGTTTTGTGGTTTTTAAGTCTTGGTGGAAAGCAGAAAGGCAAGTGGGCCATGTACAAAGGGAATGGGTTGGCCTAGCCCCCTCGCTTTATAACAACCTATTCTCAGGTTAATTATTCAGCTGTGCAAGAGCTAGAACTCATAATAAAAGAAGGCCATGGACCTGTTCACACCAACATGCTCCCACAACCATACAATTTCTACCAGGCTCCACCACCCCTTCAATGTCATCAAAGACCAATCTTGAGCCCAAGTGTTGGTGGGAAAAAAACAAATCCAAACTACAGTGGTTGAAGACCAAGAATATTGAACCCATCCCTATGAAAAGTCTGGTTCCAGGGATAATACCTTCTGAGACAATGACCTACAGGGATTAGGGGACTAGAGCTGCCTGCCATGATGCAATCTGAGCCGATACTGGCTGAGTCCCCATTAGTGTGCCTGAAAAAACCATCTATGGACACCGACAAAATTAATACTGTCATCGTTGTTGTTGTCATAGTCATCATAGTTCTCCTCCTCCTCTTTATTATTATAGACTCAAGGTAGTTGAAGACTTTCTGGTAAATAGAAGAGATGGGTTGGATGTTTTTCGATAAACAGAAAATAAGTTTTGGGTACAGTTTTACCTAGCTACAGAGCCAGGCTCCTTCGGCTGGGATGTGCTGAGTTCCTATTACTTCTGTGCAGAGGTGTAGTGACAGAGAATCTCCTCCTCTGTGGTCGTAGCTTCTTGGCATATTGCTAGAATATTACTGCCCTAGTATATTCCATTACAATATTCTGCCTTCTGTTCAGAGCAGTTAACTTTGCCTCATTATTATTTCATTGGACTGAGCTTTAGTGAAACATGGCCTTTAATTTGTTTATTTAACATTCCTAGTCTGCACTTGCTGATAGAGTATAACTGATTAATTAATTAATTGTGGCTGGCTGTGGCTCATGCTGGATCATGACAATATTTCAGACACTAATGGGATCTTAGGCAAAAGGGGGTGGAGATGGAGGGGTGTCAGAAGCATGGGTTGGAAGCTAAGACAGAGCTGGGGTTAGGTTCCCCAGCTCTATGCAGCCACAGTGTTAAAGTCTAGGTTGGCCGAGGCAGGTGGTAGGCCAGTGACTGCAGCCATCAGGAATCCAAAATGAATCTATTGGTCAAGTCAGGTGCCTACTGGACCTTGGGGCTGTGAGTGCCACAGAAGGTGTCAGTAGAGAAGCCAGTTTGTCCTGAATATTTTTGGCTGTTTTGCTCTGAAGATTGATTAAATTATTGGCCATTAATGATCAGCTCAGACTTCTTTTCCTATGCCTAGGGATTGACACAAGTTTCCTTATGGGGAGACTATTTAGGAGCCCTCGGCCAGCAGTCATCTCATTAATGCATAAAAATGATATTTGTGATTTTGGAGATTAGGAGCTATGTACAATAAAAACAGGACTGAATGCCAATATTTCTTAATTCATTGCAATTAGCCATGCAGATCAAACACGTATTTGGAGCTGTCAGTGTAACGACCCTCCAGACCTTAGCATAACTGATTCCATGTTAGAACTGCCATTATGACCTTAAAATTCAGCATGTAGGCCCCAACACCTGTCAAACTGTGACAAAATCCTAATCCAGCAAAGACCCAGTCCATAGTCCCAGGACTATGCATTTTGGCATCTATAGTTCTGTTTTGTGTTAACTGAAATGTGACAACCAGGATATGGTATTAATGCATAAAGGACAAAGGACTCTAAAGCTTGGGGCTGCATGATTTGGGTAAGTCCCCTGGGTAGCTGTTGACCTGCAATAAAGGCTGTCCTTTTGGCTCTAATAATACCCATGTGGTGGTTTCTCCTAGGCTTGTCTTGCAACATCAGGACCTTATTTTGCATCCCAGTTATATACCTGCTCTGGGGCAAGATAAAATGACCACCACTTAACTTTGGTTTCTATGTATAGAAAAAAAAAGAAAGAAAGATCATACGTAGTTTCCAGAAGTCATTTTGCCAAACAAGAAGCCCAAGTAGATGCCTTTTATAGAGTAGGTTACATGGCATGTGCAAGCAACATGACCATGGTAATCATTGTTATCACCAAAGCCATGCTTATCTCAGTGCTGAGATGCTCTTTCCCTATTGGTGCCAGCTGAGAGATACTTCCTTGGCCATGCTGAAACAATAGATCATTGGAGTCCATTGAAGAAGCACATATCATGACCTATGACATTCTACTTTGCTGTGTGGTTCAAGAAGCAGTAGTCAAAACATATCCCTCTCTCAAGTAGGATTATGTAAAGATAAACCAAGTTTTGATTAAAACAAACAAAATGCAAAGAAGGATATTTGATCTACTCCAGACTAGAAGAAGAGGAGGAGGAGGAGGAGGAAGAGGAGGAGGCAGCAACAGCAAGAATGGAACATAGAAAACTGAGCCCCACCATGGTCATGCCAGCTTTTCCATGCAGAATATATTTTTGTTTTACATGAGTATTCAACTATTGAGTTTATGTTCCCAGTACTGGCCTGAGCCCCACATACTACCCTACATGTTGCCAGTTTTGTGAGGGTCCATTTACAGACAGGAGACAGCAGCTTCTGGTGCATAGAGGAGGGAGACACACACTATGACCTGGGGACAGAAGAGGCCCCACTGAGAGGTATATTGAAGGAAAAACCGAAAATGTCTTAGAAAGCACAAAGAGGAAAGCCATTTCTGAATGAGGGAATAATGAAGAAAACATCTGAAGTAGATGGGCAGGGAGAAAGCCTGTGGTGCTGGGGCATCCTTCCCAGACATGGGGGAAAGAGAAGGTCTTGTAAAACCATGTTTAGCGATCCCATAATTACCTTCACCTCAGGAAAGAGGGAAATGCCAAAATGAAAGCAATTCTTCCAGGGCACAGACTCCTCCTTGGACTCAGCCCCAGAGACTCAGCATGTCCTGTCTGGCTAGGACATTCCATTAAAGCCCAGCTCTGCAGGGATGCTGCCTTTTCCCAGTGGCCCAGCTTCTTAATGGGCACAGTGCCTGGCACAAGGTCATTCTGAAATAGATATTTACTTAAGAGCACATCGAAATGAGTGAGTCCATTGCTTTCCAATTTGGGTTTTGCCTCTGCCTTTATGAAGGAGCCTCGAGCAAGAAATTCCAGTCCCTTAACTATGAAATTTGCTGTCTGAAAAAAAAATGGAATTTGTTACGTATGAGACTTGGGGGAAGAGCAAGTGAAATGTGGATTCATCCAGGAAAGTTCCTGATACACAGAAGCTGCTAAGGCAAGTGCTCCAAGGTCAGTTTCATGCAAGGATAGATAAAGGCCTTCAGAAAAGTGTTGTGTTCTGTACGACACAACCAACTTTCCCTCTTTATTTATCTCCCTTGAGACTGCCAGGATGTAGTTTCTGATGCCACTCCCACCTACAGCTCTGGAACATTTGTCCTGTCTGTACTCAGTGTTTTCAATCCAAAAATGGGGATGTAGACCTGTTTTCCAGAAAGTTCCATTGGACATGGAGACTCTTGTCCACCCCGAGAACCTGAGAAAGGAGTAATGCTTATTTCCAGTGTGCTAGGCAAGAGAGGGGTGGAAGTCAGCAGGGACTAACATAATTATCTGTTTATCTCTGAGATGTGACATGTGGATGCTTCTGTTCAAACACTAGTGTTTAGCAATGCTCAGGTGGGCATAAAACTCCCATCTGCTCTTTGGGTTGGTAGTGGACAAAACCTGGAGGGCACAGAGCCTCTCAGTCTCAAAAATGTGAATCGTTTGGTATTACCTGGAGGAATTCAACTGGTGGATATATCCAGGATAGCTCAAGAACCAGTTAACCCGTCTGCTTTTTAGTTGACACAGAAAGAGGCATTTCTTTCCATATCAGAAAATTAAGCAGAGACATAGTAGGACCTAAAATATGAATTTAGAAATTCGTGAACATATCAAGAGATAGCAAGTAACTGATTTGCTTTGGGGGTTCTTGCACAATGAGGAAATGGTTAAAGGACACTTCTTGTGGAGTAGGGTCAAAGTGTTAGAGCTCATTCATAGTGGGAAAGACATTATGGCATCAACAGGTGGAGAGATGAGTGAATAAGTAAAGGGCAACTGTGATCAGAAGGTTTTTGTTTATTTGGGTTTTTTGGTTTTTTGTTTTGTTTTGTTTTCTTTTGTTTTGTTTATCTAAGGCAAGTGAGAGAGGCTCATTGTGAACATAATAGAGACACCAATCATTGTGAAAGAGGTGGGACAGACAATGGAGAAGACAGGGAATCTATATGGGCTTTTCACATGGGGTAGTAGGAGGTTGCTACATAGAGGTGGCAGGGGTTTGAACAGAGAGAAGAAACTCAAGGTGCAGGGAAGGGCATAATGTGGTTCTAACATAAGAAACACTGAACTGAAGATGGCCCTCCCATGGGGGGATGGGGCTGATCAGTAAATCATCAGGCTGGCTCAACATCAGCTGGTTAGATAAACCCAGATTCCGCTTCCTTCTTTGTCACATAGTGGGTGGGCCACCTGGTGCTAATCACCCTCCATCTCAGCACATCAGTAGTTTAATTTGCAATTTGTTCCTCCTGTCTGATTAAAGACATGGAATATGAAACTATTCTTCTAAACTTTTAGAAAAAGACTCCCCACGGCCAAGTGGCATTAAGTATATGCTTAGGAAACCCGGAATCCTAAGAACCTATCACTAGATGTGACCAGTCAGCATCATTTCTGTTCTTCCTTCAAATTGTTGACTGCAAGTGTTCGTCAGAAGGATGGCAGCATGACACAGCACGACCACAGCTGTACCCACTATGTCATGCCAGGAAGATGGGCCAAGTGGGCTCATGTCCCTATGATCCTGAATCACAGTTCTGACATGCTGCCATGGAGTCAGGGGCATGCTACAGCTGCTCCTCCTGCAAAAATGTCCCTATGAATGACAGGAAATCTCTTACAGAAACATGCTTTGGTAAGCAGGTTGGCCCCTAGGGATATCTACACATTTGAGTCCCTGGAATCCCATGATTATAAGACTCCATGTGGCAATGGGGGATTACAGTTGTGGGTGGCACTAAGGCCTTTGAGGAAGATCATTCTGTGTTACCAGGGTGGCTCAGGGCTGAGGACATGGCTCAGTGGGTAAAGCACTTGTTATCCAAGCCTGACAACCGGAGGTCAAATCTCAGTACCCTCATGGCTCTGTAATCCTGGTGTGTTTTTGTGGGGAATTGGGAGGTAGAGACAGGAGGAAGTTGGGGGCTGGCTAGTCTGGTGGATGCACAAGTGAATAATAATAATAGAATTTATCTCAGACAAGGAAGAAAGGGAGGCCTGACCCTTGAGGTTACTCTCTCCACCCCCTCATACAAACACACACACACACACACACACACACACACACACACACACTACACTTCAAAATGATGATTATGATGATGGTGGTGGTGGTGGTGGTAGTGGTGGTCGTTGTGGTGTTCAAATGGGCTAAAATAATAATAAGAGGGTCCAAAAAGAGCAGAAAACAGAGATAAAAGGACAATACATTAGAACAACTTGATTTAGTGTTACTGGCTTTGAAGGTAGAGGAAGGAGCTTAAACCAAGGAAATTGAGTAGACTCTCAGCAAAAAAGGGAAAGAAACAGGTTCTCCTTTTGAGCTACCATAAAGGAATGCAGCCTCGATTCACCTTCATTTTAGGCTGGTGAGATCCATATTGAGTTTCTAACCTATAGAATTGTATGATGACAAATGCATGCTGCTTAAAGCCATCATGGCGATGGTCACTACAGCAGTAATAGAAAAGTAATATACTTACCTACCACCCGATACACCCAATTCTCCTTGAATTCCTTGAACGCCTTTAACTTATGCATTTGCTCATCTGCTCATGCATTAATGTCTACATGTATTTATTCATGCATCCTGGGCTTTAGGTTGCTAACTTGTAAATGGCAAGGGAAAGTACTGTTGGATTATTTTGAGGTCTAAATAGATAACTAAAGGCTTAGTATGTTGACAGCCATCGTGCAAATGTTTGTGGGTGTTAATTGCCTCTATTTTTATTGTTCCTGTTGTTCAGTCAGCAAGAGTCACTGGCACTAGGCTTGTGCCAGCTGTGTCTGAGCTCAAGTCCTTGTTCCTGGGTGGAGAAAGTAAGCTTTGAAGAATGCTGTCCCCAAAGTCTCACTCAATAATGATTTGGTCTCATTGGCCACTATTCCCTTTAAGTGCATCACTAGGATGTTGTTCACAATTTGACAAGGCATTTGATCCAAAGGAGAAAGTTGGGGGGGGGAGAAGAAAAGATAAATTATATTGTCTCCTTTAATCCCTACAAGTTCAGTAGTTTCACTCCTACATCAGTGTGATGAAAGAGAGATGTGAGATCCCTCTATTGATATGGGAAGAGGCAAAACAGAACTTAGAACATTGAGTTGCAAATCTGCAAGTGTCTAGCCATTGCCTCATGCCCGGTGTTGGGGCCTGACTGTACACAAACCCAGCGGGACTGAGATCCTTTGGAAGACCTTTATGCTTCATTCCCAACTTTCCTGCCAACATATGCCTCACACCCAGCATCATAAAGTCTGGTTTCCTCTGCTTTTCCACCTTCACCCTTCTCAATAAAATGGAAACAATATCGCCTTACCCATCACCATTCTAAATGACCAACTCCATAGTACAGGAAGCACTGGTTCTTTTCAGAACCTCTTTCAAGGGGAAAACATTCTTCAACTCCTCCGTTGAAAAGTTCTCTGCTTGGCTGACCTTTACTTTGAAGCTTCAGGGGGGTTCAGGGGTTGCTTTCTGCCCTGCCTCCTGTCTTGTACCTACATTTTCTCACCAGGATTCTGAAGATTGAAGAAACTCCTTGGACTTTCCTTTCTACACTTCAGGACAATGTTTTGATTACCAAATGTTCCCTGGATAGATATCCCATAGAAAACAAAAAACCTGAGACCAAAACAAAATACTGAGGCAAATTGAGATTATCCCTGGAGATTCCTTCCACCTAAGCCAAGATCTGTCACCTCTCACTTGAATGATATTGAGAGACACTAAGAGTGATATAAAGAATGGGTCAGAAATAAAGTAAAGTCTTTACTCTCACTTGAAAATAATTAGCTGATTTAACAGTAGACTCAGTAGTTGAGGTGACATCTCTAGCAAAGAGTTTTGCTTTTCAATGCTAGTGGTAACTGAGGACAGCAAAAAGCCTCAGTGTCTGCCTGGAACTACACCACAAAGCACAGGCAAGAGCTTCACAGGCTTTCTCAGAACTTACTGCAGTAAGGCTATTTGGAGCAAAAGTGTAGGTTCTCGAACCCAGTGCTAAAGGTTCAACAGTAGTTTGGTGAGTAGATAAAACTCTAAAGAGCCATTGCCTAAGCATGGCCTTGCAACATTTTGCTGCTAGGTAAGGTCAGCTTCCTAGATTGGTCTCTCTGATCAGCCTGTGTCCCTGACCACAGGAAGGCCATGATATGGTTTTGCAGAGTGTGCATTGCAGAGCTGCAGTTCACCTCCTGCATAACTTCTCTGCCTTCCTTTCTTTATGCATAACCATCCAACACCTGCTCCATAAAGGTCTTCTCCATGAGAGCAGATGGGGCTTCTGTAATTTTCCCTGGCTTGTCCTCTGCATATTTGTTTTTCATGGAGCTGAAGTAAAATTGAAAGGAAAGACTGGAGAAAATAGAGTTGACTTGATTAAGTATGTACTCTGAGGCAGGCAGGCTTGTGCTAAGGGCTTTGCAATGATTATCTGATTACTACCTTAAAGCAAAGCTATTATATCAAATTTACAGATTAAAAAATATCTAAAGATTAGATTATTTTGCCTGAGTATAACTGGCTCCTAAGTCTTCAGTCAGGGTTTAGCTCAGATCTGTTGAACTATGAGCATAGCCTGTGTCATTTTCACTATCTAAATGAGAAACCTCCAGTAATTCCAGTAATCCACATATTTGTCCTTGTAAGTCTTGGAAAATGGTTGTTTCTTAACATGCCTTCAAGGTAATACAAAAACCCACTATTCCTTTACAGCTATCAGATAAATATGAAATTATGTTTGATTAAAATTTGGTTTGAAAAACCTTTGCCATATTCTGACACTGAAAACTAGAATTCCATGCATGCAATGTCTGGTGTCTTCCTGTTAAATAAAGCATTCAATTAACCAGCACATTAACGTCCTAAACATTTCAGAGAATGCAGTTTAGTTTTCCCTATAAAAATGTAAGGAAGACCATATGGAGAAGAATTCACAGTGTGTTCATTCATTACTTGGAGGCTGAGGCTCTATTCAGAGATGGTGGCTGACTTCTAGACTCCATTTTGTCGTCTGCTCTCTCTCTCTCTCTCTCTCTCTCTCTCTCTCTCTCTCTCTCTCTCTCTGTCTCTCTCTTTCTCTCTCTCCCCCTTCTCCCTCCCTCCCTCTGATTTTTATTGTCTGCTTGGAGAATGGGAGAGGAGATGAGCACAAAGGAGTCATGTCTTTCCTTTAGCTCTTCCCCAGGAAGGCTATTTGAGGACCAGTTGCAAGAACTACAAACAATAGACTGGAGATACATTGGGGATGTTATAATGAGAAGAAGGCTATTCAAAACTTGTGGTACAGATCAGCAAGTCATGGTGATGGGAGGATTTGCTTCAGTTCACTGGAAACTTTCTTTTTACTCTAGTTTCCCTAAGGAACAAATATAAGACATGAGTTAAACTTTTGGTTGGGTCTCTGACACCTACTACAGCTCTTGCCTTTCATGGGAAGGGGCCAGTGAGGGAAGAAGTAACTCAACATACCTCCTACAAGGTAATCACAATTTTATCAAACGTAGAGATAAAGTAGCTAAAGTTCTAGAAATTTATGACTACTTAATAGCCATATAGTTTAAGTGGTCAGTGGTAAAGCTAGTCTTTATGTCTGGGCAGATGCTTCTCTGGCAGAAGGTAGGGACTTATAGAGGCCATAATGGGTTACAGTTCTTATAGGAAGCACAGCTCTTGATCATTCTTTAAATAACTCTACCCTAATGTACATGGAACATGATGGATATCCTGATTCTACTAAAGACCCCTGACCACTGCATCTTCAAGAGAGAGAAGCTGTTATTTGTATCATTCAGAGAAGAATTTCCTGTTAAAAAATAAGTGTTCTTCACCCTTCAAACTTCAAGAGAAAGAGGATTGAGTGACTGAATGTAACAAAGTAAATCCCTCAGAAATAAATGAACATTTCATATTGCGCTTCATTTCAGTTTCATGAGCTCCAAATAGCACTTCAAGTGATTAATGTTTTCTTCATTAACCGTAACTAAGCCTGAGCAAAGCCGCTCTCTTTCCTCTACCATGTTTTTGTAAGAAATTGAGGGTAGTTCATTTCTAAAAGTAACCCTTTGGCACCTATTCAGACAGTAGAGTAAGTATGAGATTGCTGACAGACTGGCATGGGATTGGTTGTTGGTCTTGTGACTTTCTATATGATCTTAAAATAAAGTCCCCCTTCTACATTATAATAGTAGGGTGTTCATGTGACCCTCAGAGAAACCTGTCTCCTATATTGTTTGTTTCTCAGGAACTATGTCACTTGGTATGTATATGCATTAAAATTGGGCAATGTTTAGGGGTTGCCTTAATCAACAGAATGCACTAAAAGGTCTTGAGAAGGCTACAGTGTAAGTTTTCCAAAGCAGTAATTTCTCAATAGGGGGTGGTTCTCAAAAGGGACATGGTCAGAGTCAAGGGATGCTTTTCTCCATGATCCCAACTGGAGGATTGGCTAGTGAATGAGGCACAGGGTTGTCACTAAATGGTCTATGATACAGAAGATGAGTAGTTACCACCCTTCTGTAATTGCCCATTTTCCAATATTTATAATGATGAGATGAGAAAGCTGTTTTAAATCCTTGAGCTCTGATCTGGTTCTCCAAGCTCAAGTGAGCGTAGTCTTTAGAGATGACATACTAAGAAGAGACCCTGAGATTTTCGGCAAGAACTTGAGAAAGGAGTCTGTGTTTGTTTGTTTGTTTTCCATTTCTGTGGCTACCTGGCAAGAAGAAATCAAGGAAAGGAGAGCTTTATTTAGGCCCACAGTTTCAGAGAGCAATAGTTCACTATGGGGAATGCTTAGAGTGGGTTGTAGTGAGCATTTTGGTTTCTTTAAAAACAGAAATGTTATGACAATATGTTTTTTTTTTTTTAATTCCTGGTGTGGTGTGGAGATATGGGACTGCTTGACAGCAGGTGATTATGATTTACCTAATGCTCTACCAGGAGTGTATTTTTGCCAGCTACAGATAGTTTCTGCAAATGGGTGACATTTGACATTTTGGGGACTTTGCAAAGGACCTGTAAATTTTAGATCCCCAATAGAAGGGGCTGATTGGCTGGTTGATTGTTGGATGCTGTTTGCTGTGTTTCTTGTAGTTCGTCAAGTAGTCTTGCTCAATGAAACAACAAGAAGAAATTAGATATCCTGACAGGAAGGATCAAGCTTGCCCCAAGGAACTCAATGTCCCAAATCAGCAGAATGTAGTGTAATGAGATGATTATTACATTTCCTCTCTATCATTATTTTCTCTCCTATCTAGTGTTTGGGGGCTGAAAGGGGTAATTTTTTATTTATGTTTTCTTTGACGGTTTCATACATGTGACCAATATATCTTGATCATATATCCACTCCTCACAAGAACCAAGACATATTATTACCTTACTTATGTTCCGCCCCCCTCTTCTTGTCCCCTTTTTTGTAACCCACTGAGACATATGTTGACTTTTGGGATGGTGACTAATCTTGTTGACTTGATCTCGTGTTAAGTCCTATACAGCACAACCATATCTGTGGTGAACTCATGAGTGCAATGCCCATGTCATGTCTAGAAGACAACATTCCATAGCACTCCTCCAATCCTTCAGCTTATTACTGCTCTTTTAAACCACTAATGATTGAAATAGTTTGTAATAATTAAGTCAAGAGCATCCTTTAAAGAAGATAGAGTCAAAAAATAAGGTTCTTCTGCAGAATCTCCACTGGCTTATTGTTGTGGTTTGCCCTGAAGTTATTTTGATGCTAATTCCACTGCCCCAAGGACAGCTGACTCACTACTCAGGAATCAGGTGACTTCACCAGAACCTTTTCCCCATTGAATTTGTAAACTACAGGTGAGGGGCAAGTACAGGATAGAAGGAGGCCTGTCATTGGAGGAGAAGGAAGGATGGGCGGGAGAGAAGGTTGAAGGAAGAGGAGGAGACTAGAACAGAAAGGGAGAGACAGGAGGAGAGGGTGAGAAGCCATGGCAGGTGATGTTAAGATTCTGCTCTGTGTATTTACAGGTTGTTATTAATGTTCCTAAAGGATGGATGGTACCGGGCTTTGTATGTTTAAGTGGGCAATTATATCTTATCAATTGGATCTAAGATTATTGTGTTGTGTGTTCTTTTATGTGATGGTTTGAGTGTAGGAAAGTGTGTGGTGGCAAGAGACACTGGGCCGCCGTGGAGTTGGGATGTGTTTTTGCCAAGATATCTAGCAGATATCTTGGGGCACCGTGGTGCAGGACCTAGCAGGTAAAAGACAACAATACTCTTTTATTTTTATATTTTTACAGCAACAACTTATCACTAAGGTCCCCACTTTGGGTCTGGGGTTTCAACCCCGTCCTCCATGGGTGAAAAGTAGTTGAAAATTGATGGTAGTGTCTGAAATTCTCAGTGGAGTTCCTTGTCCACTTTCAGTTGACAAGAGTAATCCAAACTCAAATCCCTTCCCTTAAATAGGTGTGTAATGGCAAGTCTATGTGGTTGGAAAGAGAGATTTCACCTCAGAATGAGACTTCAGAGGGTCCTGGCACTTCCATTGCTCTCCAGGTCCATTGTTGAGATAGCAGCTGTGAAACACAGCATCCTGTGGCCTTTCCAGATCTTGATCTGAAGAAGATGCACCAACAACTCCCTAGATATAAATCTCAGTCTCAGATTCTGTTAGCTAGATAACCGGACTTGGAATATCCTTCTTCTTCTATCTTTTTTCAACTTACCTTAAGGTTTAAATGTAAGGTTTTGGTATTATAACCAAGGTAGTTTTGCCCAGAGTGGCATCATTGGTGCATACATTAAGCTGTGGTCTTTGTTTTATTGGTGCCTTTTGGTCTGATCTTTGTTATTAGTTGCTTTGACAATCAAGATGAAAACAATAAGTCTTGCCCTAAACACAATGATAGGCATAAACATTTACCTGTAACTCAAGGAAATGTATACATAGCAAATCAATATGAGGAAACATTAATGTTCATCAGATGAAAAAAAGTGCAAATTAAATCCACCTTGAGATACCATTTTACACTGACTAAATTAGCAAAACAAAGTAAAAATAAATTTGAATCCACAGTACTGGTGGTATTGTAGTAAACATTGGTTCTTTTAATCTGATGATTTAAATATAAATTTCTTAACACTAGAAGAAAGCAATATGTCAACACAAGGTAGAAGCTATAAATATGTTCCTGCCCTTTGGCCTACTAATGGTATTATAAGAATCTATCTGAATAAATTCATTTAAGATAAGTCTTGAAATGTAAATGCAGATCTCATGAATTTCACCAGGCTACAAGTCATAGATGTAGCATATTTAAGTATATTGTAGATAACAGGAGCTCAGAGAAGAGTTGGAAGTTAGAGCTATGAACTATGTACCAAAAAAAAAAAAAAAAAAAGAGTGAAATTGGCAACTCTTAAAGCTTTGCATTCTGAGGCATCATCCTAGGAACCAGGGGTGTCATTAAAAGGTCCAACCCTGCACCTGAATCCCAAATCATCCTGTCCAGATTGTGTGAATTGAACTTGCATACCTGCCTTTTACGAAAATTCTCCAAGTAACTCTGTGCCTCTCAAACATGATCGCCCTTGTCAAAACTCTTCCTGTTTATCCTTTTAAAGAGAGGTGGAATTAATTAGAAGACAGTATCTTTTCAAGTTTTCCAGTGTCATTCTGTTATATTTTTATAATTGTTAGGAGAAAAAAAGTCATCTTCCTGGAGCACTCCAGATAAAAGTCATTTTAATTATGGGTATTGTAATAGACGCAGATTAAGGTGCTTAGCTTTAACCTCCTCTCTGTGAGTAGGTTAAGTATGAAGGCAGAAACCTTGGTTTTAGAAAAGGACATTCTTATCACAATGAATCTTTCTAGTAGTAGATATTTATGGCATATTTAAGAATCTAAATATTCCAACAGCCCATTGATTCCATATGTACAGCGCTTCTGGTTCCTGGCTTGAGTCTGAGATGCCTAGAGTGTAGTTGTAACTTTGTCTTTGGTTTTGCAAGGAGCCTTTCTAACAGCTGACAAAGAAATACTAAATCTCAAAGCTTAAAGATCTTGCCCTTTACTTTGAAGAGAGGAATATACAAAAGGCTACTGAGTAGACCTGGAAGACAGGTAGAAACATGAAATTAACAGCTGGTGCCACCACAACCCATAGAGCTATGGGCACAAATGAACTTGGCTGTAATAAAAGTTATGCATATCTTAGTTTCAGAAATGTGTTCCAATGACTAAGTGTCTATGTGATAGCAAAGGGCATTTCCTATTCTTTAAGGAAGAAAAGGTCCTGCCATTAGCGGAAACATGTTTAACTACAAATTCTGCAATGGAATGATATTAGACAAGAAGACATTTTAAAGGTTAGCCCTTGATGCTAATTAGTGTTCACCTGATACTTATTCCAATTACTGGTGGCAAGGGCTAACCACTGAATTAGAGAACAGGTACATGTGCACATTTGTGCATGTACATGCACACAATCAAAGATCTCAAAAATGGCTAATAATTAGTCAAAAAGAAACATTGCAGAGCTGTAGGAGGCACATGTTGATGTGGATGAAACCCAATGGCAGAGACAGGCTTCTTTTCTTGTCTTTGTCATGTCTGGAGAAGATGAAACAATATTTTATCCGTGGCTTCCTGAGCGTTGGGACTAGGTCAGGAGAGGCAGGATGCCTGTGGTGGCTTTGACTTCAAATAAAGTTGTGCCAACTGTGGTGTTCAGAGCATTCTCAAAGGTCTTAGTTTTCCTGACAAAAGGAGCAGGGGTTTCAAAAGGATATTCTAATTAAGAGTGACTCTGAAGACTGAGGCTTCAGTAAGTGGATTAAGAGGAGAAAGAGATGAAAAGGAACTGGACAATGAAGGCAATTCTCTTTAAATGTCACCCTGTTTATAGCAGCAGGTAAGCAGGGTATCAACTGCTTCTAGTTAAATGTGGCTAAACTTCAAAAACAAAACACCAAGTTTAATTTTTATATTAGACTGTGCATTTGATTTTATACACTCACCATTATTTTCTGAATCTCTAGTAAAAGGTGAGTCTTGTTATTAGATTGAAGTTCCCCTAAGTAGGACCCTGTTACTCATGTGGAAGAGACAGACAATTATATGACAGCTGTACCAACCTCTTCGAGTGAATTACATGGATGGGCATGTATGTATGTCCGTTTATCTTCTCCTCCTTATTCTTAGAGAAACTCAGGTTTCCTTAAAGTGATAGAGGTACTTATAATGCACTATTTTGTATCATAGAATCAAACTGAATATTAATATTGGGTGAAACTAGAGAAATGAAAATACCACTTACTGAATTTGTGTTAGTTGATTAGTTATGTTTTGGTGTCTTTCAAAGCTTTGAGATTTGATTGGCATCTTCCTAGTAACTGGGGTTGCCATTAAGCAGTGCAACCCTATGCCTGAATCCCAATTCATGAAATGAAAACACACAAGTAGAAACTTCATTTTGACCAGGACTATATAAACACACTGTGGGTGACTATGCATACACACCCATGTGTTTCCCAGATACTAAGCAGAGAGAATGTTCTTTTACAGAGATCAGCAAACATGCCTGCAAAGGACCAAATAGGAAGTAGTTTTATGGCAACGGATTATATGGTTGTCCTGTTGTATCTGCTCTACTTTGCCACTCAAACATGGAGGCAGCTGTAGATGTAAGCATTATTGTCTGGACAAGGCTGTATTTCAATAAAACTTTATTTATATAAGCAAATGATAGACAAAATCTGGCCTTTACACACTGCCTAGATCTGATTTAGAGCATAGACCAACCAATGTTATCAACAAACATTTCTTCTCGTAGGTCTGTAGGGAAGGGTCAGTGGATCAGACCACTTGCTAGGCAAGCATGATAACTTGATTTTCACATAAAACCTTTGGATGTTGCTACCTACCTACAACCCCAGTGCTGTGAGCAATAGACTCAGAGGATCTTTGGATCTGCTAGTTGCCCACCCTAACTGTACATTTAATGAAAAGCCCTATCCCAAACGGATGAAGCAGAGTATGACAGAGCAGAACACTTAACGGCAGACCTGAGTACATGCACAGAGGCATGACCACCAACACATGCATGTGGTGTGTATAACCACACCACAGAAGGTGACTGGGTGCTTGCTCTGCAGGCTGAGTGAATGGTTTTAGGTGGGGAGATGGAGAAGTCTCCATCACTAATAGAAGCTTATCTGTGCTGCCCATGGTTTCTTGTGTTTTTTTTTTTTTTTTTTTTTTTTTTTTAGTTTTCATAGGTGGAAGAACTAAGAACCTGGGGGTTTGGGGCTGCTTGCCACACCCGTTAGCTTATTGGACTCATTGTTGATTACTGTGACAGAGTTGTTCACCTGCTCACAAGGCCTTTCTATGTTTGGTAACTGAGTGGTCTTGTTTATAGATATTTTTCCTTTCCCTGGATTCTCTACCTCTTATCAAACTTCTTCTTAGAACACTTTTTTTTAAAACAAGCCATGCCTAGGTTTGGGCATGTGCAAAGAGAGGAAGATATCTTCCCTGGATATATTCTTGGATGTCGCTGCCACACATTGAGAATTTTCCCCCAGGACTCCTACTACATTTTGGTTTAGTTTTCTCTGTAGAAGACATGTTATAGAAAGAGTATGAATCTGAATTTCTGGACCTGGCTTCAAATACCAATGGATGGCCTTGCAACCCTGATACATGTATTGCATGTACAAGTCTGAACAAATATTATAACACTTTGCTAGATTCTAACAAACAGAGAAGATGATATCTGTGTCATTTTCCACACCCCACTTTAGCTGTTCTAAACTCAAGAATCTGCATGGGAAGAACCTAGGAAGCAAAGCAGTCTATATATCTGAGGCCCTCCCTGGATCCACTGAAGCCGATCTTTGGAGTGATGTTTAAGTATCAAGTTAATACATGTTCCAGATGATTTAATTTTAGTTCATTAAGTATATATGTATGTGTATATGTACCTATGTGAATGTACATGTGTATCTGTATGTATAAGTTTGTATGTATGTGGTATTCATATATGTTCTCATGTGTATGGAAGGTATGCAAGTGCTCATGTGCCTAGAAACCCAAATATTTCATATGTTAAGCCATCTCCCCAGCTGATCTTTAATAAACCACAAGACCAGAGTCATAATTATTAATAACTTAATAATATCAATGTGTGTAATGAAACTATGTTAATGTATCGTTATTGTATTATTAACTATGTTAATGTATTATTATTTTGTTATTTGTATCTAAAAGAAACATATCAAAACTCTATAGAAATTCCAAGTGCAACAAAACAATAAAATGACTAGAATGAAGCATGCTGAATTTCAACATATTCAGTGCTTTAATTCTCCCATTATGTTTATAATCATTCTAGAGTGAAAAATATTACAGCTACCCAACCAGCCCGAGGTACTGACTTCATCCTAGAGAGATTTTGAGCATTAGTCAGTGTTCTATGGTTGTGAAGAGACACCGTGGTCACAGCAACAGGAAAATATTTAATTTGGGCTAGTTTACAGTTTCAGAGGTTTAATCTGATATCAATTGGTTAGCATGATAGCAGGTAGGCAGACATGGTGCTGAAAAAGTAGCTGAGAATTCTACAACTGGGTCCACAGGCAGCAGGAAGACAAAAATACTGGACCTGCCTTAGGCTTCTGAGACTCCAAAGTCTTCCCCCAGTAACTTCCTACAACAAAGCCACACCTACTCCTTCTTAAGTAACGCCACTCCTTGATGACTAAGCATTCAAATATATGAGCCTATGGGGGCCATGCTTATTCAACCAATACACAGTGGAGATGAGTTTGGTGATGACTTTTTTTTTTTTTTTAATGAAGCAACTAATCCTTGGGGGAGACAAATCACATAATAGAGGTTCCAATGCCTTGGAAATGTGAGGTGACAAATGTCAATGGAAAGGCTGTTATCACTACCTCTTAGTTCCTTCCTGATGTTACCAGACACAACTCAAAAACCCATAATTTTAAGTCTCAGATGGCTGGAATAGAATTTCATGTTGTCAGCTCTGTCCGGTGATTTTAAAGCATTATTGCATTGAACTGTACACTAAAGACTGTGCTCTATTTAATGGTGAACAGAGCTGCAGAAGTTTTTATTGAAAGTTTCCCAGGGAGTGTTTGATATAAACACATAGTAGGTAACTTTCAGTCATTCCCATTGAAAAAGAGTCTATGTCAATGACTAGATAAGACATCTTTTAAAGGAACAAAAATTTCCCAAAGATATAGCAATTTTGTTCCTAGGTTTTGATCCAAGAGATTTTAAAAGCCAGGTCTATACAAAAACATGCATATAAAAGGCCAAACATGCATCTTTCAACAGATGATGGGAAAAACATAATCTGATATATTTAATCAATGAAATATTACTGGGCCATGGAAAGAAATAAAATATCGATATATGTTATAGTAAGGTTAAATTTTTAAAAAGAAAATGCTAAGTACAATAAAGACTATATGGTGCATTATTCTATTTACATAAAATCCCCAGAAGAAGCAAATCCATACAGATAGGGAAATGGATTGGTGGTTGCTTGGGCCTGTGAGTAACAGTGATTAATTATTAGCAAGTACAATATCTTGACCTAACAGAAATGTTCTAAAATGCAATAGAATGCATTGTGTGTTCTCTCTACTTTTCAGTGTGAGTCAACAAAGCCCATGAGACTATCACTCAATCAACGACCCCTCTTTTCATACCAAGACTTATTTGGAGAACTCAGAAAAAAATAAAAATAGAAATTATGGGGAATTACATGAAACCAGACCCAAAAACTGAAATTCGGACTAAATCTTGCCCCATGGTTTTTCATGAATTAGCCTAACTCCTCTTTCGTGTTACCCACTCTTGCCTCCTCTTCTTGTAGTGAATGCCTATAGATGGGTTGTCATTAGGAAACCTTTTCTACAAATGGAATAAAGGATCGTAGATGAGGGATGTCTTATACTCACCACTTAAACCAGCCAATTGCCACAGACACCCACTGTGGACCACTTTGATGACAACATTCTCTATTTGATGACTCTTGTCCTAGATGTCACAGACAAGCCTTTATCCCTTTACCATGTTGCATACAGATAGATCTCTTTGTTCAGCCTTTCTCAAGCCAAGAGGTCTGTGCATATACATTATAGATTTGTAATGTTGAAATTGTGATTTTGATTTTACTGACCCTCTTTCTTGCAAGTCAGTGAAGACTTTAGGCAGTTGATATGCCTATTACTTTTCAAAGGTCCTACTCTTGTATCCTGATGCCTAGCACCCCTGTTAGCTTAAACCTCAAATGTTTCCTTCCTATTTTCTTCCCTGCACATTAATAAGCAAGTATCCTTTCATGGAATTGGTACAATAACAAATGCATCTTGCATTCTCTATTTGTACAAATCTCAAATCTTCCCATGTTACCCTTTTGGAAATGAGTCAAGTACTAGATAGATTCCTTGACCTGTATGCTCCAGACACCTGATTACATGCATCTGGGCAGTGATTAGCTATGAATGAGGCTATCCTCTGATAGAGATGTTAGGACAACTCTTTCCTGCTTTGAAGTCCAGGAATTTATACAGGTTGCTCAATACTGATGAATTTCTGTACACAAACCACAAATATTTAGTGGGCTGTTTCGGTACCAGTACACTTGACCCAACACTCTACCTTGATACTGACTGGCCCAATTCATAGCTACACGACTATTTCTACTCTTGAAGTTGGATGAGCTCCAATATGAATGATGTAAACATTCAGAACACTGGGCCTGATGGTTAGTTAGGACACTGTCATTGATGAAGAGAAAATCATCTCATCTTCAGCAACATTCTTGATTTCATCTCAGATCTAATGCTGTGAATCATATTGGCAAATTCCTTACAAAGAGTCATTTTTGTTTGTTGAATGCTTAGTCTTCCCCATGTTAGAGTAGATATTATTTATCTCTCAGTTATCTAAGCTATCCGTAAATCATCAAATGCTAAATTAACAGTGTTTGGTCATCTATCTCCTATAACCAATACAGGATCTTTCACTGTCAGTGCTATTAACATTTGGGGCTAAATAATCAGGTAGCTGTTCTGTGCATTTTAATGTCTATAGTGATATCCTAGGCTTCTAATTTGATAACACATTCCCAAACTGTGATGATTAGAAAAGTAATGCCAGCTTCTTCCATGGGATGGAATTCATGCCTGATACTGTAAATGTACTCAATGCCTATGGCTAGGGAATTCAAAGGCCCCAGGAAAACTTAGTTCTATTGTTTGGCTTAATTATTGTGTGGTCAAACTACTTTCTAAATATTTGTGGAATTTATCTGTAGATTGTAGTTCCCCCACCTTTGTCAGAGAAGCTTCTTATTTTGTTGATTGACAGTTGATATGGAGTCTTACAACTGTTCAAAGTGCCAAGAATAAGCCACAGTGAGTGCTGAGTCATGATGGAACATTTGGTCAACCTGCTTTCCCAAAGCTCAGAGGCTATCTGGGAAGAGGGGGAGAAATCAATGTTAAGACAGAAGAGAATGAGAAGTGCTGTGCAATGCTGTCCCCTGAATAGCACTAATGCACTAATGAATTTGTAGCACAAGACTTGCAGAAGATCAAACCACTTACAAATTCCACCATGGAATCAGGAGGGCCTTCAGAATATCCAGGCCCAACTGAGGAGCTATTGACAGCTGGCAGCTTCTGAGAGAGGAAGAATCAGTTGGGTTTAAACCCTTTCTTTGGAGTTTAGCCATTGATAGGCTGTCCATGCTTTGATGGATGGCTTCACATGGGACCTCTATTTGGACTCAATGTGTTAAGTTGGTTAAATTTGTAGTTCCAAGCACACTTTCCCTCCTATTAAGTACCAACCCCAATTCTTTTTTTTTTTTTGTGTGTGTTACAGATGGGTTTTTTTTATTTTTTTTATTTTTTTTTTATTAACTTGAGTATTTCTTATATACATTTCGAGTGTTATTCCCTTTCCCGGTTTCCGGGCAAACATCCCCTCTCCCCTCCCCTTCCTTATGGGTGTTCCCCTCCCAACCCTCCCCCCATTGCCGCCCTCCCCCCATAGACTAGTTCACTGGGGGTTCAGTCTTAGCAGGACCCAGGGCTTCCCCTTCCACTGGTGCTCTTACTAGGATATTCATTGCTACCTATGGGGTCAGAGTCCAGGGTCAGTCCATGTATAGTCTTTAGGTAGTGGCTTAGTCCCTGGAAGCTCTGGTTGCTTGGCATTGTTGTACTTTTGGGGTCTCGAGCCCCTTCAAGCTCTTCCAGTTCTTTCTCTGATTTCTTCAGTAGGGGACCTATTCTCAGTTCAGTGGTTTGCTGCTGGCATTCGCCTCTGTATTTGCTGTATTCTGGCTGTGTCTCTCAGGAGAGATCTACATCCGGCTCCTGTCGGTCTGCACTTCTTTGCTTCATCCATCTTGTCTAATTGGGTGGCTGTATATGTATGGGCCACATGTGGGGCAGGCTCTAAATGGGTGTTCCTTAAGTCTCTGTTTTAATCTTTGCCTCTCCCTTCCCTGCCAAGGGTATTCTTTTTCCTCATTTAAAGAAGGAGTGAAGCATTCACATTTTGATCATCCGTCTTGAGTTTCGTTTGTTCTAGGGATCTAGGATAATTCAAGCATTTGGGCTAATAGCCACTTATCAATGAGTACATACCATGTATGTCTTTCTGTGATTGGGTTAGCTCACTCAGGATGATATTTTCCAGTTCCAACCATTTGCCTACGAATTTCATAAGGTCGTTGTTTTTGATAGCTGAGTAATATTCCATTGTGTAGATGTACCACATTTTCTGTATCCATTCCTCTGTTGAAGGGCATCTGGGTTCTTTCCATTTTCTGGCTATTATAAATAAGGCTGCGATGAACATAGTGGAGCACGTGTCTCTTTTATATGTTGAGGCATCTTTTGGGTATATGCCCAAGAGAGGTATAGCTGGATCCTCAGGCAGTTCAATGTCCAATTTTCTGAGGAACCTCCAGACTGATTTCCAGAATGGTTTTACCAGTCTGCAATCCCACCAACAATGGAGGAGTGTTCCTCTTTCTCCACGTCCTCGCCAGCATCTGCTGTCACCTGAGTTTTTGATCTTAACCAATCGCACTGGTGTGAGGTGAAATCTCAGGGTTGTTTTGATTTGCATTTCCCTTATGACTAAAGATGTTGAACATTTCTTTAGGTGTTTCTCAGCCATTCGGCATTCCTCAGCTGTGAATTCTTTGTTTAGCTCTGAACCCCATTTTTTAATAGGGTTATTTGTTTCCCTGCGGTCTAACTTCTTGAGTTCTTTGTATATTTTGGATATAAGACCTCTATCTGTTGTAGGATTGGTAAAGATCTTTTCCCAATCTGTTGGTTGCCGTTTTGTCCTAACCACAGTGTCCTTTGCCTTACAGAAGCTTTGCAGTTTTATGAGATCCCATTTGTCGATTCTTGATCTTAGAGCATAAGCCATTGGTGTTTTGTTCAGGAAATTTTTTCCAGTGCCCATGTGTTCCAGATGTTTCCCTAGTTTTTCTTCTATTAGTTTGAGTGTGTCTGGTTTGATGTGGAGGTCCTTGATCCACTTGGACTTAAGCT
This sequence comes from Rattus norvegicus, assembly GCF_021556685.1. NCBI lineage: Eukaryota > Metazoa > Chordata > Mammalia > Rodentia > Muridae > Rattus > Rattus norvegicus. The sequence continues at coordinate 1,498,278 of NC_141552.1, forward strand.
TTGTACAGGGTGATAAGCATGGATCGATCTGCATTCTTCTACATGTTGCCCTCCAGTTGAACCAGCACCATTTGCTGAAAATGCTATCTTTTTTCCATTGGATGGTTTTGGCTCCTTTGTCAAAAATCAAGTGACCATAGGTGTGTGGGTTCATTTCTGGGTCTTCAATTCTATTCCATTGGTCTATCTCTCTGTCCCTGTACCAATACCATGCAGTTTTTATCACTATTGCTCTGTAATACTGCTTGAGTTCAGGGATAGTGATTCCCCCTGAAGTCCTTTTATTGTTGAGGATAGCTTTAGCTATCCTGGGTTTTTTGTTATTCCAGATGAATTTGCAAATTGTTCTGTCTAACTCTTTGAAGAATTGGATTGGTATTTTGATGGGGATTGCATTGAATCTGTAGATTGCTTTTGGTAAAATGGCCATTTTTACTATATTAATCCTGCCAATCCATGAGCATGGGAGATCTTTCCATCTTCTGAGGTCTTCTTCAATTTCTTTCCTCAGTGTCTTGAAGTTCTTATTGTACAGATCTTTTACTTGCTTGGTTAAAGTCACACCGAGGTACTTTATATTATTTGGGTCTATTATGAAGGGTGTCGTTTCCCTAATTTCTTTCTCGGCTTGTTTCTCTTTTGTATAGAGGAAGGCAACTGATTTATTTGAGTTAATTTTATACCCAGCCACTTTGCTGAAGTTGTTTATCAGCTTTAGTAGTTCTCTGGTGGAACTTTTGGGATCACTTAAATATACTATCATGTCATCTGCAAATTGTGATATTTTGACCTCTTCTTTTCCGATCTGTATCCCTTTGATCTCCTTTTGTTGTCTGATTGCTCTGGCTAGAACTTCAAGAACTATATTGAATAAGTAGGGAGAGAGTGGGCAGCCTTGTCTAGTCCCTGATTTTAGTGGGATTGCTTCAAGTTTCTCTCCATTTAGTTTAATGTTAGCAACTGGTTTGCTGTATATGGCTTTTACTATGTTTAGGTATGGGCCTTGAATTCCTATTCTTTCCAGGACTTTTATCATGAAGGGCCAACCCCAATTCTTAATCACCCAAGTGTGTCCTAAGTTTCATTTTCTATAGCTCAGACAGTAAGAGTAAGAAAAATAAGTAAAACAGTAAGTTATCTGGAAGAGTCCCCAGTGCTAGTGAACTAAACCTGTACAGTAGGTAAGCTCCTTAGAGTTAGGGCGAGGCTTCCTTATATTGCACCTTAAAGAATACCAGTGGTCCCTTATTCTGTGTGAATCCACTATCTGATACAGCCCCTGAAGTTTGGCATTTGGCTCTAATTTGCTCATTTCAACTATGGTCTCGAATATAGGGATGGAAGTTCTTAAATGTTCAGTGCTATATCAGAATGCATTCTCTAAATTCATATATTGAAACTGAATTGCCTATATTCTAGTGCTAGTAGATGAGGAGCTTTAGAAGATGGTTAAGTAATGAGGAAATTAGGTTCATCTTTTGCCTTTGTGCTGGATGAGACAATAGCATCCAAGTTCCAGTGAATAAAAATCTGGCCCTTACCAGGTATCCAACTTGCCAGGGTCTTGACCTTGGACTTGGTAATCTTCAGAACTCTAAGAAGAAAATACATATTATTTGTAAATTATAGAACTTTGGGTATTTACAGCATTAAACTAGATTACAACACTAAGCAAATGGAAAAAGAGTGAGTTTTCAAAAGTTGGTTGGCTTTAAGAGTTTGACATTTTGGCTTAGCTTTTACATGGTAATTTTGATTTCTGCCCCCACACCCTGATGCCCATTAGATAGCTGACAGCTCCAAGTTTCTATGTCCAGAATTCAAACAGAGAGAGATGTCCTTATATAGCAATTAACAGTGATGCTTGGGAGGGGTAGCAACAAGCTGAAAAAAATTTAATTGAAAATTCAACCTTCAAATAAAAAAAGTACTTAGACCTTAGGTTTCCATTTGTATGCAGCTAGAGTTATTTAAATGTTTCTCTTGTGTTATTTAAATGTTTCCTACATTATTTCTGATGAATACAGCAGTGTTATTTTCCAGTCCAGTCTCCTTAATAAATATATGTGTCAAATATCTATTCCTTCCCTTGAATGCAAAGACTTTTAATTCCCCTTGTTTGCATGTGCTAACTGGTTGTGTAGCCAGATTAACAGCTCTGTCTTTTTTCTTTTTCCGATTTTATAAGAAAAGCCAATGGGATTCTAGACAGAGTGAAAAAGGTACCTTCTTTAATTTTGCATATTGTTAGCTGCAATCCAGTCGCTAATGTTTGTTTTATTTCCATCTGTCAAAAGTAATGCCAAAATACGTTGTGTTTGCCTTGAGTTGGCTCAATTAATCCTCTGCTGGAGACAGTTCTGTCATTTCATGTTTGGTTAAGGCCCTGATTCAATAGCTCCCAAACAGAGAGCTTGTCTCTGCCAAAGACAGCCAAGATTCATTTCATTACAATGTTCTGGAAAAAGAAATCCACTTGACAAAGACAAAGGGAAAGATGGTAGTGCCCTTTAGTGGAATGTCCACCTGGGGCCAGCCTTACCTCAGCTTTGAGTGCGAATAACAGTGCTGGGTTTTGTCCATCCAACTTGCTCTAGGGACACTGAAAGAGTTGCTACAGGGTCAATCTAAGCAACTGAGTTTGTCAGGATTCAGCATGGGACAGATGCCCAAGCATGCTGTTGTTATGCAAGTCTAATCATGGTGTATTAGTTTACTTAGATGGTCTTAACAAAAGACCACAGACTGGGTGGCTTACACTAGGAAAACTTGTTTTCTTATAACCCTGGAAGCAGGAAATTAGGGTGAAAGTGTTAATGTAGTTTGGTCCTTTAGTGTGTGAGTGTGTGTGTGTGTGTGTGTGTGTGTGTGTGTGTGTATGTGGTGTGTGTATTGGGACACTTCCATCCTTGGATTGTATGTGACTATCTTCTCTCCTTCTATAATGTGTCAGATTTTTCTCTTTTGTAAGAGCACTATTCAGACTGAGCTAGGTCCACCCATATAGCCATATTGTGTTTTAATTACCTCTTTAAAGGACCTATCTCTGAATATAATTATATTCTGAGACATTCTGGATTAGGGCTTCAACACATGAATGGTTGTCATAATAGATGGTAAACAACATGAAGTAAAATAAAGTTAATTAATTAAACTAAAATACAATAAGGTGGGAGGAAAAAGGTATTAGGCCAAGAAATTCTAAAAGGATCTGTTGCTTTCTTTCTTTGTGATACTGGAGATTAAACCCATGGCTTCTTGCCTACTAGGCAAGCATGCTACCTACCTCACAGTTACATTTCCAGTCCACACTCTGTAGCTTTCAGTGTATCTTCTAATTCCTCTTCCATCTCTAACTGAAGACTGAGAATGCTGCCTGCTCTGGAATCATCAACTTTTGCAGACTGTAGACTTTTGAGTGGACATTCAGATCCCAACTTGACATTCTTTTGACAGTGTGGCCTGTTTTAACATCATGTGCATTTCAGGTACCTCAAACTGGAAGAGGGGATCAGAACAGCAATTACTGCATCTGCATCCTAGGTTGTATTGTAAGGGGTGTTGTAGTGTAAGAGGTAGGTGAGTGGCATAGCAATGGTGTGTTAATACGGTGTGCTTGCCCTGAATATATACAGGCTGGGATGCTATCTTTAGAAAAAATAAAAATAATAGCAAAACTGATGGTTAATATACTGTCTGTGGTAAAGTTGCCCTTGTTCCACTGCCAACTGCTCCTTCCATCTATGAAGTAAAGATCACATGCCACTCTGCCTCTTCTCTTCCTGTCAACCAGGCCATTCTGAAAGGAGTTTTGTCAAAAGATATATCATGTGACCATACATCTTAATTTTTGTTTATTTTGCTCACAATTGCCAAACCTAATATAAATTGTATATGTAGAGGAGATTCATCTATTAATGTTGTTTTAAAAACAGAAAGCCTACTGGTCTGTAGTTGGAGAGTTTCTTTTTCCAAAATGCATTCAAGTTACTCCCAGTCAGGAGGTTTGACTACCTCAAGTCAGTTCCTAAGTCTGGACCATCCTGGGAGACATCCTTGAAATGAGTCAGGAACCAGGGGCCACAAAGGGAAGGTACTTGGCTGGATTCATACTATTTGTTATTCCACATGCTTTCCAAACCAATCCCCTGGTCTTTTTATGAAAAGGAGCATCTTATAGAAGCAAGTCTAGATTCTGTACAAATGGGGACTTACTAGAATCAGAACAACTGAGAGTTGGACTGTTGTAATCAAAAGCACAACTGAAAGCAGTACTAGCTACAGAAAAGCAGAACTCTGAATGCTGTGTGCTTTTTCTGAATGGAAGATTTCTATCTTTACTCAGTGTCAGAGTCTGAATATTTTAAGCAGAATATTCCACTTGGAGATTTTCCAGATGACTTACTCAATCTAGATTCCTCACAACAGAAGAAATAGATGCTGATGGGTTGTAACTGCCAGGGTGCCATGCAATGTCCTACATGACCACTTAATATAATGGGCATATTTGTGAGTTTGAATATATAGTAAGAGAAGAATATGAATTGTAAGTTATGAAATTATATTAATATGTACAAGAACTAAACTTGAAATGTTTAAATTTTGAAATGTTTAAAATTTAGCACGGTCACCCAGGAATACATTGGGGAAGAACCCTTTTCTGTATGGTGGGTGGTAGGTGCTTCATCTACTCTGCCTACATTACTGAAATCTTCTACCTGTATCTCATTGGATTAGGCTTGAGAGTTCCATAATTAACAGAACAGATTTTATGGGAGCTGAGGGTGAAGGGTGGGATCTAATTTAGGATTTAATGGAGGTAATCACAGGATGGTTTAGCACAGTTGAACCTAATCTGAAATGAAAACTTTATGGAGATTTTGAGACAGTTGGCATCCCATAATTCATATAACCTTTGAATATTACAAAGCAGAACCTTAATAAAAACCTACCATTTTTTTCTTTCTAACAAAGACATGGTAAAAATATTCAGTTTCTACTTGCCAAGACAATTGTTTTCACTTTGCTGGATGTTTTTTTCCCCATCCAATATCCCTCTTCTCATGCTGCTCTGAACATACAGAGAGTCACCCCATGATAACATTCCGTGTGTCAGGCTCATGATTATGAGTTGCATAGCTTTGTAGGCTTTTGCTAGTAGGGATCATTAAATTTGTAAAGTGTGAATAATAACATTCTTATAAAGCCACTGTTAAAGGGCACTCTGTTGGTCCCAGCCTGCTCTTGGATATGTCTTCTCCTCTGATTTGTTCAGAGGAGCTGTCTGACCCCTGCTCCCACTAGTGGTTCAAATTTCCCCTCCACAGCTTGAGCTGTGGAAGTGTGGAGGGGTTTTCCTAGCAGCCATTATTTTTCTAAGTGGGAGGACACAAATAATAACATCTTAGCTGCCTTCCTGTAGAATCCATACCTCTTGCTAAGTTTGACAATACAGCCCTCACCCTGGGCTTTGACTAGAAAATGGCTTCATACTCAAAGCCACATAGAATCTATACTGAAAAGACTCTTTCGAAGGAGCTTGCTGGGGTAGATGATAGGAATTGTGTGCAGCTTTGAGATCATGGGAATACCCCTCCTTATTCTACAAATGTCCATTAATGGTTTGCAAGAGAAAAAGACTACATTTTCAAAGCCTCAGTAATCATGTCACCTTCATGTATGTAAACCCGACCCGCAAACATGACAGGTGCTAAATCTGTTCGTTCTAAAAGTTTTGACACCACATGTGAGAAATTAAAATATCAGAAATTACAATGAGGAGTAAAAAAAGTAGATTCTCATTAAAAACATCACCATATGCTGGGTGCTAGGAAGAATTATTTTCTAATTCCAAACTTAAGAAGCATCAACTTGCAAGCCAATATGAACAGCATAAATAGATGCTAAGGAGGAGACTGCTCTTGATGTTTTAAAATGTGTCTGGTGTGAGCAACCTTAAACTTTATTTAATCACTAATTTCCCTCAAAATTGTACATGTTCTGAGCCACTGGGAAGTTTGGCGTGCCAAGCACACAGTCTTTGTCCTCAGAGAGTTTGAATCTTTAATTCATTTTGTATGAGAACAAGTACATTTTTAGGCTCAGGTTCAATAGATACTAATTTAAAAGCAAACTAATAGACCAAAGAAAACTAATAGATAGTGAAACTTTTACATTCAGGAAAGAATGAAATCTTTTCAAGAGTAGTTCTTTCCTTGAGTCAACACACACACACACCGAGACAGAGACAGAGACACAGAGAGACAGAGACAGAGAGACAGAGAAAGACAGACAGAGACAAAGACGGAGGTAGAGATAGAGACAGCAAGAAGGACAGAGAGAAATTCTCAACCAACAAAGATCTGTATCAACCACAAAGTATTTGTTTATTTATTTAATGGTCTCTTGTTCTATTCCCAACACCACCCCATTCCCTTTGATTTTAAGTTCTTGGAAAGGGCAGCTGGCCATTATGCTACTTAGGTGTCAACTGGACACAAGCTAGTGTTATTTGAGAAGGCAGTCTCAAACTGAGAGACTGGAGAGATTGGCCTGATCAGACTGTTTTGTGGGAATGTGTGTGTGTGTGTGTGTGTGTGTGTGTGTGTGTGTGTGTGTGTGTGTGTGTTGGGGGCAGGGTTGATTGTTAACTGATGCAGAGCTGGGCAGCCTATTCTTTAGGGAAGGGAGTATAGAAGGCACTAGTCTAGGGGAAATGTAAAAATACTAGATAAGCAAGAGCCAAGTGAGCCATCAAGCAGCATTTCTCCATGATTCCTTGCCTTTAGAATGTTCTATTAATGATGTACTGTAACCTATAAGTTGAAACAAACCTTTTCATCCATTAACTTGCTTTGGCTCAGGGTATTTTATTACAGCAAAAGAAATGAACCTGTAAAAGCCACTGTGTTCTTGCTGTGTGTTCTCTGATATTCATCAGAGACAAACTCAAGCAATGACAGGAACTCTATGTCCAGGTGCTAGTTCCCAGAGGGAAAGGACCATCTCTGGAAGGTGCAATGATGTTGCTGGCATCAATGCTTATAGTAAAAGGTACTCCTGTGTCTCATTATGTTATTAATCTGAATGCCAAAGAACAAAACAGAGCCAGGTTTAGTGGTGGATGTCTTTAATTCCAGAATTTGGTAATTAGAGGCAGGCACACTCTAAGTTTGCAGCCAGCCTGGTCTACAAAATAAGTTCTAGTATAGCCATTGATACACAGTGAAAATTCTCATTGGGCATCAGTAGGAGGGGAGGTGCTTGGTCCTGTGGAGGCTTCATGCCCAGAGATGGGAGATCCTAGAGGGGTGAGGCAGGAGTGGGTGGTATGTGGGTGGGCGAGCACCCTCTTAGAGGCAAAGGGGAGGGGAATGAGGTAAAGAGTTTGTGGAGGGGGAGACCAGGAAAGGGGATGATATTTGAAATGTAAACAAATAAAATGATTAAGAAATAAAAATAAAATACAAAGACAAAGCAAAGCAAAACCCCAATCCCCCAAACAAACCAACCAACAAACAACAACCCAGAAACAAACCCTCAAAAAAGGGGGAAAAAAAGGAAAGAAAAGGAAACAACAAAACAGATGGACCACTTTGTTCTCAGTGTGTTAATGGAAAGCCACCTGCCACAGGGTAGCAATTGTAAGTGGTATAACTGGACAATGTCTCTTTGGGAGTAGAAATAAGTGTGTGGGCATGGAACACACAGGATATTTGATAAGATGCAGGAAGTTAGAATCAAAACACTATGGAAAACATTTTGCAAACAACAATCACCAAATGAACTGATATGAAAAATAATGCTGGATGATAAATGGAAAACTGCAAGGAACTCACATTATGTCATAAGGTAAGGAGATCAGCTACCGGAAGTAAAGCCAAAGATGATCAGAAGGTCGACAAGATGACTGCGGTGAACCTGACAGCTTGTTCTGAATGGATTTCCCTTCTCTTCTTTCCCCTTTACTCTCTTATCTTTTTCTCCCTTCTTTCTTCACTATATTTCTTCCAAGAGATATGCATTAAGTATATTCGTCATAAGGCTGCAAAAGGGAAGGATAAAAGAAAGGAAAGAGAAACAGAGAAGAGGTGTGATTTACTTAAAATCTCACTGTAGGTCTCACTGTATCCTAAACTGGCATGAACCTCACTGTATGGTTTGGGATGGTGTCACTGTGTGAGGTTTCAGCTTCAGCTTACCAGGGGCTACCTTTGCAGGCAATACTACCATGCCCTGTTTTAATTTTAGGTACTCTTGAAGATGAAGAAGGAGCAGTTAGAAAAAAACACCGTAACACTATCAAGGGTGTCATTAGTCTTATATAAAGCTGAAAGGTATTAATAAGATTAGAACCATCATTCTGTTAAAATGGAAGGTAATAAAAGTTCACAAGCAGAATAATGTGGGAAATATGCAACAGCATTTATGGTATCCTCATAGGAAAGCATGAAACCAAAACCACTTGCAGTCAGTCACCTACTAAGTTTTGAATATGTTTGCCCTTTCCCCCCATGCAGTTTCATGTATTAGAAAGTTGGTTTCAACATTAAGATATTAAAGGTATTTGGAGGTGAGAGTTTTTGGAAATCGCTGAATCATGAGAATCCATGCTCATGAGTGGATTTAGGCACTCAAGTATTAGTGGGTTGTCACTGGACTGGTTCTGTTGTAAAAGCAAAATTGTATGGTCTCTTATTGTCTTGACTTGAGATCTACATGTCTGTGCTCTGGTGCCATATGCCAGGGGGTGGGAAGATGTTAGCTAACGTCATGTGAATTGTTTTCCCAGGCTTTAGAAATATAAGCTAATACATGTTTGCTATTGAATTATCCAATCTCTGCTAGCTGTGACAACTAATGTGAACTACACTGCAGTTGTAGTTTCACTATAATATGTCCCTCAGAAGTTCAAGTACATGATGAAGGAGTTCCCTGCCAGTGACACTAATTTAGAAGGTTGTGGAAACTTTAGGCTAAAGAGTTCTGCTGGAGGATATGCACCACCAGGAAGGACCTTGAGTTTTATCACTCAGCTGCACTTTATGTCCATCTTTGCTTCCAGACGGGAGACACCATCTCAGGCTCCTGCTTCCATGCCTACCCTTCTAAGACAGACAGTATCCTCTCAACCTGTAAGACAGTTTGAATCTCTCCTTCCTTACACATTCCCTTTGCCAGAGGTTTTGTCACAGTGGTAAGAGAAGTAAATACCAAACAGTCCTCATAGGTAAAACACACACGCACACACACACACACACACACACACACACACACATGCACGCACATGCACGCACACATTCACATATGCACACATATTGCACACACTTCACACATGCATACAAATACACATACATGTTACGCATACACATGCACACACACATATACATACAAGACATACATATGCACACATACATACACACATTTTATACACACTATACACACATGCACACATATACACACATTGCACACATATTACACACACATTACACATACACATGCACCACACACACACACACATACATGTACACACATGCTCATACCCATTACACATACAGACACTACACTTTGAAAGCAGCATCTTGAAAATTTTGCTAAGTAGGCTATCCATTGGCACTTATTTGAAGGAGACAGAACCTCCTATGAGCTATCTATGATAAGGAACTAATTCAAATGAGTGATTTGAGAATGGAGACTATGGTATAAGAAGTTTTTCCAAGAAAATCAAACAGTGCCCAAAATGGTAAATATTCATCCAATTGAAATGCTAGTGCCTATATCATATTCAAGAGATGATTCTCAATCATACAGTGACAGAAAATGAGATGAGAGATAGGGCACCAAACCAGCAGCCTGCTAAATACTCATCTTAAGACGGTGGGGAGTTAATAGGAATTCTTTCAAAAACAGAGAAAAATAATTTCAATATAAAATCCAGTGTCAAACTTTTAAAGAAGTACATTTTTCACAGATTACTGAAAAAACTTAGATCAGAATATAAACATATAAAATATGTAATTATGAGGGAAAATGCTCAAATACTAGATGGATCAAGGCAGTCAGTAGCAATACTAACTCTTGTGTTGGGAGATATCTGTCAAGAAATTGTCCCTATTTTTTGCATGTCCTCTGTAAACTCAGCCTTTAATTTATAAAAGAGGGAGCAGGGCACATGTGGTTAACATACATAGATAGCATGCCCTTGGTGCATATCTATTCACATGTGACAAGGACATTGGGCACAAAGTACCTCATTGCACAAGAGGATGCGTCTAAAATATATAATACGGATTTCTCAGTTTTTCACAACAACATATCTTTTTGTCATCCATTGTTATACAAAGAATCTTGAAGCTACAGTCAGAATAAAAACCACATAGAAACACATGTGACAGATAATATTACTTACTATTCCACATGCCAAGATTGTCCAGGGTTATGGGCTCTTAAAGGTCTTTCTAGTATTCTCAGAGTACTTTTGTCTGCACAATCTGGAGGCCAAGTTCACTGAGGCCTTCCACACTGTGCCAGTGTGAAGGACACTGCGTGACATAACCCAAGAGCTGCAGCTGAAGCTCTGCACCCAGAGGAAGCCATGCTGACATGGTGCTCAGGCAGCCAATGGAAGCTTTCTAGGCTGTGTTCTAAAATCTGACAGTATTTCCTAATAGCTAGCGATCTCAAGATTTCTATATCGTGCACAGTATTAAATACTAGCACTGAATAAAACTGAAGGGCAGAGGGAGCTGAATTTAGAATGTTATCAAGGAAATGCAAGAACACAGGAAACAGGGCTCAGAACATTAGTTTAGACCTTATCCCAAGCCAAATAATATTAAAGGAGACAAAGGATGTCATTTTACAGTTCTCAGTGAGGATCAAACAGTCATGAAAATTTATGTGCTGAATAGTACTACATCAAAATACATAACTCTAGAAATGTTAGAAATAAAGGGGGGAATTTACAGAGACGTGTTTACTTTAGGAATAAAACAATCCTCTAACTGCAGCAGGTGAGAGAGATTGGAAGTAGTATGTGAGTCAATCTATTGTTTATTTACTCTTTTTTATATAAAGTTTAAGTATGTAGTCCAGGTTAGCTTCTATTTCACAATCCTCTTTGCCATGGCCTTCCAAGTACTGGGATTGTAAGTAGTTGTTTTACTAAAATAATAAGCTAGGTTTATATAGGCAAAATGTTCTTTAAACTCCCATCAACAATTTAGAAAAGTCTACCTTATTCTAAGCTACCAGATAAGCATAATACAGTTTTACTATTGCTGTTTGTTTGTTTTGGGGAAAGTTTCTCTGTGTAGCCCGGGGTGTCCTGGAACTCACTATGTAGGCAAGGCTGGCCTCAACCTTAGAAGTCTGCTTGCCTTTGCCTTCAGAGTGCTGGCGATAACACCATGCCTGGCTGCACAACAAATTCTTTAAAGTAAACCGTTTAAAAGATGAACCAGGTAAATAACTAAAGGTAAAAGCAAATAAAAATGAACATAAAAATACACTCAAAACAAAACTTGAGTTAAAGAATAGTGGTGTCTATACTACCAATTGCTTAGATGAAGCTAAGAATACTTTCCAGTGATACATGCGATGCCATCTGAGCTGCTCTTCAAGGAGAAAGGCAAGTCAGTTCCTTATTAAGTAGGAAGCAACAAAAGTAAACTGTTCAGTCAACTTGAGACTGAGAACACAAAACCAACTCTGGGGAACAGATAAATGCAAATGGGTGAGATAAGAACAGAAATAAATTGAAATAGAAAATAATTAGAGAAGAGACTAAAGAGATAATATTCCAAGAACTGGTATGTAATCTCCCTCTGACTCTTTCTCCCCCCTCCCTTTCCCTTCTCTCTCTCTCTCTCTCTCTCTCTCTCTCTCTCTCTCTCTCTCTCTCTCTCAAGGGAGTTAACCAGTAATGGGGGAGGGAGGCCAACTGAGGAAGAGGGAGGGAGAAAGATATTAATAATGTTAAGAATATCTGAAAAAGTCATACAGATATATTATTACTTTAAAATATGTATAAGAACAGAAGACATATTAAAAATCATAGTAGATTTTCAAATTGGAACCAATAAAGAACAGAAAAATATTGCAGGAGATGGATCAAACATGTACTGTACGGGTAAAACAAGACGTTGGGATCTTTCACACCTTTCTTATTAGAATATTTGGAACGTTTATTTTTGATGATTCAGAATCTCTTTGCTCCCCCATTTTCTCTCACTCTCTTTCAATGTAACGATTCCTTTAGAAGCCACTGAGCATGTACAGTTTACTTCTGTGTACAAATAGCCCAGCCTGCTGCATAGTTCTTACATCAACCTTAAAGCATAACATTCTCCCTCCCTAACCTCCGTGGTTTCTTTTTAAGCTAGCTCTGCCACTCTTGTTCCCTTCCAAACATTACCCTTTAAACAGGGCTCTTCTGATCAGATACTGAATGAAAGGCACTAAATGACAGAGCTTAAACATGTGATGTCCTCCGCTGAGCAAGTTCAGCCCCTCCTGCTGTCCTACAGATCAGAACTTTTTTAATTTAAAATTTATACCCCTTATGAACCTTAACTAAAACTACAAAAGGAAAGTCTATAACAAGACCACCTATTCTTTGGGTAGTATGAAAGAAAATAATTGTCTCATATTGTCTCACACTCAGGTCCTCAGCCTGGGATATACAGTTTTAGAAAGCAGGTGATTAGAATACAAAATTGCAGAGTCTTCCATATAAGCATCACCGAGCAGCTTGGCTTCTGATGACCCATATTATAATACTTACTAAAAAGCAGCCAACAAATTTCATTGGAAGCATATAAAAATGATTGAGAGCAGATATTAAGTTTTAAAAATGGTGCTGTCAGAAGCTGTGAAGAATTCTTTTTTCTTTTTTGAACATCAGTTAAGACTTGACAAACCTTACCCTAATCCTTCAAGTACTTTTTCTTTGTTTCTTTATCATTATTCACTCTCTTTTTGCATGGTAGATTGATTTAGTTATTTAAGTATCCCTGTATGTAAAATCACCTTAATGAGTATCGACCAAGGGACACATTCATACAGCTAACTTTGAGGAGTTTGGTAGAATATCAATGTGGTGAATCCACTGGGTTTCTTCTGGAACAGATCAGGAAAGAGGGGTGATTATTATTTTCAACCCCTAGCACCAATTGTCTATTTAGAGAGATAGTTAGAGCAACTATGTATGAGAAAAGTAGACAGTTATTTATAATTTTTGGGAGCTAATATGACTCGTATGTCCCCATAGTTTTCCAAGTCAAGGAAAGCCTGTGTTTGGACCTTCTACCAAACTTCTTTTCAACAGCCAAAAGCAGTTCCATGGATGATGGAGGTCTGACATCTTCATTTCCACCACAGAAATGTAGTTTATATAGAATTGTCATGGCAGTCAGGAGGAAGAATAGGATGACTTTGGCATAGAAGATATTAGTTGCTCAGAAGAAACTTTTATCTGAAGCCAGACTGCTAGACTTTTTTTTTTGAGAGGGACTCCTCAACTTTACATTTCAACTGCTTGCTTTCTAAAACAATAGACCAGGTCAAATATCTGAGTATGGGAGAACTAGGAACCTGATGTTTTACAACCTAAGAAATGCTTCAGTTCCTGTCTCCAGGTGACTACCTTGAATATCTTGAGTTTCTGTCCAGACTCCCCTGCATGATGAACTGTAAGCTGTGAGGTGAAATAATCCCTTCCCTCCCCAAGTTGTTTTTGTTCATGGTCTTTACCACAGCAATTGAAAGCAAACGAAGACAAAGATGCATGTTGCTTTGTGGGGAATTTTGATGCGAGGACCCATAATGATCTGACACACAACCAGATTCTTGTTTCATGGCCTAGGCAAAAATTGAAAAACCAAAATCAAACCCAAACTTGAAGCAACAATGACATATAACCAGAGTTAGCAAGTTTCCTTGTCTTTGGGTTAGGAAGGATGGAACCCAGATTTCTGTGGCATGAGTCCTGGCTTGAGGAATGTGACACACAGCACCAACATTGTAAATTAGGATAGGTTTCAAAAAACTTTTAAGTTAAATTACAAGTCTATGATAAAGAAAATCCAAACTTTGCCAATTATTTCCATCTGAAAGAGTAGAGTCAATGCTCTCTCTCTCTCTCTCTCTCTCTCTCTCTCTCTCTCTCTCTCTCTTCATATATATATATGTATAAATATACATATATGTATATATGTATGTATATGTATATATATTTGTGTATATATATGTATATATGTATATGTATATATGTATATATGAATATACATATACATACATATATGAATATACATATGTATATATGTATATTCATATATATGTATATGAATACATATATATATATATATATATATATATATATATATGAAGATTTGGAGTTTGGGATGGGTTTGATTTTTCATAAATCAACATTAAAGTTTCATGGATGCTTCTTAGTGTTTGCTAAGACTTTGAGTTTCCCACGTCATGAACTGTAGAGAAGTTTTAATCCACCAACATGTTTGCTCAACATGTTGTCATCATATCCAAAAATATGATCTGGCTAGCATGCAGAGATGCTCTGAATTTCAGTATGATATGGATGCAATACAAACAAGCCCTTAGCACTCATCTTCCATCCTGAACAGTGGAGGTAAAGTTAGTTTGTAGAAGGAAGCAGCCATGTTTTCAAGTGATGAATCGGCGAAACAGCAAAGTGACGAATCACTGAAAGAAATTAACAAAATGAGTCAGAGAAAGCATATGCCCAACTCTCAAGCAAATAGAACGGGAAAGAGAAGCAAATTAAGGGACCAGTGCAAAGAGCAAGAGAAGGAGGAAGTTTTACTGGGACAGTTTTACAGACAGGTTGCAGTTGGATACAGAGAGAGTCAGAGAAAAGGAAGGAGCCAGTAGCTTAGAACAAGCAGCCAGAATTGGTTTGAGGCGAAGCAGAGCAATTTGGTGAGAATCTAAGAGAAGCCAGTTTGACTCAGTCAGCTTGGAGAGGAGTTTTGAGCCAGAACTGTCAAGTTGACCCAGCCAGCCAGAGTTCAGAAAGAACTAGAAAGGGTGAGCTTATTCAGCAGTAACCCCCTGAGATAACAATTACATCTGGTGATTAAAAGTTACATTTACAATGAACTTTCCAATCACAGGGATAGTGAGAGAAGCCAGAGGAGGGAGCTAGAGTGCTGACTTCTGACTTGTGCACAAGACCAATGAAAAAGGAACAGTTGGTTCCAACAACATGCTTTCTAGAACCCCTTGAAAGAGTTCTCTCCAGATATAATCTACCCACTGGGCAAGAGATATCCCTGTTTCAGGAAAACCTGGAAGTATATTTCCCAGAACCACTGGTGACATGTTGCCTTTACAGAGCTTAAATAATAACTCATGAAACCCCATCTGGCCATGCTACATATCACCCAAATCATGGCACTCTCCTTCATTTAGTTATGGTTTCAAATACTAGAAATCTGTCTTTGTGTGTCAAAAATGAGTGGCTATTAACTGTGTGGAACCTGTCTCCAACAATAGGTCAATTAATGGCTGCATTTTAAACAGCTTCTTTTAAAACAGCAATTAATTTCACTGCATTTTGGATATTTCTCCTGTGTACCTTATCTATTTGAAATCACTGTTATTCTGGGAAGATATGGAGACTATTATTTCTGAAAGCTTTACAGATCATATTCTGTTTTTTTTTTTCCGTAATGAATGCAGAGATAGAATTAGGCTTTAATTATTGCTGGCACCTTTTCACTAGTGGAAATAGACTTTAAAAGGCTGAAAATGAGAAGAATCCGTCCTGAAAGGAGAGTTGATAAATGCTCAGAGAGACTATTTATCCAAACATATCTTCAAATCCAAATGCTATCTGATCAGAAAAAGAACAGACTCCAAATACAACATGGGCTATTTCTGTTTACTTATTAATATTCCTTACACTTTCCTACTCTAATGGGTTCAGACTATCATAAGCCTTTTCCCTGGTAAAAGAAAAAAATCAAGGAGACTATTTTCACCCGTTCTTTAAGCATTACCTCAGCTGTAGCAGCATTATCTTTGACAGGCGTCAGCTCTTCTGCCCTCCTATTTATTTTCCCAACAAGCTGCAGAGAGAACGTGAGCTACTTTGGTCCAAAGGGCAGTGAGCAATAATTTTTCACAGCTTATATTATCTGAGTATAGGAACTGGGCAAATCTTAAGTTCAGAGACCAAGCGTAAGTTGGGTACTTTATGATGACCTTGCCAGGACCTTCCTGAAGATATCTGATTTCATGTAATTTCTATAGGTATGGTCTAAGGAATCTGACTCTCAGTGCTTTTACCATTTGGACTGAGCAAATCTTGTGCTCTGAAGGGCTGTGCTGTGCACTGCAGAGTTTTGACAGCATTGGCCTCTACCCAACAGATGCCAGAAGTATCCCTCTTCCTTCAGTTTAGATGACCTAAAATGGTTCCAGACATTGTTAAACATACCCAAGGGAACAAACTCACTTCCAGTTAAGAGTCAGTCATATACGTACAACTAGTTGAGGCAGTAGATAGTACCATGAAAGATAGGAAGGCACATGAGCAGGAAGCCTTAAATTTAACTGTCTATTTATTTAGAACTGATTGTAAGAAATAAAATGGTAAGGAAAGAGACTATGCATGTTTTATATTTTAATTATAAATGTCAGTTTGCTCTCCAAACTGGATAAAGCCATTTACAGCACTCCCAGCATTCTGTATCACCAGGCTAAATTTATTTTTGGCTAATCTAATAAAAAGAAAAGCAATGATTTTCTTGCTTAAATTTGCATTCCACTGATAGCTGTTAAGATAAATGTGTTTTCTTATGCTTCTTGACTGGTTTTTTTTTAAAAGGTTTGCCACCTCTTTTCTCCTGACTCTATCCATAGTGTCTGTTCCTCCTTTTCTTTATTGACTTGTCTATTTGATAATTTCTGCATACAAACATATTATTACAGGAGAATATTTCTGGAATATATATATATATATATATATATATATATATATATATATATATATATATATATATATTCCAGTAGCTTTTGGACCTTGGTGTATGTTCCTAAGCACATCCGGACTTTAGACTATAGGTTGTTTGTTTCCCAAGCAAACTGCATCTGCAGACCGGATTGATTCTGAACTTGCAAAGTCTCCTGCACTGAGTAAGGTATACAGCATATACTTTAGCGAGAATGGCTCCCCCCCACCACATGTGCTGACTTGGCTAGAAAGCTTCAGACCCTTTCCAGCTATTCACAGATGCTCTACTCTATTTCCTGTCAACTGAAAGACAAGTCTGACTCTGCTACACCATATACTGATTTTCTGTGTCACTTAAACTTGCCTTGTTTTATAAATCATCTTAGCACATAGAAAGAAGCTCTCGTTAGAGACCTTTAAGTATCAAAGATAAACTGTGGGTCTTCCTTGATTCTCTAACTCCAAAGCTGCTACATCCTGAGGCAGTTTCTGACATTAAAGGCTTTCCCTCCTGTCTTTTTCTTGTGATTTGACACAACCATTATTTTGTGTAAACACATTTGGGTCTCTTACATGATTGAGTCCCTCTGCAGTGCTAGGATATGCACACCTGAAAGCCAAGCATTTAGATAGTTATTTGGCATTTTATGGTATGCAAACTTTGGGCCAGTTTTGACTTAGGGCAATCACAAATGATGCTGAGAGGCACCTCTTTTCTTGATTGGCTCTTGAATGTTTCTCTAAATGCCATGTTCTAAAGACCTGGCCCTCAGTGTGTAGTGCTATAGGAAGCAGTGAAAGTGGTACCTGTTAGAAGTCAGACCATCTGAGGTAGACATCTGAAGCAGGTATTTGCACTCAGACACTACTCATCACCCTTTGCTTTACAGCTATTATGATGAGTGACTCACCTCACATTGAGTTCCCTGAAATGATCATCCCCTTCATGGGCCAAAGAACAGCAGAACCAAGGACTGTCAGTCGAAACCTGTAAAAAAATAAGCCAAAATAAATTTTTCTTTGTTATATTTGATTTATCTCATATATTTTTGTTGCAGTAATCAAAAGTAGGACAACAAACAGCCTCGTATATCACTGTTCACTTACCTACAATATGACCGAATAAGTGAGAGTTTTAAGACAGAAGTAGTTCCTACATTTTACATTTTAATGAGCACATTGTTCTTTGAAATGGCTACATAGACCATTTTATAACACTACCAGTATTCAATAGAATGCTAGTCTTATACTATTCTAGCTATACTTACAGCTGTGACAAAACATCTGGGAAAAATAATCTGAGGATTTTCAGAGATCCTGGTTCATCCTGGTGTGTAAAGTATGGTAAATCCAGTCAGTTCCCACCAGAGTGAGAAGCATGGTAGACAGAGCAGTTTTCATCATGGGCAGCTGGGAAGCAGAGAGAGAAGGCAAGCACTGTCTGGCTTTGTCTTTTCTCTGGGTTATTTTCTCCCACCTCCCAGGCTGTGGAATGGAGCTGCTTTTCACTCACATTTGCTGTTCTCGCTTTAGTACATCTCTGGGCATGCTCACATGAATGCATGCAGAGGTATACTTGACTCATCTCCTGTGTTTCTTGATGCAGTCAGGTTAACTATGGAGACTCACCTTCCCCAATTTAGAGTTCTAGACAATTCAATGGAAATATTAAAAAAAATTAATTTACACTCTAGTGATTATTGTTAGGATGGGTATATTGTCTATATTTCTTGTGTTTGACTTTTGTCTTCACTTTGAGATTTGCTCCCTTCTTTCTTGTTCCCACTGCTGCATCAGTTGTTTTTCTTATTGATTTGTATGAGTTTTTAATATGCCCTGCATATTAATTCTTCATCAGCTATACACGTTGGCTGAGACTTGAAGATGCCATGCAGCAATCTTTTCAAAGGGCATCAGGTTAAAAAGCTGCTGTCTGAGATAATTAGTGAGCCTTTCCCAGCTGCACTGTTTCTGTCTCCTTGTCTCTGTTCTCTCCATTAGGATCTGGACATCCAATTACATGGTGACATCGTCCCTCCTTAGTGATGGTGCATCCCTCTGAACTTCAGGATTTCCAGCATCCCAGAGTGTGCCCCACCTCCCTGCCTCTGAGCTCAGAGATCATGGCCTCTGTCTGCTCAAAAGAAGGACAACAATGGCTTTTCCTCTGTCCCATCCAAGCCTCTCCTTCCCTGGGGAAATAACTCCAAGTATGTAATACAAAACATCATGAGTACAGACTATTAATAAATGTTGTAGGCTAAAAAAAGTGGACGCATAAGTTTGCAGCACGCTTAACTGAATCAAATCAAATAACGTTTTTTCATGGCATGCTATTGTTTTTCTCTAAGAGCCTTTGCTATGCCAACCTGCTAAGTGACCCTCCAAGAGGGGATGGCATCAGTACATCTCCCAAATGCATTTGACAAGACAGAACTTTTCCCTGGAGCATCTCTTAAGACCAATCACTGTGGAAGATGCTTCAGGGCATTTTGTTGTGATGCACGCAACAAGGATACACTTTGACAGCTGTCTTGTGTGCTATCTGGAATGTGTTTAGGGGAGGGGGCATTCTGTGTCATATCTGCCTTCTGTATGTACAGCCTATGATAGATAATTTAGAGGGGTTTTTCTATGTGTTTATATATGGTAGTGAGTGCGTGAGTTCAAATGTGTATGGATGCATGTGTGTGTGTGTGTGTGTGTGTGTGTGTGTGTGTGTGTGAGAGAGAGAGAGAGAGAGAGAGAGAGAGAGAGAGAGAGAGAGAATAGGTGCATGTATGTGCCCATGTGTTTATAACCTTGTGGACACAAGATATTGATAGCAGATATATTCCTAAATTACTCTGTTTTATGTATTGAGGCCAGGTCTTTCATTTGAACCCAGAACTCACCATGGGCTGCCAAGCCAACTTAGTGCTTATGTGGGTAATGGGGATCTGAACTCTGTATCTACTATATCTACTACTGAACTATCTCTTCAGTCCAGTTTTACAAAGCCCCTGATTGGGTTTAGAATTGTGAGGGTGTCAGTGAGGACATTTTCAGAAAGCATTGACTAAGGGAGAGAAGACCCACCTTGTATGTGGGTGATGTCTGCTCAGATAGGTTGGAAACTCTAAATACAGTAAAGGCAAAAAGGAGAAAGCCAGACTGTTCAGTGAACCCCCTTTTGCCTTCTCTACCTGCTTCATAGTGTTTTTACTGAAATAAATGACACCAAGAAACCATGGGCTAAACTTTTTAAATCTGTGAGCTGAAGTGAATGCTTCTTCCTTTAAGTTGTTCTTTCAGGTGTTTTGGTCACAGTCATGGCCAAGTCACTGACATGGGGGGCCTGGAGCATCACACGGAGTAGACATTCCCTAGTAAATGCCAAGTGTCAACTTCTGTCAAGACCTGTGAGTGAACGGGGGGTGAGGGCCTCCTGAGAATGTTTTCAAGAGGGAATGAGACAGTTGTGTGACTCTAGGCAGTCTTGGGTACCTCTCCACTCCAGGAGAAGTTGGCTGGTGACACTAGAATGGAATGATCATCAAGGGATTTGAGATAAATTGAGTAAGGTAATGGGTGTGTCAGCACAGAGCAGGTACTTGAATATGCAAAAGCAGAATGGGTTTTTTGTGATTTCAGACTTGGCACACTGCAAAGTGTTAGAGAATACCCAAATCCTAAGTGCTCACTGATGCCTCAGACAATGTTCAGAGAAACAGACAATATTTAATATGGAAATGCTTCAGGAAAAAGAGACCCCATTTCTGCCCTTTGCCCTTTCTCTGGGCTTCCTGTCAGCTCCTGGTCTCCTGTGTGCTACACCCTCCCCTGACGGAGCAGTTCCTACCTCATCATCCCTAAAGACCATGCAGGTTCTTTAGTATTGGCAGAAATGTTCCCATCACTGCCTCTTGAGATGCCTGTTCCAGGAGGTGAGTATTATCTCTTCAGCATGAAGCTTTGGGGTCCTCCTGCCTCTTCGGTTTAGATCTTCACTGTCTCTAGTGACCTGTGTGCTTAAATTAAGACTTGGGGGCCAGCCTGCAGCATTGCTGGGATGTGGCAGAACCTTTAGGAGGAGGGGTCCAGTGGAAGGAAGTTAGGCAACTGGGGACATAGCTTTGAAGGGAATATTGTGGCCTTAATGTGTTGTTAGCTGCTCTTGACTTCCCTGATGCAATAACAAGTTGTTCTCCATTCCACCATGGTAGGTGGAGCCACCAATGACAATGAAGCTAATTGACCAGGGACTGACATTCCAATACAACCCCCCCCCCTTTTTTCAAGATGATTATTTGAGGCATTTTTGTCATAATGACAGAAAGCTGAGCAGAAAAAAGTAAAACAACAAACAAATAAACAAACTAAAACAAAGCAGACTTCTGTCTTATCATTAGACCTTTATTGTTAAATGAGAGGGCAGAAATGACCTTGGGGAAAGGAATCGATTGGTGACAGTCTTCTGAATCTAGGTATTGGTTCAGCCAGAAAGGATGTGGATGACCTGTAGAAGATCTTCAGTAACTCTGAGCTCTCAGAGTGTGGCGATAACCCATTCCTACGCACAATAACCCATTTAAGTGGATTGATTTATTAATCATGATACATCTCTTCTGTGTCCTCCTGGGATTGGCTGTCGAGATGCATTTTCCTTTAAGGCAATGGAAAGTCATCAGTAATTCATTAAAGTGTTCAGGTGATGTTGATTGCTGTTCTAATGATCATTACATTATAACATTAGCTTATAGGTATTAACACTGTCTGTTTTATGGGATGTTGTTAATCAACTACACACAACTGCAGAAGAAACTAAACCCAGTAGCTTGATGTTTGGTGTCTGCTTGCTTCAGGAGTTTAGATGGGAATAGAGGACTTTCCCAGGATAGGGCTCAATAATGAGAAATTAGACACTTGGCTCATCTTTTATTTACTGTAAGCCCCTAGACCATTCTGTTAAGCTCCCTGATCATGATATCCAGTTCTCTGAACTGTGCACAGTAATAATGCTTCCTCATAGCTGCTTGGCTGATTAAACAAGATAATATAACTCAGTACTTTGTTTTTGAGAAAAAACCAACCATTTTGTCCATAAACAGTTCCAGATGCTACATATTTCCATAAGCTCTTTATTTATGCCCAAGTCCCAACTTATTTTTTTCTTCTTGGCTCCTATCCTAATTGGCACCTAGAGAAACAAGGGGGTAGACTTCAGCTTGGTATGATGATATGAGCCTGAGCCATTCTTGGCCCTGTGGAAGGAAGCATTTCACTATTATCTGCATAAATCTATTTGTTGGCTCACAGGTTTGGGAATGGTAAAGACTGAAAAATGGATTCACACACCAGAGCTAGCTATATAAACTGGGCATGATGGTAGTGTTCTATGGCCCTCTTGTCAACTGTAGGCAGGGACAGTGACATCCATATTACTGTAGTGGATCCCCGGTAAGAATCTCTGGGAAGCTTGTTGACTAATAATCATAGTCTGATGTCTGTCCCTAGCGGTTCCCATCCAAGAGGTCTGGGATTGGTTGGGTACTACATTGCTGTCCTGAGGAATACACTTTGAGAAATG
This sequence comes from Rattus norvegicus, assembly GCF_021556685.1. Taxonomy (NCBI): domain Eukaryota; kingdom Metazoa; phylum Chordata; class Mammalia; order Rodentia; family Muridae; genus Rattus; species Rattus norvegicus. The sequence continues at coordinate 1,520,846 of NC_141552.1, forward strand.
CTGTGTTTGTATTCATTGGGGCATGGCTGTGTGTGCAAGGTGCATGGCTAGAATTGAGTCAAGTTTTATTCATCCACTTTGTTGTGGCCTTTGTGGTGGGATAGCATGATTGATTTGGGGCTTTCTAAAAGGCAATTGTGGGAGGTTAGAGTCATGACTTCATTCTTTCCTTCTGTGTATATCTGGTTTTTTTTTTGAGAGTATTATTTCATCTATAAGTGTTTTTCCTAATGGTCTGTCAGCACATACATGCAGGCATGGTGCTCTCTGAAGCCAGAAGACAGTGCCATATTTGGGATTATAGATGTTTGGGAACTGTCTTATAGGTGTTGGGAATTGAACCCAAGTCTTCTGAAAGAGCAGCCAGTGCTCTTAGCCATGGAGTTATCTCTCCAGCCCCTATATCCAGGTTTTAAGGGAACATTTTAGGAGTATCTTATTAGAAGCACCTTGCAAACCTTCAAATAACTTCTGAGTGCTACCTTTTAAAGTAATGTATTGGTCTTTACATTTTTTTTACAGCAAGCCCTTCATTTAATGTTTAACAAGATTATTTTACCAAATAAAAGGTAATTCATAAGGGGTTAGAATTAAGAAAGCCTACTCTACTCCAGGAATCACTGTAAACTACAAAGCCAGAACTGATAAGGAGCAAGGGCACTAATGCTCATTTTGAGCCCCGAGGTGACAGATGTGAGGTCTGAGTTCTGTGTCCCAGTCCCTTAATTCTGCCAAGTTTCTCTTCTACTAACTGCTCCCCTTTGGTCTCCAGTGAAAGGCGCTCAGGCTCCAGGCTCTACGAATGCTTCTATTCTTCTATCCCTACTGTCTAGAATGAATCAGGCAGTGTTTCCCAGTCTTTCCTTGTGCCATTGTCACATGACTCCCTGTGATGGGAACCATTCAACCTTTATGGAGCTCGAACCCTGGACACTATCTTGTGATTTTGAAGGGGTAGAATAATAGGAAACTCTAAAATCACTACATCAGACAGCAAAACTCAACGTTTCAGAACATCTGTCTTCAGTAAACCTGTCACCTCATAGTGACCTTATAGACCTCATAGTCTCTCACCTTCTCCCACTTTCTTGTCTAGAAAGGGTGCTAAAAGATGTTTTTGTGTGTGTGTGTGTGATGTAGCAAATGCACATGACCAAGAAGTAGAAGAAACAGGCATCAGTTAAACACCCCTTTGTTCTTGGCTCTTTGGCTATGTTAGCCTATAGGATCTTCATGGAAGCCCAGTCCATCAAGGCTCATCCTACTAAATCTAAAGATTTCCTCACTGGAAGACTTGGAACTCCTAAAACAGCCAGATATGCAGCTATGTTGTCTCACACTGTCTGGGAACTGATCTTACTGGAATTGATGGGTCTAAGATTACCAACCAACAAACAAAGGCCATATGGAGCAGGAGGGAGCAGGAGCCTGGGCCATGCCTTCCTTATTCTGCGGTCTGTTCACACCACACATGTATGTGGTTAGCTCTGTTCTCCTTTCAGGAACCAGCTGAGCCTCATTGTGCTACAGGAAGGGACCTGGTACTAATGGCTGCTCCTTGTCTTGCTTTGCTTTGCTTTGCTCCCGCCCTCCTGACTGTCTCTGGGACTTACAGTCTCCTCATTAGAATGCAATTGCATGATTCATCAACATTATTGGAGAAAGCAGTTAGATACAATCAGGGGGGATTAGTATTTGCAAAGACAAGTGGTATTGAGCTTTCTACCTCATCAAGGAGCTAAATGCACACATGTTAGCCACACACCCTGACTTCCAGAAATCCCCTGGAGCTAAGACTGGGTGGTGAGTTTTTCTTCTTGTTCTCTTATATGATCTTTACATTTTGCCCACAGTTGTGAAAGCTAATGGCATCATTTTCATGCATGGACATGGGCCTGCCAGCTGACAGTGGTTAGCAATTCTTATTACAAATATATCTTCTAATTCCCCAGCTAGAATTGTAAAGCTTTTCTATAGTGACACTGAACCAAAATATCGAAATTGCTGAAGCCTTTAAAGAAAGCCGGTTAAAGGTTGTGGAATGCCTTTTCAGTAATGCTACGGGGGAGGCTCTGCAGAATACAGATAGATGTCTTCCTGCCTTTGCCTGTCACCTTGGATCACCCGGGGACTCAGACTCCAAACTTCCACTGCTCTGGGCAAGGATTGATCCAGGAGCAAAAGAAATGGAAAAAAAGAGAGTGGGGAGAGGGAGAAAGAGTCTGCTTTGAAAAGAAACTTCTGCACTGTTTTGATGGCTGCTACTCTTTGAGTATGGCAGACTTTGTAGATTGGAAATAGAAATGATAAGGAAGGCAGGGTTGTATCAGAAGCAACCCATAGGCCTCTTTGATTAATTGGTTAGCTGGTTGCAATAATGGGTATTGAATCCAGGACTTCATGCATATAGTATGAATTGTACCTACATCCCCTCCTTCTTTGGTCTTTCCCTTCCCCTCTCTTCCTTTTCCCATCTTTTTTTCTCTAGCATCTTCATTCCCTGGTCCTGCCCACTGTGGCATCTTCTCCAAGATATTGTTCAATAATTCGCTATAACCAATAGCTCACTATTCAAAACCAATACCTCACTATTCATAACTAATATCTCACTAATCATAAAGTGAATCTCTTCTGCCCCTTGTCTCCTTTGGGCATCCACTGCCCACTCTCAAATGTCTATCAAAGAAAAATAGATGCAGGAAACTAGTACAACTTGGCTTTGAGGTTAGTCTAGGGCTGAGAATTTGAGGCGTGACATATTTCCTCTTAAAGCCTTACTTGTTCCAGCCATCAAATGGACAAATTATATGGGTATGTTTCCTCTTTGGAACTGCTTGTGAGTTAAATGGACTGACAGAATAAAGAGAAATAAATGCTATTTATTTGTACTAAGAATTGAATCTAGGACTTTACATTGTATTAAACTACATCTGTAGTTCTTCATTATCTTTTAAATTACTTCTATTATTATTGTTGTTGTTGTTGTTTTAGAGATAAGATCTTGCAGTATAGCCCAGGCTGCCCCAAATTTGTGAATCTCTTCTTTTAAGTTTCTGGGTATTGGGACAATGCAAGGTGCTAAAATTGCCTTGTGTGCCACCTTTGATGGCTGTCTTCTTTGAAGCTGTCTTCTTGAGAGGACACTTGGGTCCATGGATTTTGGGGTAGGGAGATCAGTTAAATGCATGCTGGAGTGTCTACTCCCAATATTTCCACCCTAGTCCTCTAAGTAGGTGTGGGAAATGAATGCTGGTCTGCCTTGAACTCCAGAAAGTAGAAAAAGTGTTGCTAACTTTAAAATAGAATGAGTTGCTAACACTGGCAAATGGGGGTTATTCTTGGGAACTTAAAACCAAAAGCTGTGCAACATAAGGCCAAGCATAGCATGATAAATGAATTAAAAGGCAAGCAGATAAATGATGGTGGATTTGTGCAAACAACCTAAATGTGAGGATAGGGAGAATCAAGTTCATGTCCCAATGTCTTTATAAATGTAGATGACTTTATATGGCTTTTGACCTTGTCTGTCTGGGCTGGATGTCCCTCCTGGGCTACAGAATGTTCTGGTTGGATTAGAAGATCTCCAAGGCCCCTTCCAACTTTACATGCCTATTATCTAGTGCTTCTGCTCATTAAAAAAGAATTGTACGTTAATTGAAACAGGGCTCTCTTGGCAGGCTCTGGAGAGAACAGTATAGATATCTATAGGCTAAATAGAAGGGAGAGCAAAGATAGGCTTTCCCTATGACAACTGTAAACCAGAGAATGAAAATAAGTTAAGACTAGCCATCTTGCTCAGGACAATTTTGTATTCTCTGTGGGAAAGAGACAGGTAGGGAGGAACATTCTGCAAACTGGCTGTGTGAGGATCAGCTTACTCTATAGGAAGGATGAGCTAGGGATGCTGGAGATGAGGACAGGAAGAGAGAACACTTTGGTTTTGGAGTGTCACAGCAGAGCTGAGATTCGGAGGATTTCAACAGAGTTGAGTCTATGAGGATGAAGAGATTCTCAGCCCATGTGGAATAGGAAGGCTGTGGGACTTTAAGTCCCAGGAAGGGCTGAAGTCACTCTCTAGCTTTCCTAAATGATTTCCTGATTCTGCGCACCTTTTCTCTCTCCCCTTTTCTCTCTTCTCTCTCAGCCTGGGTCCACCTTGCTCATTTATCTCCTGTGATTCTGTTTGCTTCTCGGTTTCTCCTACTCTAACCATGTCTATGTTTCTTTCCTTTCCTATCTTCCACTTTCCCACGTTCTTGCCTCCTCTTCTCCATTGCTGAGGCTGATTTGTTCCTCCCTGTCTGATTTGTTCCTTCCTTTGTTTGGAGCAGCTGGCTCCACTCAGCTTCCCATGCCAGACCCATATCTATCCCTAGCTTAGAACAGCTGTCCTGTGATCTCTAAGCTCTGTGGTAGTTGCTGCCCGATATCTCAGATATGAACATCAGAAGAGAGCTTTCAGATCTGTGATTGACCATTAACCAAGCCCTGCCCCCTCCACACCACACACCACACCCTATACAAACACCCTTGCATGAGCTCCACTGAGCCCATAAACACTGTTGTCTCTATCATTCCCGAGATGGCACTTTGGAGAATTAGGGAAGCTGAGGGGTAAGAAGCTTGGATTGGTGGGCTGAACTCCCTCGATCTGTTGCCTTTCCTCTCCGGGGACTTTATACTTCCTTCTTCTGCCGCCTCCCATAGTAGAGAGAGGTAGTGAGAGAGTAGTGAGAGAGAGCTACAGTGGCCATCATTCATACTGGGGTTCTTAGTAGATGCCATTCTTGTGTATCCCACTTCGAACTTCTTCCAGGACCACCCTTTTGCCACTATATCCATTCCTACTCTCTGCATTTAGAGAACACTTGGTAAGCATTTGCTGTGCACCTGAGATAGTGCTATTGCTATCTAAAGACCGAGACTGTAGAAATAGGCTTTCAGCACTGTGCTCTGTTCCCTTAGTGAAATCAGACAGGCAAGAGACATGTGATGATACCAAGGGATGTGTGGGCTATGATGTGGGTACCATGACACTGTGGGCCTTGATCAGGGCCAGGTGCCCACTCAGAGCCAAGCCTGAGAAGATTTCCTTTCAAGCAGTGAAACCAAAGGAGGTATTTGGTATCCTGTTAAGAAGTGGATGTGTCCAATGGTTAATGGGGGAAATTATGAATGTTACTCCCTTCTCTTTCCACCCAAGAGAATACAACTTCATCCTTCAGAACTCAGCCTAGTCTTAAGTCTCCCTTTTCTACCATTCCAGGAAGAACTTTCCTATGTCAGAGTCTTTGCCCCTTCATTGGACAGAAGCTGTCTCATCTTTGACATCCCATAGTCTCAAACTTGAACTACGGTCAACTACCAGTAGGGACTATTTATCATAGTGTCTGGAATCCAACCACATGCCAGTCAGAGTTTCTAGCAGTGGGTGCTGTGAAACTCCCAGTAGGAATTGTCAAAACCTCTGATAGGTAGGTGGTTGGATAAGAATAAATATATAAAAATTATGCCAGGGATTATCTGAGGTCTGAGGTTCCTAAGCTCTCTTTACCCACCAAAGTTTCCTTAAGAAAACTATGTCCACACACTCTTCTGGGAACATGTACTGTCATTATTTCAGGAAGGAAGGAACTTTTTCTCAAAAAAAGAAAAAGAAATCAAACCAACCCTCAAAAGTTGGGTGTGTTTTTGTCTGTTTCCTGCAAGCTAAGGCCCAAATTTTGAGACGTAATCAATTCCAATTGATTGGCAAAATCCGACTCGTATTCTCTGGGCCAACTTTGGATGGTAAAGTTCATTAAAAGCAGGCCTCTGGCAAGCCTGACACCCCTAGATGCTGCAGTAATCAGTGCTTCTTTATGCCAAGTAGTAGGATCTGCCCTAAAGAGTCCCTGGCATGGTTTTCTAGGGACTTACCCATCTGCAGCAGCACTTTTTTGTAAATGAGTAATTTGACCATGATGGAAATCCATGAGGAGCTTTCCAAGTTTGGCTGGAACTAGATGGAGGGAACTGGTCGAGAGAACAGATAGCTCTTGCCTGTGGGGTGTGGAGGCCTTCTTGCTTCTCCTTCCTGTACAAATGTTGCTCCCTTGAGCAGAGTTATTTCTTTTGGCATCACTCTGAGGAATGCTCTTTGGCCTCTGGCAGGCAGAGGGACTCCTTGGGAACAAACCTTAAGATTTCTTGAAAGGGAGATACACATATCTTTTGCCCAGTTGTTTGCTTTCAGAGGCTCCAAGGAACCAGGAAGGTGTAAATTTTCTGAATCCGCATGGAGTAGCAACTTCTGGAAGTCATCAGCTCTGGAAGCAACTGACACAATGCTCTTGCCCGAGCTTGCCAATCCCAAGGCAAGAGGCTAATTTTAACCAATATTTATGGGGCGCCCATCATGTGGCAAGCACTGTACCGGGTCATTAATACATGGGGACACTTTTACCTACTTCCCAGCAACAACCAGAGCTGACAGTCATTGAAACCAGGCTTTAAAAACCAAACATACTTAATGAAGTGTTTGAAAGTCCTAAATGGAAAGTTTCATAGTTTATACTTTTAAGAGGTAGGGCTGGGGTTGGGAGGAGTTTTCAACATTTCATTTTACATTGTAAGTACTGACTCATATATTTAGAGAGTGGATATTAAGATATCCACTTATAGAAATTTCAGAAAATAAAGGTAAGTAAGAACTCTGCTTAAGGGAGCAACATTCGTACAGGAAGGAGAAACAAGAAGGCCAATTAGATATGATTAACGTTTACATGTTTACCCAAAGAGCTATGTTACATAGCAAGCATGGACTTGGCCTAGAGTCAGTAGTGCTTTCTGCCCTACTAGAATTTCTGAAGCCATTTTCCATATAAATCTGGTCCTAGAATGTCTGTTAGAGGGAATGAGGGAATCCAAGTTTAGAAGAGGTTCAGATATGACATATGGTGAGCCTTCCAGAGCTGGTTGCTTATAGTCAACTCATACGTGGTATTTATTTGCTTTTTAAAGGTTCCGAGAACTTGAGCTATCTTATTGAGACATGTGAACTATCTTTCCTTTTTAAATGACCTTGGAAAATGCATCCAACTCAATTTAATAGGGGAATGAATACTTCTTGTTTTCATTTGGTTCTCTCTAATTCATGTGACTCTCAGAACCCAGATAGGCAGGTGCAGTCCTATGGCAGGCAGCAAGGGAAGAGGGACTAGTAGAAGTATGTGGGAATTGTGTTTTAAGATTGACCCCTCCCACACACACCACCCTTTTAAAATAAATAAACAAAGGATTGAAAATGAAAGTACTTCACTGTGCAACAGTGAAAGTAAATGCAGTATCATGATTTGACAAAATGCCTCCAGGAGTCAATGTGGGTTTGTTAGGCTGGGTTTTGTTTTTGTTTTGTTTTTGGCTTTTTTTTTGTTTTCTTTAATATTTTTTTCAGTTGCCTGACTCAGGTGTGGTTCTGGTATGAGGCAGTGCCCAGATGGTTTGGATATGAAGCTATGTAACTGGTATGAGCAGGATTCCAGCAGAGACTAAACAGGAACTCTGGTCTTCAACCCCAGAGGTGCACCAAGCAGTCTGATTTCAGTGTTGACCTAGTAGAGATCATCTACGACAATGAAAAGTTTCTGTTATGCTTCTGCCCAGGTTTCCTGTCACTTGCCCTCTTGCCCATGGTGTATTAAGGTAGACTGCGGCAGAATAAGCAGCCCTTTGGCTTTCTGTATGTTAGCTTCCATAGGCAGAGTTCCCATTCTCAATCTGCCTGATAGTCCCAAGTGACCAACAATCTATCTTTCATACTCCAGAGAGGGTCCTCTCTGTACTGTCACAGCTAAGGGTCCTGACCCTGGAAACTCTTCTATAGTATTAATGAAATCCCACCTGCAAATCAGCCCTGACCATTATCTCTGGTTCATCTGGTTCATGCCTTTAGCTGCCTGAAGAATTAGAAATCTCAAACTGTGGGTTTCTTCTTCTGTCTTTCACTGAGGGTGAACCAGACTCTAGGAAGCATCTAGACATAGTGTTGCTTGCAACTCTGACCCTTGCGGGTATGGGTAAGAAGGCGTAGAGTCAACAAGACAGATTCCAGCAGTCAGGCAAGGGGCAAAAGCAGACTCATTCGTTGCAGGAACTGGGCAAACCTTTATACCCATCTCCTAGCATCTCATTGTCTCTCAAAAAGCCAGATGTGGCACTGTCTCTTTCTCATTGGTTAGCTCCATTGCCTGATCCAGCAAGAGCAGTCCTAGCCATGCTGGTAGATTCTAAATTGGCTCAGGGAAGAAGTGTCAGAGGTACATGTGCCTACACCGTGGCTGGACCTGCCTAGCTGAGTTCCTCCTACATTGCATAGGGATCTCAAGGTGATGAGATTTCTAGTATCCCAGGGATATATGCCCATGGCATAGATCTCAGGACACTTCAGGGAAGGAGCAATGGAAATGGGGTTTATAGAATGATGAAGGGTTACTATGAGGCACATAAGTATATTGATTTGCAATAGAAACAGTTCAGTAGGTGGTTATGGTTGACCTGAACCTCTGGGACCCGATCGTATTTATTGCCTATTTGGGGAATCATGGGTTGGATTTTAAACTCAAAGTATTCCTTAGTTGAGAATTCTATGTTTAGCTCTGTATTCCATTTTTTTAAATAGGATTATTTGATTCTCTGGAGTCTAACTTCTTGGTTCTTTGTATATATTAGATATTAACACTCTATCGGTTGTAGGATTGGTAAAAAATCATTTCCCAATCTGTTGGTTGCTATTTTGTACCACTGACAGTGTCCTTTGCCTTACAGAAGCTTTGCAATTTTTTGTGGTCCCATTTTTTTGATTTTTGATTTTAGAACATAAGCCATTGGTGTTTTGTTCAGGAAATTTCCCCCTGTGCCTATGTGTTAGGGGCTCTTTCCAACTTTGCCATCTATTAGTTTCAGTGTATTTGGTCTTATGTGGAGGTCTTTGATCCACTAGGACTTAAGCTTTGTACAAGGAGATCAGAATGGGTCAATTTGCATTCTTCTACATGCTGACGTCCCATTGAACCAGTACCATTTGTTGAAAATGTTGTCTTTTTCCATTAGATGGTTTTAGCTCCTTTGTCAAAGTAAAGTGACCATAGGTATGTGGGTTCATTTCTGGAATTCTCAACCAAGGAATACCAAATGGCTGAGAAACACCTAAAAAGAAATGTTCAACATCGTTAGTCATCAGGGAAATGCAAATCAAAACAACCCTGAGATTCTTCCTTATACCAGTCAGAATGATTAAGATCAAAAACTCAGGTGACAACAGATGCTGGCAAGGATGTGGAGAAAGAGAAGCACTCCTCCATTGTTGGTGGGATTGCAAGCTGGTACAACCACTCTGGAAATCAGTCTGGAGATTTCTCAGAAAATTGGACATAGTACTATCTGAGGACCCAGCTATACCACTCCTGGGCATATACCCAAAAAGTTGCTCTAACAAAGACACATGCTCCACTATGTTCATAGCACCCTTATTTGTAATAGCCAGAAGCTGAAACAACCCAGATGTCCTTCAACAGAGGAATGGATACAGAAAACATGGTACATCTACACAATGGAGTACTACTCAGCTATTAAAAACAACGACTTCACGAAATTCATAGGCAAATGGGTGAAAATAGAAAATATAATCCTGAGTCAGGTAACCCTATCATAAAACAAGAAACACACACACACACACACACACACACACACACACACACACACACACACACACGGTATGCATTCACTGATAAACGATATTAGCCCAAAGGCTTGGACTGACCATTGTTACAATCCACAGGCCACATGAAGCTCAAGAAGAAAGATGATCAAAGTGCGGATGCTTCAGTCCTTCTTAGAAGAGGAGGAAATAAGGAGACAATATTTGGAGCAGATACTGAAGAAAAGGCCATCCAGAGACCATCTTACTTGGGGATTTAGCCCATATACACACAGCCACCAAACTCAGACAATATTGCTGATGCCAAGAAGTGCATACTGACGGGAGCCTGATATAGCTGTCTCCTGAGAGACTCTGCCAGAGCATGACAAATACAGAGGCAGATGCTTGAAGTCAACCACTGAACTGAGAACTGGGTCCTCATTGGAGGAGTTAGAGAAAAGATTGAAGGAGGTAAAGGGGTTTGCAATCTCATAAGAACAATAATACCAACCAATCAGAGCACCCAGGGATTGAACCACCATCCAAAGAGTACACATGAACAGACCCATGTCTCCAGGGCATATATAGCAGAGGATGGCCTTGTTGGCCACCAATAGAAGTCCTTGGTCCTGCTAAGGCTCAATCCCCCAGTGTAAGGGAATGTTAGGGCAGGGAGGTGGGAAGGGGTGGGTGGATGGGTGGAGGAATACCCTCATAGAAGGGGGAGGAAGGATGAGATGGGAGTTTATGGAGAGGAAACGGGGAAAGGGGAAAACATTTGAAATGTAAATAAAAAATATCCAATAAAAAACAAAAACAATGACTATATGAAATTCTTAGGCAAATGGATGGAACTAGAAAGTATCATCCTGAGTGACCAGTCACAAAAGAACGCACAGATGGAACACATTCACTGATGAGTGATATTAGCTCAAAAGCTCAGAATACCCACGAAACACTTCACAGACCATATGCAAGTCAAGAAGAAGGAAGACCAAAATGTGGAAGCTTCAGTTCTTCCTAGAAGGGAGAACAAAAGATGGGAGGAAGTACAGGGACAAAGAGTGGGTCAGGGACTGAAGAAAAGGTCATCCAGAGACTGCCCCACCTGGGGAATCCATCCCATATGCAGCCACCAAACCCTGGCACTATTGCTGAGGCCAAGAAGTGCTTGCTGACAGGAGCCTGATATGGATGTCTTCTAAGTGGCTCTGCCAGGCCTTCGTGATACAGATGAGGATGCTTGCAGCTCCTCTGAGTATGGGAACCCCAATGGAAGAGTTAGAGAAAGGACTGAAGGAGCCGAAGTGGTTTGCAAACCCATAGGAAGAACAACAATATCAACCAACCAGACTTACCAGGGCTCCTAGGGAATAAACCACTAACCAATGAGTACATACGGAGGGACCCATGGTCCTAGCCACATAAGTAGTAGAGGATGGTATTGTCTGTCATCAATAGGGGAAGCCCTGGGTCCTGTGAAGGCTTGTTTCCTCAGTGTAGGGGAATGCCAGGGTGTTGAGATGGGAATGGGTGGGTAGGAGTGGGATCATCTTCACAGAAGCAGGGCAAGGTGGAAGGGGGGATAGTAGAGGGGGAAAGGGGATAACATTTGAAATGTAACAGTTCCCAGGACATGGCTGTGTTTGGAAAGGCCCTCAGCCACCCTTAGAGCTGTGTTTTATTAAAGTATTGGATTCTGAATCCAATCAACTTGACAGATCAACAAGCAGACTGATATACATCCTTTGAAGTCTTGTCTCATGCATTAAATGAACAGTGGTTTTATTTTGTTCTGTTTTTAACTAGGTCTCAAAGGGGAGAAATGAAGTACAAGACAGTTGGAATAACTCGCTGTCAGTACAGAGTAGAGAATACTACACCTGGAGAGAATTTAACGTTAGTAGCAACAGAATGTTATTGTCAGAAGAATGGGTTTAAACATTCAGCCACCAAGCTTCCTGACTAATTAGGCTATTGCCATTTGTAGAGCATGCATATTACTACTTGTATTGCCTCTTTGAGTGATCCACTTAGCACAGACTTGAAGACATTTGAGCCACTTCCTTAAGAATATCTTTAACGTCTCCAGTACCTTCTTGCCCAATACCCTGACTCCTTGCCTGAGCCTTCAGATTCCAGAATAAATTGCTTTGCAGTTTGGAGAGAACCTTGCAGCTTCTTGCCAGCCAATCTTCCAGTACATAATTGTCCAGGCCTCTAGCCAGGAGGAGACATAGCTTCTCTCCACCAGAGAGAAGACACTCCCAGGCTCTAAATAAACCTCATAAGTCATGCAAGGCTCCTTGATGGAGCCTGAAATGCTTGGCCTTTCTCAGAGATAGCAACACTGGCTCCTGCTGAAGATAAAGTGCAGCTCTTGTGGGTGCTGTGTCAGGGCCTCTGGGTGTTCAGGCTCTGTAATGAATGGAAGGGGTTTGGGAGAGCAAGGGAGGATGGTCCTTCCTGAAAGTATCATTAGATGAACTTTCTGCAGGTTGAGCACAGAACCTGGCAGTTGGCCCTACGGAACTCAGGGACAAGGGTTTTTTTCTCAGTAAGGGCTCTGAGCCTGGACTAGAAATTGTTAGATACTTGGTTAATGTGAGGGGCTAGCAACAGTGGCTTCACTATGCTTATAGCTGTAGGCCTCTCACCTTCAGCTGAATCTCTCAGATTCTCATTTTGCCTTTAGTATTAGGATGGTGATGATAGGTTGGGAAAGCACCCAGACATAGCGCATGTGCCCAGTGACATGGCACCCACCAAGAAAACATTTCAATGTTCTTCCTCTGCTTTTAACTCATGCCTCCTGCACCAAACAGCATTGGTTCTCTAGAGAAAGCCCTGACTTGGAGCTGCAGCCTCTGAGTTACCCTCTTGCCTAACACCAACACATCTGACCTGGATCTTTAGACTACAGAATAAATTGCTTTGCTCTTAAATTCAGAGAACCTTGAAACTCTACATCTGTCCACTGGGTGCCACATGGATCCAGTTAGAGGTCAAAAATGTAACAACTGTGCATTTTTGTTACTCTAGTCTGTACCTACAAAACCAGTTACTAAAGAGAAAGGGTTTATTTGGAAAGTTTGAAGGATTTTTCTCCATATCAGACAGAGATATTACCTATAGGCTTCAGGGTTGAGGGAGGAGGCAGTATGTTGTCATGCAAGAGAACATGATGAAATTAAAATACTAGAGCTGATACGTTAGAAAAACCAACCAAACAAAAAAAACCTGAACATACAAATAAACAAGCAACAGCAAAAACCTAAAGGAAAAAAAATAAAAAGGAAGAGGAACTGCGGTTGCACTATCCTCTTCTAGGACAGGCCTCCAATAATCTGAATGTCTCCTATAAAGTCCTCTTTCTAAAGATTCTATCATCACACGATAGTGCCCAGTTGGAGACTAAGCCTTTATACATGGTCCTCTGGGAGGCACTCTGACTGTTTGTGATCTGCAGATGTGGCATTGGCCTATGATGCTAAACAGGAATCATCGTTTCTGCTGCTGTTCTTTCTAATAGTTCAGTACATTCATGCTCTTCAGAGTCAGGCAGAGATTCTGCATCCCCTAGCAAAAGCTCAGGCTTACACTTAGTTTTTTTGACCTATGGCAACAAAAACAAAAATGGCATCTCATGGTTGTTTGGAATTTTGGGTCCTGATAACCAGGAAAATAAATAGGCTTCAGGGTCTCCAGCTATTTATGCTTCTCTGTGTGTGAATTGCCAATGTGAATCCTCAGGTCATTTTTCTGTTGGTGTGTTTGGGCCCTTGCTTATTGATCAGGCATTTTTTAAGGTGTTCCCATTATCAATCTTTGGACTGCTATGTATTTTGAGTACATTTTTTTCATTTAATTTTGCAATTCAATTTTTGTTCTTTCCTTTCATAATATTTGTGTTCTAAAGGTCTGATGTTACTCAATGTTATAAATACATTCCTCTTTCTTCTAGCCATTCAATATATTAACTTGTTCAATATTTGACACTTTAATAATTCTGGAACTTTGTGAATGGTATTAGGTAGGAACTAGGTAGTAATCAAATCGGTTATGTCAAATGAATAGCCAGGGGCTCTCAATCATTCACTGAATTGTCTAACATCTCTCAGTTGATTTGAAACACATCCTTAATAATGAAATGTGATTCTGTATGTGTTTTCTATATTAAAGGGATACAATGTGTGTGTGTGTGTATGTGTGTGTACAACACTACAATACATAACTTGTGACTTTGTATATCAATTCTCAATATATAGTGGAAATGTATATAGGAGATGGGTGAAGGAGGTGCTGTGGTATTGTTGTCATTTTAGGCTTTTTCATAGATTAGTAACATATTATCACACATTTTTGCTAAGTCTAGATTACTTAGTAATATGTAAGTGGTTATGGCTATCTGCCACTTGAAAGTCAATATTCAAGAGACATGTTTGAGAGGAAAGAATCAGTTTTGTTCAAGAGCTGGCAATCTTGGGACTATAGAAAAGGCCACTGCCTTAAAACTGAACATTAGGGGATGAATATAGGGGTCTTAAGGGCTTATTTAAATGAGTAGATATTAATTACACTGATTTTTAAAACATTTCTTTATCTATGTAATGTATATATAATGAATTTTGATAATATCCCTCCCTGTTGCCTTCTCTTATCTTCTTCTTCCTGCTGATTCTTTTCCCAACTGGTTCTAAAGCCTTCATGTTTTTTTTAATCATCTGTAAATTGGGAGAGAAAGTAGATACAGCTAAACAACAGACTGTAGGGCTGTGGACTGCAGGAAGAAGGGTATCTTCACCAGCAGGGACTTCATCACGGGACCCAAAGGCCCTTAATACTTATTCTCTAGAACATGAAAATGTAGCTTGACTTCTTGATGTTAAGCCTTATAGTTTTCACATAGATGTTTTCAGAGAGCTGAAGACTAAGGAGATACATTATGAAGTATTCATGTACTCTGGGATCTGCAGAATTAAATAGGGGTTTAACAGTTTGTCTTAACTTTGTAGGTAGGATAGGATTAGGGGAGCCTTGGAAGCCTATGGAACTCTGTTAGTGACAGCTCCTCAAAGCAGCTGATCTATTACACATATTTCATGATCATATACCTTCTGTTTATTCTCAGGGGTACTTGCCTTCTGGAAACTCTCATTACCAATGGAGTGGACAAACAGTGTGTGTTTCAAAACCATTGGACTGAGCACAGGGACCCCAAATGGTTTAGTTAGGGGAAGGACTGAAGGAGCTGAAGGGGTTTGCAACCCCACAGGGAGAACAACAATGTCAATCAACCAGACCCCACCAGAGCTCACAAGGACTAAACCACCAACCAATGAGTACACATGGAGGGAACCCATGGCTCCAGATGCATATGAAGCAGAGGATAGCCTTATCTGGCATCAGTGGGAAGGGAGGTCTTTGGTCCCTTGAGGGCTTGATGCTCCAGCTTAAGGGAATGCTAGGGCAGTGAGGTAGGAGTGGGTGGGAGGGTGGGTGGGTGGAAGAGCACTCTCATAGAAGAAAGGGGAGAGGGGATAGGATAGGAGGTTTTCGGAGAAACCAGGAAGAGAGGTAACATTTGAAATGTAAATAAATAAAATAACGAATTAAAAAAAAGTTCAGAGACTTAAATAATTAAATTACTATCTAGTCTAGACTGCATCCTGGAATAGAAAAAAATATGTGAGTAGAAAAGGGGGTGATATCCAAATATAGCCTGCAGCATGGTCAACAGTATTGTGCTGATGTTAATGCCTTCAATTTGACAAGCCTTCCATAGTTCTAGAAGATAGTAGTATAAGGGAAAACTGGATGCCCGTCCTGTGAGACTTCTTCTGGCTATAACTGCAACTTTTGAGTAAATCTCAATTATTCCAAGACATAGGGTTTATTCAGACATTTTGACATGTAATTGGCATGTAAATTCCATGTGACAATGGGTATGCATTCATGAGCTCCCTTCCACTGTCTGAACTTCTCAGGAGGGGCAGCATTGGAGGTGAATGGCGAATGGCTCCTGTAAGACTCATCATTGCTTCTTCTTTTAAGAACTAGTGGAGGTGGTCTCTCACCTTCCTTCCTCCCTTTGGAGATCTGACTGTTTGCTCTGCAGGAAGTCCTCAGACACAGATTCTTCACTCCCCTGAAACTTAGATGCTCAGTAGAAGCTCAACACATTTCCCCGCTGAGCAGGCATAAGAAATCAATCCATAATTATGAAAGAGCAAGGGGCTTGGCTCAGAAGGAGATTGTTTGAACCAACAAACTGACCTGCTTCTATCCTTAGGTCCTTACATTCTCAGAGTGCTTCTCTGTGAAGTGGGGATTACAAGTCCACTGATGCCAGGGCTGCTGGGACAGTTGAATTCAGAAGCATGTATGGAGATTGGAGAGCCTTCTTTGGGGTATTGGCTTGTTGCCAGTGCTCAGTGAGCACAACTCCTCCCTTCCCCTACTTTTGCTACAATTAAATCCCAATTCAGTGAAATGGCCACACAGCATCCCTAGTAACTAGCTGAAATCTCATTTCGACTTCACCATCACCATCATCACCACCTTCCTACTCTTGTATCACTCAGTCCTTATGTTTTGTCCTGGGTACCAGGACAATAAAGAAAAAGAGACATTTCCACTGTAATTTGAAGTGTAATCTGTCCTGGACGGCATATGTGGAAGAATTTTTAGCAGGCTCACTGTTGCAACTAAAATGATGGGAAATAAAACAAATAGCAGAGTCAAATTTCCTAAAAAGTGGCCATTGAGTCCTGGCAGGCACTTGAAGATGCCTCTACTCTATGTAATGTGCAAAGCAAAGAGTTATAAGCAAAAGTTTGATAGATCTTGGGGCACACAGCCCTGAAAAAAGGGCACCAATCTTCACTTGGCCAGCAAAAGGAGGCATGGTCTCCTGGAATTGTATAATATCCCACTTCCAGGGGCAAAGATAACCCAGGTCTGCATCCTGGCTCTGCTAAACACATGTTGACAGAGTGATTTATTTTAATCCCTCTAGGCTTAACATCTATGCCTGTGAAATGGGGACAGGAGTCAATGAATCACTAAGATCTATAGCATCCAGTGAAGTATAATTTTTTAATGAATTTCATTAAAATTAGTTGCATGGACTATATTGCTAGGAGTCAAACTCTGAGAGAGCAACATTCAGAGTCCAGCATGTTAATGACAATCTACTTCTCAAGGCAAGTGGTCTTCACGTGGGTCTGAGTTTTATGATTTTGTTTTATATCTTGCCTATTCCTCATGTATATTTCATTTTGCAAAATCTATTACATAATTTAAAGAAACCCAAGGCAATCGTTCTGAGAGCAAGTTTATGTTAACAAGCTTATTGAATGGGAGGAAAAGAGAAACCAAAACATCATCAATCAGCAGATGTACAAACAGCAAAAGACACAGAGATGCCATGCAACATTAGGCTCCAAAATCCATTTTCAGCTAGGTGTGTGCACAATTATAATCCCAGAACTTGAGAGGATGAGGCAAGATGACCACCAGTTCAAGGCCAGTCAAGAAACCCACCCCATTCACACTCAAGTGGGTAGGCAATTAGCTTGTGCCCCCCCATCTACCTCTGCCACCTTGGCATAGAAATGAATCCAGCTTAAGTCTATATTTGCTGTGTTCACAGTATGGTGCTATGGGTCTGGTCCTGGTACAGGAATAGAGATATAATTTGCCTGGCAAGCCATTGTGTAATATTTACTTTTTCCACCTATAAAGAAAGAACACACTGGCCTCTCCTCTAATTGTTTTCCTGTATGTGCAATGCCCAAGCTGCCAACCATTATGTTTCTCCTATTTGTTTGTTTTCCAGGGTCTTCTTACTTGTGTTCCCTATTCCCTACAACAGCAGTTACTGGACAAGTGCTCCAATACTCTTCCCTTCTTTGGCATGCTTAGTCTCAGTTTCTCAGTCCTTAAAATGGGAACAACAATGCCTATTTAATGGTGATAATACAAGGAGATCTAATGTGGTTGCACATGCCCTGTGTCCTTGTCTCTCCAAAGCCATTTTGCCTTTGAAGGCTTCAAGCTTCCCAGCCAGTGAACACATATATTCTTTAGGTCATGCTATGGATCTCAGTGAATGACAAAACATCAAGACCAAATTAAACACACACACACACACACACACACACACACACACACACACACACACAACACACACACCCTTGCAAACATTGCAAAGAAATGGGCAGAAGAATTATAAGCATTGGAATACCAGGGAGTCTGGTGTATAACTGCCTCTCTTAGAAATGCCATGTAAACAAGACCTGAACAATGACAACATCAATAGACACGCTAACAAAGAAGGGTGAAAAATCTCAGGGGTCTCACCCCTAGACAAAGAACTGTAGGCACCTAATGATGCTAGGTGAAGGAGAATTAGCCTTTCCCAGGGATGAGCTCCCCGATTGATTATTCAATACAAAACTGTCAGACCTGAAACCCTATATACACACAAACAGGGTTTGTATATATACAAAAATATATACAAAATAATACACAACTAAAATGAATTCAGTAGATTGCATTTGTATGTTTGTTTATATCTCTATCTCTATATCCATGTACCTCTACATACACACACACACACACACACACACACACACACACACACACACACATATATATATATATATATATAATAGATAAAGCAAAAATAAGCAAAAAATGGAGGCTATCAATTTGAGAGTTAGGGATACGTGATAGGGCTTGGAGGGAAGGGACATAAAAAATGCTGAAGGGAGGAAAGGGAGGGGGACTGATGTGATTATATTTTTTAAATGTGAAAACAAGAAGCACCCTGAACCTCTAGCATGAGACATAAGGACCCCAGCATTTCAGAACTTCTGTCCATAGAACTTTCTGTTGGGTCATGTGTCCCCTACTTGGTTCTGGATTCATAGGCAGAAAGGGAAGCAGTATCATAATCCCACATCCCCTGCATACACATCCCCCTCCCCGTCGTGGCCTAGACACATCCATTTACCTTGCCTTCTGCTCATCTGCTTGGCTTCTAGGTAAACGCTGAGCTCCCAGGTACAGAATCCAACTAGACAGACGTGCTCTGGGGAGTCTGTCATTTATGAGCCAAAGGTCAGAAGAAGGTCATGGCCTCTTTCTCCCGCTTCCTCTCAAAGCCTCTGAGAGCAATCTTCCTACTTCTATTGCTGGTCCCAGGTCACCAAAGCAGAGAATTCTTCTTGTTCTGTGCCTGTGACACTTGACACAACTTGCGACATATGGAAATCAGCTTCTGCCTGCCTGCAGAAATAGTTTTCAGTTTTCAGGCCCAGCAAGTGTTGGAATGCAGACGGGTCTCTCTCCTGCCCTGGAGAGTAGACTGTGTTCACTACAAAGCTCTCAAGTAACTTGTCAAAATCAGGAAAGGGGGGAGAGTAAAGGACCACCTGGGGCTTGTGGCCTTAGGAAGTGGAGAATCCACACAAGGCGCATGCTGGGGAAAGACTGAGTCTGCTACCCTTTCAGCCTTTCCACTACTGCCTGCAGGACGCCTCACTAATTAGACTGCCTCCCTGTGGCCTGCCATATTTGTTTGATCTATCTCCTCTGCCTGGACCAAACTTAAGCTGCATGACCTTGGACTAGTGACCTACCTCTCTGAACCAAATGTTATCACCTGCTAAAGGGGGGTTGGGGTGGGTGGGAAGAATAAGGTCTTTTGAGTTAGTGGAGAAGTGAGAGCTAAGGCATATTGAAAGGGATGAAAAGTCATTTCCTTTGTCCTTCACTTCACTTGTGTCTGTAGAGAAACTTCCTTGCACAAGACAGATTAATATGAGAAAAAATAGGTCTTTAATATAAGACTGTTCTTTATGCATGGGAAATAATGAAGTGAAATAAATGAATCTCTAGAATAGATCTCAAGGAGCTAGCTTAGACTTCAGCCTTGAATATATCCTTCTTTGAAGCACAGGGGGAAAAGGCAAACCTTGATTGTGACAAGATGACCAGGAAAATAAAAGTGAGGCTTGTTGTGTGGTTGTATGTTGGTACCTTCTCATGGATTCAGTGATCTAGATCTTCCCTCCAGTGCAGAGAGGGTAGCATTCTTACTGTGAGGTCCTTTATACATAAATATATCAGCCAAAGGAATAACTTTCCCAGGGTCTAGTGTGTGGCTATAGCATTTCAAAACAGAGGCCCAAAAGAATGTATGTACCAGTGCTATATTTGCAGAGTCTCCTGTAGTCATATCATGACAGAGCATGCGTTTGAAGTTGACTTTCCTTTTCTATCTTCCCCCACCCATCCTTTCCCCACCCTGGCACCATCTCTTAATTATTTAGCAAGGTTGGCAATGGCTCCTCTTTGGCCATCATGCTAGATCCTAAGGAAGATGTTAACTCCTAAATAATCTTTAGCTTTATGGTACCTAGAGCATGAGTTTTTACAACTTCATAACTCACCTATTTGGTCTTTGGTCCTATAAACCAGCATGAAGTTTAACTGGTAGAGAAGTGATTTAAGAAAATACAGGACACAGTTGCAAGAGGTGAAGGTCCTTTGCAGTGTTTCATCCTGTCTAAAGAAAACTAAAATATAGCAGTGGCACCAGCCCTGCTGTCATATACTCCTTCCCATTCCTACCAAAAGGTCCTTACCATCCTGAGACCTCCAAGATGCAGATTTAAATTTGAGGGACCTCCATCTTTTCAAATTGATGGCCATTTGAATAAATCTGATGCTTAACTCTAACTTGTCTCCAGCTTGTGTTAGGATTGGGGGAAGGAAGGGTAGTGGAGAGGAAAGGTGCTAGGTAAGAGAAAAGGGTGCTGAGGGGAATCTCTTCCAGGGTAGAATTGTTAACACAAGGAATAGCATAGAGGAAGACATAAAGAGGTGGAGCAGATGTGTGGGAGAGATTTCAGTTCTATGATTAAAGCATATTCTGCTTCTTACAGTATTCAACAACGGATAGGAGTGGTCCTGTGCACCTAGGCTGCAGGCTTTGTTAATAAATAAGCCATAGTAGGTGGTCAGGTTGAAACTGATTCCCAGGATGCAGAGCGAAGGATGAAAGATTTCAATGGCACTGCTTGTGTTCCCTGTCAGCTCTTCAAATCAGGTAGAAGGGCAGCGAAGATGTGGAGCTTGGCCAGCCTGTGGAGCCCCAGCACCTAGGATGTAACAGCTTAGATTTTAATTCTAGCAACAATATCTTGGGGTAATACCCTGATCCTGATTAAGGTGGAACTTCTGGTAGCTCGCCCAAGACTTAGAATGCTGGAGATAGTTCTAGAGTCATTACTTTGTAGCACTGTTATATTCCTCAGCACCTGTAGCCTCCCCTTTGGGACACAATGTAGGTATTTGATGATTCCTTATTGTTGTATACATTCTAAAATCCCAAAATGGGGAGGTAAGAAGGAACAGGGCCCATGGGATTAAGTCTTTTTGCGCTTTTTGAATTTGAGACACAGTTTCTTTTTTTTTTTTTGTAAGATTCACAGCATTAAAAACAATAGTCTTCTGCTCCTGCCATAAAGGTGACATCTGCTCTTTGAGTGGGCTCTTAAAGGCAGCCTCTCCTTCCTTTGTTAATCTCCCCATTGCAGACTCATTACAAACTCACCCATCTGCTCCGTAGACCCCGATCCAGTGGACAAGTTCGATGCAGAGAGCCTAATAACCACACATCTTCAAGGTTGTGCTCTTGCTGCTGATAGATGAGGTCAGGCCACACTTTGCATATTTATAATGTGTTTTTCCTAACTTGCTACCTCATAACAAAGGAAGAACCAAATCATATCCTCATTAGCTTCAAAGAGAAATACTGATATTTGGAGGTTTTTTTCCTCCTTTTTTTTTCTTTTTCTGTTTCTTGCATTGGCAGGAGATTTAGTTTTGCTTAAAGGAAATTCAGATGACGCTAATGAGACCGCAGTGTCTTAATTTGCATATTAGATGAGATAAATATTGAGCTAATTAACACCTAGGATGAATTTTATTGCTTGGTACATTGTTCTGTGGTGATAGTGGCTCTTTACTAGTTACCCAGGAGTCTCAAAGGAGACTCAAATTTCTACACAAATACTAGGGGATCAACCAAAAATCTTTCTAGGAAATCCCACCTAGGATTTGTATTTTTACTTCTAATCAATCATGAGTCTTCTTTTGAGCCAACTCCAGTCCTATTGGCAAATAGCACCGACTGAAGATCTATTTGTATATTGAATAGAGACTTTCAGGGGGCTAGGGCAGGGACGTTTGTTTCATCTTGGGTTCTGGGGCAAGTTATAGAAACATATAGAAAGCTTGGAATGTTTACTGATTCTAATAGCAAGACAGACTTGAATACTAAAGAAATACAGAAAACATATCCACTGCTGTTTGTTATAACCCAGGAAGTAGACTTTTTAGAACCATTGGAATGGTATCGGTACTACTGTGGTGGAACTTTTCCGTGGGAGAGAGATACAGGGTACAGCTGTAAACACAGCATAGACAGCAAGAAATTAATAGTGAAGGGATGGAGTGCTGGATAGGCAGAAAATTGCTATTTGGAACTCGTAGAAGAAAGAGGGGGTGCTAATTTGCTTCATTGTTGCTTTGTTATGATAAGACACTGATCAAAATCAACTTGGACAAGTAAGTTGCTTTTGTTTAGAGGTCATTTTGTAGGAAAATCAGAGCAGGAGCTCAAGGAAGGAACCTGGAGGCAGGAACTAAAGTAGAGCTCCTGGAGAAAGACTATTTACTATATATCTCCATGGCCCGAGTTTAGTTAGTTTTCTTATATATCCTAGACCATCTGCATAGGGATGCTACTGCCCACAGTGTACCCCACACCAATTAACAATGAAGAAAATGTCCCCACAGACATCTCCATAGGCCAACCAGATGGAGGCAATTCCTTCATTGAGGTTCCCTCTTTCCAGGTGTGACAAGTTGACAACCAAGATTAGCTGTTACAGTGGAAGTCTAGCAAAATTGTCTTAACTGGATGAAAACAGGCCAGGATGACCATCAGCATTCAAAGGATGCTGTTACAGAGGCCTACCCAAGTTTCAAGGGTATCTGCTAGCGTTTCCAAGGACTTGGGTCCCGGGACAAAGAATTGCAGGAAGGATAGATGGTTGGTTTAGAAACAAGAGAACTTATTAAGAAAAAGGAAACCATTCTGAGTACAGGAGTGGATGGGTGAGCCAAGGAAAAATCATGTATTTAAAGGTGCTGGGTCATGAGATTCATGACCATTTATAGATCATTTACAGGATATCTGCCACCTGCCTTCTCTCATGCTGTCTTTTTGTTTGTTTGCTTTGTTTTCCAGTTTTGTTGTTATTTTTGTGTTTGTTGGTTTTAGCTGCTGTTGTTTTGTTTTGTTTTTAATGGGCAGACCAGGTGAAAAAGTGTGCAGTATTTTTGGTCAACTGTCTTCTTTAATATGTTAATTTGACTCTGGTCTCTCACAATATTCCTGACACAGCAGTATAGGCTCAGAGATCTAACCAGGCATCAAGGATGATCAGATATCAAGGATGAATGGTTCTTGCTAAACTGACCAGGCAAACTTCTGGCCTGACACTGATCTTCAAAGGTTGGCCTAGGAGAGTGTTCTTCAACGTTTGGCCAAAGCAAGAATCTTCGATATTGTAACTTAAAACATGGGTTCATGGAAAGGAACTGACAGTGTTCTCCAGAAGAACTCTGGGAGTCTGTAAGGACTTGAAGAAGGTGAGCAGGCCTTCAGGTCTGAATGGAGCTCCATTTGGAGAGATGGGGATACTTAAGGGAGAGACACTCTTCCTAGACAAGATAGAATACCATGCCCACAAGCAGTAGTGATGGGGAAGAGAAAGTCTTCCCTCTCAACCTTGAGAACAAAGTGAGTTGCTGACTCCTATAGATTTCCAGGAGCACAGCAAGTTTCATACCAACCGGCAAAGCCTGTGTACTCTCAGGAGTGGAGGCAGAAACAGGTAGGACCATTGGGGAAGGATGAAAAGGCTGCATGGCACAACTTCCATTCCTTTCAGTTCTCTGGGCCAGAAGGCAAGAAGGCAAGAAGGCAAGAAGTGGGAGAGAGTCAGAACAGCAGAGGGAGAGAGAGCTAGTGCATGTGTGTTGGGAGTGGTGTGGAGGGAAGCTGGAGGGGACACTGGAGGTGGGTCATGGCCAATTTGCTGGGAGTGGAATAGCGACATCTAGAGGGTCCGTGATCTAAGAAGCAATACATCGTATTGATTGTGTGCCCATGCAAAATAGGCGTGCAGGGCCCCTGGCTTGCAGGGGTTAAATTTAAGAAAGCAATAGTAGAACTTGAAATCAGGTTTGGGGGGTCTTGCAAGCAGAGCCCTCTTTCTCTGCAGAGTATACAATCTTGTGAATGCTGGCCCTGTCTAAAATATGAGTTTGCTGAGGGGAAAAAAATGGAAACAATACTTCCTGTTTAGCTCCCTCCAATGAACTGAATGAATGTAATTGAATTGAAATGAAATGAAATTGAAAAAAACTAAATGCTGGGCACCAGGCTTGAGGCCTAGTCTGTTTGCAAGCTTGCTTCCTTGACTAGGGTACTCAATTCCTCCTCCCTGTATTGGTTCCCAGCTTTCAACAAATGCGTGCTCAACTTTCAACTTCCTGAGTGTTAATCTTTGCACTGCCTTTTGTATTTTAATTGCTTTCTCTCTTGCTTTTAATGAGCAATCAGGGCTATTTCTTTATTGAGGACCTGCTGGCAAATTTCAAGCAGAGAGTGTGCATATGAAAGGAACAGGTGAGATCGCAGGCTATGGTGTGATTAGCTGTGGGAAGGCCCAGAATAGCCATCCATCTAAGGGAAAATGTCCACTTAACTCACAGCCTTAATTCAAAGGAAATGTCAAGTCCTCAACTATACACTCTGTGGCAATTGAAGAAAAGATTGGAAGGAAGGTTAGAGAAAATTACTGAGACTATAGCAACAGTGGGGAAATTAGTTTTAGGTAGGCGTGTATGCCTGTGTGTGTCCATATGCGTGTGTGTTTAATGTCTGGCAGCGTTAAACAGAATCATCTCCTTAGCAACAAGTAAGCAGGGAATACAGGTAGTATTGTGGACTAAATGAGGGGAAACCCTAAAGGGTTGTACTAGTGCAGGCCATGCTTCATAGTAGGATTGCCTAGAAGAAATGGTCTCCTCCCTCTCCCCAGATCTTGTTTCTTTTGGTTATTTTGTAACAGTGTTGCCAGTCTGGTATTTGTTTCTTCAGATTTCTGTAGGTTTCTCCAATCACTCTTGCTGCTGCTCTGCTCTCCGTCAGCTGCTAAATACTTGTGTGTTGATTGACTGACAGAGGCATGGAGGTGTGTGGGAGGATTCTCGAAAGAGTTTCTTCTCTAAAGGTCAGTAAACCACGTGCCTTCAATTAGTACCTTTCTCCAGACTGGAGATGTTCAGTATGACGAAAGCATCAGGTTACAAAGGGACACAGGGACTTGTCCTAGCCACACCACAGATGTCACACATATCCTAAGCTTTCAGAGACAGCTGAACTCAGTAATAGCAAGCATGGCTGTGTGTCTGTGCCATTTTTATGGAGCCCCCCCCCCCCCAGTGCCCTGAGGGGCAAACTTCTTGATTTAGAACTATTAACAGCCATTGACTCAAATGGACAATTTGACTACTTTGATCAAATGAACAAATATTTTCCATGAGTTAATTTTAAACAAGGGAAAGAGTAACCATCAAAGTAGCAAAGTATAATGTTTTATAAAGGGAAATTCCCTACTCTCACTATTTCAAAGCTACAGAAAAAGTAACTTATCTCTTTCCAAAGAAAACTGGACTAGACATTTGGAAAGTCCAAGTATCACGGACCCAAGCAAACATGGGTAAAGATCATGTCACCTTTATGTGTATGGATGCCATCTCTGTGCCCTCAGCTGTCTTTCCATCTATGAGTGCCAGTGTGTGCTAACTGCCTCTTAGCAGGACACCATCAACTTAGCTAAGGACCTGGCTGGTGCCTTATTATAATTTAATTACTTGTTTCAAATTCTACCTGTGAATACACCACAATTTGAAGTATTGGGAATTGAGGACTTTAACACATGAATGTAGAGAATAGAATTTAACCTAGAACCTCCATCATGCCATCTGCCTTCCTGTCTCCAAATGTAAGGTTGTCCAGGAATAGAAAAACACTGAGAGACGATTGTAAACTCATAAATCATGAGACACACATGTGGTCTCACTTCACAGGGGCTCTACCATTTGCCAATACTGCTTTAACGCAATGGACTCTTGAGTTAAAAACAGTCAACTACATCCAAACCATAACAAAGGCAGAGCCTCTCTAGGTTAAAAAGATTCCAGAGAGGACAGAAAGGCAGTCAGGCAGCTGAACTTGAGCCCAATCTGAGCCTCTCTGCTTTGCTTGCTCTGCTCCTTCAATGCACACTTCCTAATGGTGCCTGGTAACCCTATCCCAGATCCAAACTGGGCTGAGAAAGTTTCTATAAACTTAGCATCAAATAAGCAGAGTGAAAATAAATATCTAGTAACAAAACTCTTTCACCTAACCTTCTAGATGGCTTACCTGTTCCCATTTGAAACAGCCCCTCCCCCACAACTTGACAATTCATATAGCCTTGTATCATGGTTTAACTTTCATTGGCATATTCCGTGGATTATATATTTATGGCCATTCCTCAGTATATGCAAGGGCTTGCTTCCAGGGCATCCACAGACACCATAACCTACAGGTATTCAAACCCCTTTATATAAAAAAGGTGTAACATTTGCACATAACCTATGTAATCCCCCCATCTGCTTTACTCCACCTCTAAATTGAGTGTGACATCTAATGTAATATAAATGCAATATTTGTAGTGCTTATATTATGCTGTTTGGAGAGTCTGTATAGCTTCGATATACATTTTCCCCCATGTTTTTATCCATATTTGGTTGGATCCATGGATGTGGAACCTGTGGATAAGGAGGACCCATATGAGCCTTTGTTTCTTACCAAAGCAGTTATCTCTAAGAATGGAAACTCACCTCCTGTTGTCAGGCCAAAGCTGAGAAGAATTAAAGCTCTTGATCTGCAAATTGATCAACTATTAAAGTCACAGCATGGGCTTTGTTTTGTTTAGTATCTGCTTTATTGGTTGGAATGGCAGTCCTTCACTTAAGCTACCTGGGAAGTGCTTCTTGATGAGTTATGTCATAGAGAGTCCAATTTGTGGGAAAGATAACAGGTGCTCTTGGGGAGCATTAAAATGACACTGTTGTGAAATATTTATGCTAATGAATAACTGCATTGATCACCTAGCTGCTAGCTTTGGAATGGCTGTTCTTGCTTAAGGAGCAACCTTCTTCCTGACTTTTTTTTTTTAAGGAAAGAGAGACTGTAGATTCTCCCACTTACTCACCTTCTGTTTTAGATGCTGTAGTACATTAGTTCTATCCTATACCAAACTCTGTATGAAGCCACAACTATCTCCAGTGCAGAGATGAGGAAAGAAGCCCAGAAAGATAAGTGAATTATTTGAAGTGACCCACTATTGGATGACTTGAAAAATGGGACGTTTCCCCCTTAAGAATGCATATTCCCTCCTGATCATGTGATTCTACTTGTGGGTTGTCAAGTGTGTTTTCTGTGGTGAAGAGAGGCAAAGGACTGACAAAGGGTGGAATCTAACTTAGATAGGAGGCAAAGTAGGGACCCATAATTCTATCACCAACCCATCTCTTGACATACCTGATTGCTAAAGATCCCCATAGAAACGATATTAGCAGGAACTGGTGAAGGAAACTGGGAGCAGTTAGTATGTACTAACCACTACCCTATGTGCCATTTAAGGACTAGCTATTAAATGTAAATTTATTACTATTGTTTATTTTATGAACATGGATATTTTGTCTGTGCCTGTGCGCGCGCGCGCGCGCGCGCGCGCGTGTGTGTGTGTGTGTGTGTGTGTGTGTGTGCGTGCGTATGTGTTCCCTCAGAGGCCAGGAGTAGTTGGATCCCAGGAAAATGGAACTGCAGATGTTTGTGAACTCCTGTGTGGGTTCTGGGAATCAAACATAGGTCCTCTGGAAGAGGAGCCACTGCTCTTAACCACTGAGCCATCTATCCATCCAGCCCCACAACTAACTTTGTAAACTTTCAGAACAACCCAATATAGAATAGTTTTCATTTTTAAAATTTAAAGATTAGTTGTGTGAGTGTGTGTGTGTGTGTGTGTGTTTGTGTGCACACACGTGTGTGCGTGCCTGAGTGTGACCTAAGTGCCTATGGATGCCAGAGAGAGTATCATCAGATGCCTGGAGCTGGAGTTGCAGGTGATAGTTAAGTGCCTGAAGTGGGTGCTTTGAAAAGAAGAGTAATGCTGTTAACTGCTGTGCTAACTCTCTAACCCATACTGTGGAACATTCTAGAAAGGATGAAATTGTGATACAAAGACGTTAAATGAATCAATCACTCCAAGTTATCAGGTAACTAGGTTGGGATTTCAGATTAGTCACATCTCATCTCAAATCCAAACATGTTATGGTAGGGGGGCAAAGATAAAGCAAAAGAAACCTCTGATCCATTATGTCTACAAGATAGGGAGGGAATGTTCAGCCAGTGAGCATGGCTGTCTAGTATGAGGGGGTTAGAGACCACAGAGAAGACTGGCATGAAAAGAGGGCCACACTCTAAGATTGAAGGGAGAGCTAAGAGGCTGTCTCATTTTATAAGTGAGAAACAAGAAATGCTGGGCACAATGAATCTCTATGCTTTTGATGCTCTTACCTCACATATGAAAGAATATCCTGAAATTTTCCTTGGATATTGCCCACTCTTTTCAGTCTCAGCCTGCCTTCCAATATCTTGAAACCAGTCATGTGTTTGTTTATTTTATGATGGCCTGCAATAAAGACAAGCTTGGATAGCAGCTGACGTAATCTACTTTGCAAAGTATGATGGGCAAACAAGAGAGTTTATGTTCTGTTCCACTGTCTTTGATATTTGAGAAAAAATGATTACAGCCTACATCATGGTTCATATTTTCGGCATGACACTGAATTCTGCTTCATAGGCTGCTCCATGGCTACCCTGGGGGAAGTTGAACAGTGTTACACACAGGCTAGGGCATGGCTCTTTCAAGGGAAATTCAATAGTGTAAAACAAGATAGATGTACGCTCTGTACTTGAGGCTTCTGATAGAAAATAGGAAGTGATTCCTACTATCACAAAGGACTGTAAGTGGAAGGCAGAGGCAGAAACAGAAAATTACCCCAGAGCTCTTGTGAGAAATACAAAATGGTACTAACCTTGAGATTAGCCCCAAACAAACAAAAACAAGATGACCATAAATGATGCCTACTAATGAGCAAACTTTAAGTTAGAGTCCTGGTTCTGATGTCAGAAATGTAGCATCTAGTGCTTATATGCACCACAAGGAACGTGAGCATCAGGTATAGACATTCACTGAAACTTTGCCACGAGCCTATTAAAGTTGGGGTAAAAATAATGGCTTTGCTTCACAAAGCCCACATTCTAGTGCCTTAAATGTGGCCAGTGAGGAACTGTAGTCCCGATTTTTCCTTGACACCCATGTCC
Source organism: Rattus norvegicus (assembly GCF_021556685.1). NCBI lineage: Eukaryota > Metazoa > Chordata > Mammalia > Rodentia > Muridae > Rattus > Rattus norvegicus. The sequence continues at coordinate 1,550,113 of NC_141552.1, forward strand.
TACATGGGTTTCAGATTACAAAATGGTCTCAGGAGTAGCAATTTCCAAATGGGAGTCTTGTTAGAATGCAGACTCCAATTCAGTCAATATGGAGTAGAGTTCCAGTGGTGCACCTCCTAAGTCCCAGGCCACCTAGCTGTAGCCGATCACATTGTCCTTTCTACTGGCTCATCTGTTTCAGTGTGTGAGGTTGACATCATTCCAGTTCTCCTCTAGAGACTGAACTTTGCCATACATAACAGCTCTGTGCATCCTCTGAGAAGCTGGCTGGAGATGAAAACAGCTGTGTAGACCAGAGTAAGACAGAGTCTTCTGCACATCAGGGTCAAGCCTTGGCTCAGGAGCAGACCTTTCTTGAATTCTACCAATCTGTCTTTTGGGTTTTTTTGTTGTTGTTGTTGTTGTTGTTGTTTATTTTTTATTTTTTTCTAGATTTGAGGGATAGCTTTAAGTTATATGGAATACTGAACTTGGTCCAATTTGACACCATCTTCGTCTTATGTTTTCAGAAGCTACCCTGTAGTTCATGCCTTCCTCTGTGTGTCTCAACAAACATGATTGCTTATGTTAGTGTTATTATATGAATGTAAACATGGATGGATGGCATTATTCTGGATCACCTCAGCTTTTTAGGAGTCACTTCCATCCCCAAACTCCCAAGCTCCCAGCTAGATGCCCGGATTTAATACTTAAGTGTTCAGTGAGGGGGATTAATGCACATGGCTTCACATATACACGCTCTGCTCGCCACCACCTTGTGGAATCCCTGAGGTTACCTGCATGTGAATCTGAAAAGAGTGATCTCTGAGAACTGGAATCTGTTTAAGATGAGGAGCCGTTCCCCTTTCTTTTCAGTACATGCTATGTAGCCCCAGAATTGGTGTGGGTAGAGGAGACACATAGGATAGTGGACTATCAGAAGGAGGTTGTGTTTGGAAATTAGATATTGATGCACAATGAGGGGGTGAAAAATAAAAGCTTTTTTTTTTTTTCATTTGGCTAGACACCAGAAACTTCTGCTTGTTAAGAGGGACCAGGGGATGAAATTTCATCAGGGAGTAAGGGGACCCACACACCTCTGGCAGTTGAGTTTCCCAGATGACAAATGCTGTCTAGGGTAAGTGCTATTTGCTCTAAAATATGAACTATGAGAACAGTAATTGTTTAATCATCTGGGGCCTTTAAGTATTCAGTTGTTGCTGCTCTCTTCAGTCTAGCACCATTACCTCTGTGCTGTCCACCTGTTCCCCTGCCAAATGGGCGTGTGACCAAGTTAATGAGGCACTTAGCCAAAGATCACATAGAAAAGAGGGGACACTTAGCCTGCAACAAGGAGGGGAAAATAAACAAATAAGATCCTGGGATTTAAAAGGCACTATTTTGTGAACATTTTTATTTTCAATAAAATGTGCCTGTGTGTGTGTGGTGTGTGTGTGTGTGTGTGTGTGTGTGTGTGTGTGTGTGTGTTGTGTGTGTGTATGTGTGTGCGCATGTGTTTGTGCATCATAACATCACAGCATCAATGGTAGTGGAACACAAATGTCACTTTCCTATTTCTGCAATGAATACAGCTGCAGGGCACATGCATGCTGGAAACCAGTGGACTCTTAATTAAAAGTCTGCAGATCTTTAGATTTCTCCATCATTAAGTTTTAATAATTGGTATGCATTGTGCCACCAGCACAAAGTGGCATGTAGCTTCCTGGGCTTGCACTTCTTTTAAAATGTCCCCGACAGTGCCTGTTTCAGGTTCTGTTTATATCAGTGTGGTTGTTGGAACCTGGATGGCAAACCCAGCTTTTATTTTTCCCTCTTTAAGAGAAACTCTTAATAAAACCACTAAATGCTTCAGAATGCCTGAGCTGTGTTTAAAAGTCATTTACAGATAAGGGAGACTCTGTCATCCTAAGGAATAGAATAAATACCGGACACCTTTATTAACTGTCTAGATGTTGGGGAGAGATTATGGCTTTTACCAGAGGTAAATTGTTAGTTATCCAGCCCAGGGACACCTTCATCGTGACATATCAGGAGTGATTGGTTGGGGGTTGTTTGCATCAGTTTGTTTGCAGCATCACAAAGACTGTGTTTAGTCACTTGTTCCATGATTATATGTGAGACCTCAACCATATATGTATGCGTATATGATTGAAATCTTATATGTAGTATACAGCACATTTAGTATATAGACATGTTCTGGGAGTACATGGGAGACAAACTGACAACCATAACCATAACAAAGGTTGCTACCTTTGCAGTGATTTTAGTTTAACGTGTGAGAAAACACTCAACAACCACTTGAGTAAATCTAAGGTGGCAGCATGGTAGTAAACAATAGTGACTTGGTACTAAAAGATGGTAAGAATAGTGAGTTGACTGGGTTAGTGACTGAGGAAGCTGCTGGAGTAACTTACAATCATTCTTATTTTTTTAACTGGCCTAGGATAACTCTTCACTTTCCTCACTGTCTGAGTGTCTCACAGCTTTTTGTTTCTTATCCTCTGGTCTTCTCAACAGATAAGTAGAGAAGAGGTGACTAACCCCATGTCAAAGTTGCAGACAATGAAGCACAGAGAGGTCAAGTGGAGCCCTATTTCTGGTGCACACTGACATCTCTGATGTCACTCAGCCTTGTGGAGATGACTTCTGCTTGTATTCACTTCCTTTTGGGACATGCTTCACCTATACAGTCTGGTCAGAGTTAGCCGTGACTAGCCTTTTGAGAGTGCCCAAACTCTGAATGACTGCAATGAAATATTTTTTAGCTGTGTTGTCTGCTGGTTCTGCAAGTCTCTGCTTCTGTAAGTTGGAATCTGGCTATCTCTACAGGATTAGGTACATTCTCTTCCACTGATACCAGACAAGGCAGACCTCTGATACATATGTGCCCAGGGCCTCAGACCAGTCATTGTATGCTATTTGGTTGGTGACTCTGTCTCTGAGAGCTCCCAGGGGTCCAGGTGAGCTGACACTGTTGGTCTTCCTGTAAGGTTGTCATCTCTTTGAGCACCTTCAATCTTTCCCCTAACTCTTCCACAGGTGTCCCCCGTCCTCCATCCAATATTTGTCTGTGGGTATCTGTATCTGGCTCAATCAGCTACTGCAGACTGGCTAGGGTGGTGGGTAGATCTACCTGGGATTGGTGGTTGGGAAGGGTTCCAAGCTGGTTAGTTTTGGGGCCCCTGAAAGTTTAAACAAGGAGGCAGGACATTCTTGGGGTCTCACAAAGTGACTCCAGGGACTATTCATGCCACTCACCTCTGCCACCTGTCCCAGGCAGACCAGCTGGGGTGGAGATCCAACTAGTTTGCATGTGGGTGGATCAAACTCAAGCAGATGAGAGTTCCAGAAATCTGGGAAAGTTAATAAGCCACTTGCAAGTGCTTACAGGGCAGCTGCTGGCACAATGCTTCGGATAGGTCCAGACTTCTAGTGCTTTGGGACCTCAACCATGTGGACACTCTGAGCTTGGTCATTTATTGTGAATGCTGTGTCATACATTGTGTATTGCAGAACGCTTAGCAATCTTCTACCCTAAATCTAAGGACAACAATAACAGCACAACACCCCCCCCCCAAATGTCTTTACCAAACATCCCCCAGGAGCAAAATCACCTCTGTTTAAGCTAGCCCTCTAAGTCAATAAATATTCTCTGCAATGTTGCCAGTGGGGCTTTGCTGTTCTCTCTGTTGGTGGTGAAACTTGGGCTAACTGTTACAACATTGGTGGCTGTGAATATGGAGTTTAGAAATCACATTTGTTCCAAGTCTATGTAAGAGTCTGCCCTATTGCCCAGGGCTTGGCAGGCTAGAGAAGGCTCTTGGACTGGTTTGCTGAGAGCTTTGATCTCTTCCCTCATGCTTTATTGCTTGCCCTTGGCCTGTGCAGCTTATTCAGACAGGCAGAAGTGCCCTGTGCAGAGCACGAGCAAAGTGTTGGATTTAAATCCCTTTAGGCACGCCCTATTAATGCTCTTGTGTATCACACTGTGAGCAGATTCATTCATTCTCTAACATTTGCTGAGCCCTATCTATGTCCTGGCCATGGTGCTCAGCGCTGGGTACAGAAGGGGGAACAGATGACACCCTGACTCCCGAAGCTCTGGATTTGATTTCGTAGCATGAGGCAGACAAGCACAGCAACAAGATCACAGCCATCAACAGCTGCCTCAGATGCCAGCTGTGCACACTGGAGACACAGAATGAGAGAGACTCCTGGACAAACTGAGACCTGACAGGTGAACCAAGGTAGGCTGTGGGAGTGTGAAAGGAAGAGATATTTCAGGCAGAGGGGACAGCCAGTATGAAGAGACTCAGGTGAGAGAGAGCTTGGGTCTGTTTGAGGAAGGGAAGGGTGTCTTGGGCTGCATTTGTAGAGACCTTTTCACAGTAATCTAAGTGGCCATCATGAGAAGTTGCAGACACTCACGCCCTGTGCAGGTCTTCAGTATTCTGATGCCTCCAGCCTGAGAAAGACAGAGGATGACTTCATAATGTTCTTTTTCTTTTTCTTCCTCCTTTTCTTTCACCTCTCCTTTTTCTTCCCTTCTTTCCTTTCTGTCTCATCTCATGGATCTTATGATAATCTTCATCTTGATATGTAGTCAAATCTTGAACTTTTCGTTTCATTGCTTCTACTTCCCAAGTGTTGGAATTTGGAGTGTGCATGAGCATGCTTGGTTTATACAGTGCTGACAATGGGCCTGAGGGCTTCATGTGTGCTAGACAAATACTAGATTCCTAGGGCCTTTTCTGAAGCCATATATATAATACTACTCACAACTTTTAAGTCCATGTGTAGTGTGAGCATCTGGAGTTGTAGCAGCATCTTCATGCATGGCTCCAGGATTCTGTCCTCCCAGGTTCTGTGTCATTCAAGGATTTCCTTTTACCCATAGTGCTTGGGCTTTTAGACTTTGGCTCTAGTTTTTGCCAGTGTAACTGGCTATACCTACTCATGAGTAGACTCCTCTCACTGTCTCCATTCTTATATTGATTGCTGTCTTTGTCATACAATGCAGTGGATATGCATTGGCCTATAGAGGCCTCTTATGCTCTCACAGCAACTTTCCTCCAGAAACAAGGCCTTAATACCACCTCCCCCTTTTGTGTTGCTCTCTTTCTGTCTGACTTCGTCTCTCTGTCTTATAGGTTACATAGAATGCCACCCATTCTGTCATGAGAGATTTCTTTAATATGAACATATTTTAACTGAGCTAGAAATCTGTTACAAAACTGTAGGAACAGGGCTGTAGAAGATGGCCCAGCGGACAAAGTACTTGTTTGCCATGCAGGTAGAACTGAGTTAGAGTGTCAGCACCCATACAAAAACCAGGTGTGGTGGCTTAGGTTTACAATCTCAGTGTTTAAGAGGCTAAGACAGAAGGGTGTTTGAAGGTAGCCCAGTTCCTGAGCTCCAGATTTAATGAGAGACTGTCTGAAATAAACAAATAAACAAACAAACAAACAAACAGAGATAGCCATGGTGCTGCACATCTTTAATCCCAGTACTTGGGAGGCAGAGGCCAATGGGTCTCTGAGTTTGAGACCATCCAGGTCTACATAGTGAGTTCTGGACAGCCAAAGCTACATACTAGAGAGACCCCATCTCAAAAATATTAAAATGATTACTAGCAACAACAACAACAACAATAATAATAATAATAATAATAATAATAATAATAATAATAAACGAGGAAGACATTCAACATCAAACTATGGCTTCTGTGTGCATCTGTATACACACACACACACACACACACACACACACACCTCTTTTTTAAATAAAGAGGCTGTTGAACCTCAGGCAAGTCTATGAGTCTCCTGAAATATGTTTTATCTGTGTGTAATGTGTGTGGTGTGTGTGTGTGTGTGTTCTTACATGTGCATACAGCAGTGATGATTTTGCCTGAGTGTTTGCAAATGAACACTAGGGCCCAGTTGTCATTCTAAAACATTTCCTTTGCCTCAGGGAACTCAGTGATAACTTTGCCATCTCTCACTCCTGTGTCTAGGCCTACTTCTCACATGGGTGTAGATAGCAATTCTGCTTGCTTCTCTCTCCTGCTTCGCCAGTAGAATGAGCACACTCTCCTCTATACACGTGAGTTCAAATGCAGTCATTGGTTCTCTAATTTCATGCAGCTTACTTCTGCCAGGCTTCTATGTTCTCCTTCCTCCTAGGTAAAGTGAAGATAATACTCCCTCCTCAGAAACATTAGGAATGTGTAAGAGTCAAGGATAAGAAGGAGGTCACAGCCATCACTTATGTGGCATCAGAATTACGTTCTCCTTCCTTCTATTCCTTCCCTTCCTCCCCATCTTCTTCCTTCCTTTCTGCCCTCTTTTCCCTTTTCCACCTTTTACTCCTCTTGCCCACCTTCCTGAGTCAATCAGGCCCAGATCACTTGAGGACATGCATCCTTTGTCTCCATGGGAGAGGCCCCCTCTCTCTGCTTCATGTAATTGTCAGCAACAAAGTTGGAAAATACAGACGTCTGAAGCAGCTCTCCGCACCACAACATCTGCACCAGACAAAACTCAAAAAGCCCTCAATCCCCAGTCATGAATGCACTATAAAAACAATGTGGCAGAAATGAAAATTGTTCCATCATAATATTTCACAGTTCTTTTTGACAAAAGCCAAGCCGCCCTCATGAATACACATTTCCCAGCACTTTATGCATTATGCATCAGCCTATAGCAGGGGACCTGGGAATTGCCAGTCCCTAGTAAAGGGCCTTTGAAAGTGCCTATTTTGTAAACAAATGGAGCCCAGACCTAGTACTTGGGCTCTTCAGGTAATTTAAGACTGACTCCTGCTGCCCGAGTGGGGACAAACTCATTTGGGGGTTGTAAATGACAGAAGGATCTTCAAGATTCACTAGATGGGAGTGGTGATGTTTTAACACGTGGGCTTCTAATCTATAATTTCGGAATATCTAAGACAGGCATGCACTACGGCTGGGAGAAGTCCTGCTGGAGCCATAGTTAAGCCAAATGTCACCAGAATGCCAAATAGGCCTGCCAAGACTGTCACTGGCTGTAGGGTCAGACAAATTAGTTAAGATGTCTCATTCCCAGGAACTTCAAACCAGATTGAACCTCTGGATGGATCTGCCACTGGGGTGACTGAGCCTATGTGGGGACAAATATGGCAGACTTGTGTCAGTAGGGCTGTCAGGAGACATTTTTGTTTGCCTCAAGCCAACATATTGGAATTTTATATTGCATATATATGTCAATGGGAGGGTCCTTAAAGTTCCTTAACGAGTGCCCGTGTTTCAAACACAAGGAGCCTGAGGCCCTGAAATTTTAAGGAATGTGTTCAAGGTCAGGCTGAGATTGAGCTGGCAGGTTGGGGACTGCTGGAAACATGTCACTTTCCCCTAGTACCTCCCACTGCCTCAATCACGGCGTTGGCAATGCCTGCAAAGACCAGAAGCAAATGGTTGCTGATTGTGATGATTTGAGAAAGGGCAGATTGGAATTCTTCAAACAGCTCTAAAAAAGAATATCATCCAGGGCCATTTTGTGTCATTTGCAATCTGTCCTCCCTGGTAGGCTCATTTTAAATAGCGACAGACAGAGGACAGATATCGACTAGTGTCCATTATATCTGTTGCAATAACAAGATGGTGATTGATTCCTTGCTATATGTATTTATTTCATAAAGAAATATTCTGTTTCCATTAGGGTACAAAGGGTGTGAACAGAGAGCAGAAACACAGAATTACAATGTGGACTATGTCTCATTCTTCTCTTCTCTGGCAGTCACATGTTTCCAGAGGTCAGGAAGTGAGATGTCTGGTTTCCAGCTTAGTTAAGTCAATCAGCTTTCTGTGGGTATCACAGGTACAGAACACAGGACACAGTGGAACTGGGCAAGGGAACACCTGTTTCCCTAGTGAGGCACCTGCAGGCCCAGGCTTCTGGATGAGGGATGAAGGGAAGCAGGGTAACCCCAGTGAAGGGGAGTAGGGAGGTTCCTCATTATTGCTCTGGTGCATGGTGCAATCCAGCTGGAGGAACCACTTGCTGATTGATGCAGTTTGACTAAGGAAAACATCAACAGCTGAGGGCTGATTAAGAAAAGGCAACTTGTTACTCTTCACAGACACCTGGAAGAACATACTTAGGCAGTATGGCTGCATCCACACTCTCTACTGAGCCAGAGAGGAAACAAGCAGACAGGGTAAAAGATAGAAGGAAGAAATCAAGATGGCCCACCTAACATTAACATTAAGAACCTGCCTACAAGTCTTTAAGTTTTGGGCAAGTGGTTTTCTGTCTCTCAGTATGGTTTTGTTAAAACTCCCTGGCTGTGGCATCTCAGACTCAAAATAGGGGTTTTGTGAATGTGTGTGTCTTCGTGTGTGTGTGTGTGTGTGTGTGTGTGTGTGTGTGTGTGTGTGTGTGTAAAGAAGCATATGTATTTCTGGTTTTGCTTGATGCTACTGACCTAGGAATGCTACTGGTGAAGCTACTGGGTAAAAATAGTCTGTGAAAAAATTGTCCATTCTCATATCTCAGCATCTTCAGATTATTCAAAAATGCTCCCAAGTGTTTGTAAAAAATGATTTAAATTTCTACAACTGGCAGAGTAGTGGGTAAAGAATGTCCTCGGGTACCATAAATAGTTCTTTATTTGGTTGTAAATCAAGAAATAATTTCTTCTGGATTAGGAAAGTAAAATATTCTATTTGGGCACATTAGAAATTCAAAAACATATAGAAATGAAAATAAAGAGGAAATGCATTCCATAAAGATAATAGCTGTTTACAGTCATATTCCCGGAATTTTGGGCCAATGAATGTGTGACTATGGATATCTAGCTCTTGGCGCTCAACTGTTGCTGTTTTCTTAACTTTGTTGTTTGTGAAGTTATCTATTTTTGCAACAAAAACAATAGCAATAAAACTAAAAAGAACAGCAATACAAAGTGTGTGTTATGAGATATATCCCAGGTAAGAATCTACAGAAAATACCATAGCTAAGTTGAAGAAATTCAACTGGAGGACTTAGTCTCTCATGGGTACTCATTATAGCAAATGTTTTTGAGTGGGATGTTCCTCAATGTTTTCAATTATGGTTTCATGGTTCAAATGCCCCCCCCCCACTACAACTCATGCTGAGGTTTAACCGCCATTTTGGGAAATTAAGAGAAAGGTCAAGATAATACCTCTAAGAGACAAGTAGGTGTCCAAGACCAACTACAAAGTGAGCTGACCATAAGTACTCACTCTTCTCTGCCTCTCGCCTAGTAATCTAACATGATCAGACTCGTCCATCTTGAAAGCAACATCTTACTCATCAAAGACTCCATAAATGAGAAGGAGAATTCATTTGAAAGCAGAGAGACTAAACAGAGTATCACTGAAGGCGTTCTTTGTTCCTCAAAAGTAATTGTCCAAGGAAGTGTTTGTCCAAAAGCTAGTGAAATTGTAGTCTATGAGGGTTAGGCTGCAAGCCAAGCTGACAGCAGAACAAAGAAGCAAAACGTACAGTTAAAACAGGATGAAGATTGAGGAGGTCATGGAGCCTTGTATCATAATTCCAGAGAGCCTAACAATGTGTGGGAGGGTTAGAGACCCTGTAGAGAGGACACAGTTTGAAGTTGTCACGGTGAAGCCTAAGTGAGTACAGAATATTGGAACTGCCAAATAATGGGGTCTCCAGTGAAGAAAGCTTTAGGTGTGGACTAAAGTCAGCCTAAGAGAAAGGCAATGAGTGCTGTAAGCAATATATATATATATATATATATATATATATATATATATATATATATATATATATATATGCTGAGAGGGTGGGTCTACTTAAGCCATATGGAACCCAGATGATTCTGTCATGATCTTCAGATGCTGGATGTAGAGTTTTGGGTTTGGTACTTTCTCTGTTTATGTTGGGCTTGCTTTTGTGCAACTATTCCTTGTTATGCCTCCATTCTTTCATTTTAGGCCAGGAATGTTTATTTTGTGCTATTTTATGTTGGAAGTAAGTAAGTAACTTGGTCTCCTTTTCTTTTCTTTTTTCTTTATAATTTTGACATTACTCTTAAGATACAGCTATGCATCTCAGATGAAACTTAAACAATATCTGAATTATTAAAGACTATGGGAACTTTAAGTTTTAGATGTCATGCATTTTATAATATGACATGGCCATGATGTCATGATCAAAATAATGTATTTTGATACCAACATGGGGTGAAAGTGTGAGAGTTGATATGGATTGACAACTTGGTAGAATTTGGAAATGCCATTGAATAAATCTCTGGGTATTTCTGTGAGAAGTTGTCTAGATTTGGTTCATTGACATGGAAAAGCACATCCTAAATCTGATTTGGGAGATTCAATGGGATGGGGTCCCAGACTGAAAAAAAAAGGAGAAACTGAGTTAAATACCACACCTGCCTCCTCTGTCTTCTGACCGTGGATGTGATGTGATCAGATGTTTCAAGATCCTGTCATCATGACTTCTCCTTATGGATTTTACCCTTACATTGTGAGTCAAAATAAATGTTTTCTTCCTTAAGCTGCTTTTGCCAGGTGTTTTGTTACAGCACCAGGACAACTAACACATCAGATGTGACCTTGGGCCTCCTAGCCTTCAAAAACATAGGATAAACAAATTCTGGGTTGAGTATACCAGAGATTAGATTTACAGTCTTTTAATGTGCTAGACAAGTACTCCATGACTGAATTGCATCCCTAAACCTTTACTTTTATCTTTAAGATAATGTCTGCTAAGTTCTATATTTGAACTTGAACTTTCTTTGTAACCAAGGTTGGTTTTGAACTTGTGGTCCTCCTGCTTCAGCCTGTGGAGTACTTGGGATTGCAGAGTTGAGGCAATAGTCATGGTGTCAAACTAAATTTTATCTTTCATGAATAACTCAATCTGCTATATGCAGTGACAGCAAGAGAAAATTGAAAAGACAGCTCCTATACAAAGTATTCCATGCCTGTTGTTCTCCCCCATTTTTGCCCCAAGACTTTGAAGGGGAAACTGCTAGAAGAAAAGCTAAGAGAGTTGAAAGGAATTTACCATGTATATAAAACAGTGCATGGTGTAAATCTGCTATTATAGCTTTCAGTTGTTCATTTTAGATTTTCAAAATTGAGATGTTATTTTGTTAAAAAGCCAATAACTGAGCAAGAAATGGTTCTTTTACCCCTATTCCCTCAAAATTCAAGAGACATCCTCACATGCTCTATGGCTTTGACCTATGGTTTCTCATGAGTAGGGAAGTGTGTATTCTGCTCCCTGTCCAGATGGTAGCCTCCTTGAGAACAGGGTTGGTTTCTCTTAGGTCTCTGTTATGAGCATCTGCCAACAAATGGATGTGGTAGTAGGCTGTTTTTCTCCATCCTTCCTCCTTTTTTCTCTTCCTTACCCCTTCGTTCCATGTTTCTCTGTGTTTTCTATTGTGTTAGCCATAATAGAATATAACCCCATGTACATACTAGAGAAGGTCTTTACTAGCAAATGGTATCCCTCGTCCTTTACTTGTTTTAAATTTTGAGACAGTGGTCTTGTTAGATTGCAGTGTTCATAGCATCTGCTTAAGAAGTTGTAATGAACCAAGTTCTATGGAAGTCCTACAGGAAGGGAAAATATTCCAAGGTCTGGGAATGAATGATTAGATGTGACTGTAAATCTCCTTTAGGCATGTTCAAAAGGATTCTTTTTTCCATGGTGAAACTTTTACCTAATATAAAAACACCTTGGGGCATTTGCAAAACTCCTTATCTTGACTGCTATAAGCTATGGATGAAAGCTATGACCTGTTCATCAACTGAAGATCCACACTAACAATGTTCTTAACACATTGCCTGGGCTCATCCCAGAGATCCTCTGGGTTTCTGCAGAGGGCAAAGGCTACATATCTATCGAAACTTTACCTATAGCATTCTCCATGAACATTTCAGATTTGATTTTGCTGAGGCTCAATTACCTCTAGCACTCTCATGGCCCTTCAGATTAAGGATCTAGTTTCAAGAGGTAATTTCATCAATCAATGCTGGGCTGAGCACTCTGACTGTGATCTCGTTCTTTCTTTACATTCAGATGATTGTACCTGTGATAGCTTCCACTTCACAGGCAGAAGGTATAGCAACTTCTGATAGTTTTCTCAGCTCTAGAGAATTTGAGGGCTCATATACTCTACCATATTCATTCATCAAATGGGATCTCCACAGTCCCCAAAGAAAACACCCTTTCTTAGTGAGATTCTGTTTCTCTCAGTAAAGGCTAAATTTATTTTGGCAACCAAGACATACTTCTGGCTAACATTGAGCTTGAGGTCCCTCAAAGGCCTTTGGACATTTCAACATTCCCTTTTGGTGTAGTTTGGTAAAGCAGCAGCAGCAGCAGCAACAACAACAAACCTGAACTTAGACTCTTCGCTACAACCAGCTAGTTATTCTGAGTTCACTGTTTTGACTTGTTTAAAGTGTTTTGAATATTGGGTTGTTGATAACACTATCTAAACTCTTTTGTCGTGGTTTTGGTTTTGTTTTAATTTGAAGAAAATAAGTTTTTTCCTACATCAACTTCCCCTTGAAGATTTTCACACTGTGTGATTTTGCAGGTTTGGAGTAGTCCCTGAACTATTCTGTCTGACCAAAAAGTGACAGGTATTTGGCTGGATAACTGCCATAATTAGACACACCGTGCGTGAAGTGCCCAGCAGAGCATCTGACACGCAGAAAGCACTTGAGGATAGTTGTTATTTATCAGGTGATGCATTTGCATTAAAAAGTGCCTCTTGTAAAGTAACACAACCAAGTGAACAGTACTGTTTCTGAACTCTCACATTCTTGTACGGGGTCTACTTTGCTTGTAATGGTAATACCCCAGATTCACATTACTAATATTCTTAAGACTCTGGTCCTGTTCATCCATGGTGATGATCTCTAGCGTATGCTATTTAGCACAAAGTTCTTGGGTTTCTACAATAGGCAATGGCTATGAATTGGCATTTGGTTTGGCTAGCAAATCGTTAAACTTATAACATCTTCAAAGGATAGAGACTTCAGTGTTTACCAGGAAATCTTCATGCAAGACTGGATAAGGGTCTCATTCTCTTAACCCTTTGTGTTTTCATTGCCAAGATAAGAGGGCACAAGGAGACTATCTGTCATGGTCACCAGATGTGGGAAGCCTCCTCCTCCTTTCCTTCTCTTCCTCCTGGCTGTGGATCCTTCCAAATGGATCCTTCCAGGTATGACAGTTCTCCCAGGCTTATGGGCTTTGGGAGCTCAGGCACCATTTGTCAGGCTTCCTGAGGCAGCAGCTCTCAGGTAGCATGCCCGAAATAGTGAAGCAGCAGGGTTTGGGTGGCTTTGACAGCATTTGTTTTGTTCTTACAGTTCCACATATTGGAAAGTCAAACATCAAGGTTCCTTAGATTTGACTCCTAGTGAAGCAAGACTTCCTGGTTTGTAGTGATCCCAGGGCCGTTATAGGGTACAGGCTAAATTTCTCTGTATCTTTTTCTTCTTATGAAGGTGTTAATCCTATCACAGGGGTACTATCCTTATGATGCTATCTAAATCTAATTATGACACACACATAATTAGGATTTCAGCATGTGACTATCCCATTTAACTGATGGGAACAACAAGAAACCAACTAACCTTGATGAGACCAATCACATCTGTGGAAGAGAAATGCTTGTCCCCACAGAGTTTCAAAACAACTTTAGCTGCTATGAATGCATCCTACTCCTGTCACCTTCCTGCTCTCTCTCACAGGATCCATTCCTTGTCCCTGGGATAGCCTCTTTCACCAATCATTCCCCATTCACCCATCTCAGTTTTTCTGGTCCTTCAAGGTACAACAACAATTATCTGGAGCAGGCTATTTACCTCCACTTAATTGGTTGCCATATTGTCCCAGTTCTCCATTTCCCTTGCACTGTGCTATGAGGACACAAACTGCATACTTCATCTTATTTTATTCTTCATCCAGCAGTCTGAATAGAGCAAACTATGTGCTCCAGGGCTAGTTGAATGATAAATAAAAGTTACAGAAGGAGGAGACAAAATGGACATGCCACTTCAACTTCTAGTGTATAACACAGACACATACCAACGGAGAATACAAGGACTCAATTCAAATAGCAAAAGCATTGCTCACAAATGTTCAAATGAAAATTCCTACTATAGTGGTTTGAAGGGTCAAATCAAGGAAAAGGGGTTCAGATATCAGTCACTCAGAAAGCTGGGTGTGCTGCGAGGGTTTTCTATCTGCTTCAACATTCTCTGTGCACATGCAGGTCCTGGTGGAGCAACTATGTCTGATGGATGCAAACTTGCTACCTACAAATCACGGAGCTAAGCATCAACCTGAGTGGCTAATGATCATCTTAATTAACCCACAAGACTTTATGCATGGCTGGTATTCATCCAACCTTTTGATCCTAGACAGGAATCTATTAAAGACCGTTGAGAGAATGAAAAGACAAAATCCAGTGAGTGTTTTTACCTTGGTGAATATAAAAGTTGGCAGGTTCGATAACTCTAAAAGTGATCTATTTGCCAATAGCAATATTACATTAAGTTGGGGAAACATCATTCTCTTAAACGCAAGCTTAGTGAGCCGTCTGAATAATGACTTAAAACTACATGTGTCCAGAGCCTGTTGAGGCTGGGAAGGATGGAATTCACATTCTTGCTTTATAAGGAACACATTTTCTGCAAAGAGGTAGCCCCAAATTTGTTTGGAGTTAGAAACTATCTGGAGAACCTAATAAAAAATCATGGACTCTCTCCTAGAAAAATGCTCATGACTGGGCATAGAATGCTTGATGTCTCTCAGGGGATTCACAGACCTCTGAGATATTCATCTGTGGAGTCCAGTCATGAATCTCAATGCCTGGGAGGCTGGATGGTCTCATGCCAGTGTAAGCAGCCTTACCAGACACCTGATTGAAGTTTTTAAAAGTCCACATTTGCCTGATGTGAAGTGAGTGTAGATCTTGGTGGCCTTTCAGAAAAGGACCTTAGCAAAGCCCAGACCTGAGAATTTTGGAAGATACTCCCTGATTTTCTTTTCTTTCATCTTCCAGACTTCCATAAGCAGAATTGTTAAGAGGAAAGACAGAAGAATGATCTTTGATCAGAGAGGCGAATGCCAACACAGCAGCTTCTTACTCTATTTATTAGCTTGGGATCTTTGCCAGAAGATTTTTCTCTGTCAACCATTTCCAGACTTGTAGGTTGTCATTGCTAAGACTGGAATGACAGGTATGGGCCTTCATTCATCTCCTCCTCCTCCTCCTCCTCCTCCTCCTCCTCCTCCTCCTCCTCCTCCTCCTCCTCCTCCTCCTCCTCCTCCTCCTCCTCCTCCTCCTCCTCCTCCTCCTCTTCTTCTTCTTCTTCTTCTTCTTCTTCTTCTTCTTCTTCTTCTTCTTCTTCTTCTTCTTCTTCTTCTTCTCTCAAAGGTTCAACATTCTGGGTAAGTGTTGCTACATTCACAGAAATCTACTAGAAGTGATTAGACTCCATTGTCTAATAGGTTGGACTGTTTCAATATATGGTCACTTGTCTTGTTTGGCTTCTAAGGAGACTCTAGGTCAACAAGAAAGTCCTCCAATTTAGTGTTGCTTTGATTTTTTTTTAAATTAGAACTAGAATATGATTCAGGGGAAGGTGCTTCAGGTATCCAAAGTCTTATGTTAACAATGGACCAATAATTGTTCTCATGGAACCTGAATCTCCCAAGTCTCAGTTTCTAATCTCTACCATGAGAATTTCATCAATGGAATAGTGTCAGTGGTAGTACTGGGTATGGGTACATAGAGATTATAGTCATGGATGTCTAAGACTCATAGGCCCTAGGTGGTAGAGGTTCTTGCCACAGAAACCAGTCTGGTTACCTGAGTTCAGTCTCTGAAATCATTTAAAGGCAAAAGGAAAGAACTAGTTCCACAAAGCTGCCCTCTGATCTCCACATAGGCATGTAGCATAGCATATGTGTTCATGTGTGCTCATCTCAAACCTCTCTCTCTGTTTCTGCCTCTGTCTCTCTGACTCTGTCTTTCTGACTCTGTCTCTCTGTCTCTCTCTCCTTAAAAATTCAGAGAACAAATTATAGGTGACCCTTTAGAACTAAAAGACTAGAACCCAGAATAAAGGGAGAGAAACCTAGAGATGTCAGAATCAAGCAGGAAGAGATGCAAGTTGGAATGGAGCAAAAACACAAGGCCTGGCTCAGACCTTGATTGTACTTCTGTGCATTTGAGCCCTACCCACCTTCAAAGGATGGTGTTCCCCACCTACAGCAGCTACCTTACCTGGAACATCCCCCACATTCCCAGAGACCCTTCAGTTCCTGCAAAGCAAAACAATAGGCTTCCATACTCCCACTCACTCTGCAGGTACCTCAGTACTAGGATAATGAAAAGACTGTACAGTGATTCTTTTAGGGCACTCTCAATTTTAGCTGTCTCATGCCCTTATCATAATCTTTGAGGGTATCTAAAGAAGCTTCAGTTGTAGATTTAATTCAATAGATTCCTTAGTAGTTCCTGCTGAGAATGTAAGAACTATGACCTAGTTCTCTTTTTGTGTATGTGTGCACATGGTGTGTGTGTTTGTGTGTGTGTGTGTGTGTGTGTGTTGTGTTATGTCATTCTCAATTTCCCTCTACCTTATTTTATGAGATAAAGGCTCTTACAAAAGCCAAGTCTCACTAATTTGGCTACAGTAACTGGTCAGCAATCTACAGGGCTCCTCCCATCTCTCCTTCTTCAGCAATGGGAGTACAGGCATGAGCGTCACCGTGCCTGAGGGTTTTGTGAAAGTTCTGGGAATCAAACTCAGGTGTTGAAAATTCTATGGCAAAAATGTTACCAACTGAGCCATTTTCCCAGCCTCTAGTTGTGTTTTTGAAGCACATGTAAACAATGCCTGGCCTTCCAGCATATAGAGGATGCTCAGAAATATTTGCTGAGTGAGTATATGCTTGGGATATTGCTGCAAATTTAAATTTTCTTGACTAGAGCCTAAAGGGATCCCTTAAATCTAAGTAGTTTTCCTAACCTCTTACAAAACCTAACCGATTTCAGGGTCTTACTCCATCTAAATGCATCCTGTAGCATTATCTTTTTCTCATGTTAGTAGCTGCATGAGGTATCTGCAGTTTTCTTGAGATTCTTTTAGAAATAACTCAGCCTATCACATTTTTGCACAACATACAACAGAGGGAGATTTCTTTTTGTTTTCCCTTTGGAAAATTCAGCTACACTGTGCCAGAAGCCATATGTAGTTCTGAGAGATATAATGGTCAATGTAGCAATAGAATGCCTTAAATATTTTCTATCTTTGATGTTGGCATCCACTGGTTTTTCAGGGCTGGCAAGTGAACCCAATGTAGATTTCGTGATACACAATTGCTCTGTTTCTGAGCTATATCCTCAGTCCTCAGCATCCATACTTATAAGACGCATATTTGCTCTTTGTTGGACCAGGACTGAAAACCATGATTCATTTCTTGGGGGATTACATGGGATTCCATTATTTTGGGAACTCCTTGAAGAGGAAACAATAACATTCCCTTTGTTTCTATTTCCTACTTTTTAAAAGGCCTCTTATATTGATGGGTAATACACCTACTAGAGTGACAAGAAGATGCTGGGCATGGTTGAGATCTCTTCAGTCATGATAGGAATCCAGGTACTCAACAAACCCCTAGACACACTGTTACTATGCTGTCAACAAAAGTGTATAGGTTATTCTATAGAGTTGTTATCTTATTTTATTGTTATTATTACTGTTGTAATTATTATCACAGAGAGCATGAGCATGTCCATACTGACCTAGGGCATTTCTTCCTTGAACAATGAGTTCATTTTATGCCCTTATCCTCTACCCATAAAGGCCATTTTTATTTCCCTATTGTATGCATGACTCCCAGTGTTCTGTTGATGGGAGAGCAGCCCTAGCTGATAACTTCTTGAGATAATACACAGAGAAAAATAAAAGAAATCACATAACAGAAGACAGGACATAACATAACAAGACCAAGATCATTCGGGGGAGCTAAGAGAAGAATGAGGCATGCCTCTGAGGGATATAGGTGAGGTTGTGTCCAGAGGAAATTAAATCATAAGGGCTTTGACCCATGAGTGGATTAATCCTTCATTCATTCAGCATGGTTTGGCTTTCTTGAGAGGTAGTTAATTATAGAGGTGATTAAAAAAAAATAAAGAGGCGGGGCTTAGAGGGAGTGGTTCCAGAGGTTGTATTCTAGAAACAAAGGGAATGTTATTGTTTCCTTTTCCATATTTTTCTTGTATTCTTCCTATCTTCTCCTCTCTCTGCTTTCCTTCTACTATAATGAAAGTCATTTATAATGAGCTTCTGTGGCTGTGATCTACCTAAGCTTATAAAGGCAAACAACCATGGCCTGGATCCCCAGAAATCAGGAGCCAAAATAAATCCAGTCTATAAGCTGTTCTGTCAAGTGTTTTGTCCCAGGGGAGAGCTAAAGTAACCATACTACAACCAACCTAGTGAGGTTTAGGATAAGCTCACAGTTCATTGGTTTGTGTCTAAGCTCTGCAGGATACAATCTGCTTTTCCAACCCTCTCATTGAGCTAACTGTGTACTGTCCTCATTGTCAATTGCTTGTGTTGGCTCCAGACACTCCCTGCCTAGAGGATCTTTCTCCATACTCTTTCAGACTTGACTCCTTGCTGAAAGTTCAGAACAGGAGACCTTTCTCTCGGGGATCCTCTTGCTGTATTCCCTGTGTGATGTCAGGCAGCTTTATTTTCTGTCTAAATGTCATCTCTGTCCGGGCTGCAATATTTGAGAAAAAAGACTGCATTACTCCTTCCCATTCCTTCAGTGCTGGACCTACAGTCATGTTTGCTTCTGGTTTCTGCTGGTTTGCTAGGCAGACAGATCTGCTCCCTGGTGAGGGTGTGCCCTGCCTCTCTGCATAGTTTTGTTGAAATTTCCAACACATTTCAGATCCTGAGAAAAGGTACTTGTTTTAACAAGGCTTCTGGGCAGAGGTCATTGCTTTAGACGAGGTTCCTTTTCTTTCTTTTTTAATGAACTTAATCTGTTTTAATATCTTTTCCAAAGCAGACTACATTAAATGACCCTGACTTGGCTGAAAGCCTTTTCTTGAGTGCTTTGGGAGGATTAGAGGAAGTTCTTTTACAGCCTCTTAGCATGACTGGCTGCCTTTTCTTTTCTTTGGGTTACCAGGGATTGAGATTTGATCCTAATTAATGAAGGTGGATCCCTGAGCCTTGCAGTTTTTGCTTTGGGGGAAAGAGGTAGGGGTTGAGTTCTTTGGGGGAAGTGAATATGACCCCTTCTCAGTACCTCTTGATCTCACCATGGCTGGCCTTCAATTTGAGATTCTCCTATCTCTGGAGTGCTGGGATTACAGGTGTTCAGCCTTGAGACCTTTGCTGGAATGTGTGAGCAGGTAGAGATGCTGACGAGGGGCTTTAAGAATGTCAGCAAGCACCAGAGAGGGGCAGAGCATGTCATGGACTTGACAGAGAGCAGTTCTATCCTAAGAGTCACCTCTGGAACCAAGAGGCATGCCATACTGTTAAAATTAAAACTCAACGGTGACATTTTTTTTTATTGTCCAAAGATCATAAAAGGGAAGCAAAGCTGGGACAAACCAATTAACAGAGTAATGACAATGGGAAGTGGTCCAAAATGACTTTGTTCCTCTTATTGCAATCAGATTTGTGGCTCAGTTTGGAGGGGCGGATGGTGAATTTGTTTGAAATTGGAGTCTTGGGAAAGACAAAAGATCCACATCAAGTTGTAGCCATTGAGTCCTTTGTGGATCTCTTTAAGCTGACACACGTTCCTTTGTTATTTCTGCTCTGGTCCTGGGAGATATCTTTGCCAACAAGACTATAAGAGAAAAGGCAGGTTGGTGGTGGTGGCGGTGGCGGCGGCGGCGGCAGCGGCGGCGGCGGCGGTGGTGGTGGGAGTGGTGTTAGTGGTATTCTTTTCATTTTATCTTTTCCCCATGGCACACAGTGAGGTGCTGGTGGTGTCATGCTCATAAGGACTTTAGAGGAAGATGCAGTCAGCAGAAGAGCTTCCCACTGGGTCAGGATTAATAGATGGAATGACTGAGCATCACTTAGACCCTTAAACCCTCTGCTGATTTCAGCAACTGGTGAATCCTTTCAATCATGATATGCATATTCCACAAAGTGAGCAGCAAAACCCTACATATCCTGTCCCTGGTCTCAGAGAAGGAGGGACAGAGCACTGAAAGATTTCAAAACAGAATGCAGAATGTGTATGTCCAAACATTCCAAGGCTAGCTTGTCCACAAGGCTTTGCCTATTGTGTTGCTGGTGAAAGCCTTCCTCAGAACATAGCATTAAAATATTCTGTTCAGCCGCCCTGTGCGCCAGGAGTACAATCAACTGCAGCACTATTTTTAAAGGCTCATCTGGCTTTATTAAGTAAAGAGAGGCTTCTTCTTGACATGATTTTGAGGATTTGCTGTCTTAGTAGTGGGCTTGGGTGTTGCTATCCTGGCGGAAGTTTCTCTGTGTGTATTAATAGACCTGGTAACGTCTGGTACTTAAACAATACTTTAAGCATCCTTTTCAGTCACTTTGAGCTCTCCAACCCTCACTTTTTCTTCTGGATAATGGTGATTAAAAACTTGCCTCTTAGTTTATTGTGAGAATGAAATGCATCAAAATGGTCATGCTTTCCTAGAGAAGTACTCCTTGGCCTCCATTCATTTATTCATTCATCCAGGGTCAGGCCTTCCAACACCTTGTTGTCAGAGCACATGCTGGGGACTTGTCATCCTAGTGTTTCTTTTGGTTTGTAGATACCAGTAAGTTCTAAGAAGATATTGACTGATTAAAAATCAACATGCTGAGATCCAGGTACTTTGATACACTTTCTCTCACACAGCAACATAATCCATCAGCTTTTGCCCAGGATTAAGAAGTAGATAAAATGTTCCCTCCATGGAAAAGAAGAACAGAGTCTTGGCCAAAGGAGGAATCTTTGCATCTGGATAGATTTATTCAAATCCCAGATCCACTGTTTACTGGCAGTGTGTAGGTGAGGTATTTAGATGCTAAAGCCAAATTTCCTACCATGTGTAAGGAAATATAATCCAACCCATGGCAGAAGCCTGCTGGGAGCATAAAGTGCCATACAACCTAGACTATGGTCAACAGGTCATGGGTTTATTCACAAGGAGAGTCTTTTAGCAGGAGTAGCTGGCATTGAGGTGCTGTTCTCATCTCTAGCTTGCCTTTAGTTTTCTTTATTCAGGGCTCTCCTTATTTGCCTTAGATTCTCTACATTGCTCTGTTGAGACTCAATGACCAAGGCAACTTACAGAAGAGTTTATTGTGAATTGGGGGCTTATAGTTTCAGAGCATCATGACCATCATGATGGGAAATGTGGCAGCAGGTCAGTATGGCATTGTGCTGGGGCACTAGTTAAGATCTTGAATTCTCATCTGCAAATAGGAGCCAGATAGACAAAGAGAGGGAGAGACAGAGACAGAGAGAGACAGAGGGGAGGGCAGGGACTTGAGAACAACTGAAGGGAAAGAGATATTTCTTTGCATAAAGTTTGATTTAGGAGCCTGTATTCTCCTGGTGACAACTTTATATAGTAGATGCACATGACCAATCCACGGTAGACATAAGTTTAGACATTTGTCTGTGGCAGCATATCTAGTGAATATCCCCAAATCTAGACTCTAGGCCAGAGTTCAGCTTTCCCAAAGACACTACCTGTTTGCAAGATTTTATGAAAACTCCTCACTTTCACAGGTGGTTAGAAGCAAATAGTTTTATTCCAAAGTACCCATGAAGAAAGGTTTAGCTAGGTCGCCTCCATGAGATTTCATTACTTATGGGGGCTATAGGGCAGTGAATGAGAATTAAGACAAGTTGTAAGTTTGAAAAATCCATTCTATTTCTCTTCAGCTATGTAGCTTTGGGTAAGTCATGGATTTTCTCTATGCCTCCACTTACATGTCTATAGATTGAGGATATTGCAGGTCAATACCTCAAAAAAGTGCTGTGAAGATTAAACAAAGAATATATGTATAGCACCCTGCATAGCATCACGTATGGAGATGATATTTCTCGAGCACTTAGTGTTGTAATAAAATTTAAGCCCTTTGGCAGGTCTGACATTCTAAGAGCCGGGTCCTGTCACTTCAGCCAGCACTTTGAATCAAAGATCTTCAGCAGCTTCTAAATAAACGTAACATGGCTGCTATCCCTGCTACTCTTTTTGGAGATGTCTATTAGAATTATGATTCAATTGTCAGAAACAAAATATTCTTAAGATGTCTTCAACCATATTCTCAAATTATATGACAGTGCCTGGCTTTAATACCCATCTAAATAGTTATACTGTTGACAGGTTTTGAGAGCAGCGTTTGCTCTTCCATTCCTCTCATTAACTTATGTAGCAACATCATAACTCTCTGGAAGGATTTAAGGGGGAAAAAGCATGCTGGCATATTCTATCTGAATTCATTTCATATAGCGTCTGTGTCAGAGTGTTTGCATATGAATGAGATGCCTTGCCTTGACGTTCCCTCATTAACATGGGAGCTTTGCTGTGACATGCTTAAGAGTTCAGGTTCAAGAGTTTGAGGGGAGAGAGGGAAGAAAAACTGGAGGCTCAGTCCATTTGAGATTTAACTGCAGCAGTCTGGTGATAATTCCAGTCTTCATTAGGAATAGAAGTGCCATCTTTTGCCTTTAGGGTAGAAATCCAACCTTCTCTTTATCCCACTCTCCCCAATAAACAGAAACCTGCATTTTAGCAACATGGTTTAGATTTTTTTCATTAGTACATTGTGTGTAGAAATGTTTCCCTCAAGTCAAAAGGACCTTCTCTCCTCTCTGGCAAATCTTAGCAATTTAGCAGAATCATAATGTCTCTCAATCTTTGCTCAATTTTTCCAGGCACACATAGCCATTTCTTCTCTGGTCCTGGTGCCAGATGATCACTTATGCACTGAACTTGTGCTCCATGTTCTCCAAGTTACATGTGTGTTTTGTTTTATTTTACATTTTTTTTCAGGAGCATATGTAGCCCAGACTAATCTTAACTCTGCTTTTTAGTTGAGAGTGGCCTTGAACTCTAGATCCTTCTAATTTAACATGGAGAATTGAGACTAAATGTGTGAGCTACCACACTTAGTTGAATCTTGGGTACTTTGAAATGTGAGAGAGCTACCTTCTTTATGACTCCAGATCCATAGGTTAGCATATAGTAGCAAGGATTTAATAGATGTCTACCAAAGAAATGGTATAAAAAGAAGAAAACTCCAGTTAAACCATGGCTGGTTGGGTGATTGTATTTTAGAACACAGGACTTGGAGGTGACTCACATCTATTCCCAGTTTTGGTTCTTGTTAATGCGTTCTAAACTGAGAGAATATGATTCTCAGTGGTTAAAGCCTGGGGAATGACATAGCACCAGCTAGAGCAACAACAGGCAAAAGAGATGACACCATCTCTGGATCCAATGGACCTGCAATGTCTCTGATCATTGTATACCACTGTACCTAGGGAAGTGACATGAGATAGTAAAGGAGAGAGTCTCTGAAATCGAGCTGTGAAGTTTTTACTTACATCTCAATCACCTGTAAGACCTAGATTAGCCATGTCACCTTGCCTAAATTTTCAAATATTTCTAGAACTCAGTTTTCATTATCTGTACAGTGGGTATCATAAACATGACCTGTGGCAAAGGGATGCTTTGTGTTCTGCCTTGTAGCAACTCATATATGTCATAGTCTATGAATAGAAGTTAATCAGGCTAGCTACTAATACAATTCATTTGATTTGATTGTCACCTAAGTCTTCCAAAGTTTTTGTTGTCTTCATTTAGAATATATGAAAATTCCTGCTGTTAAAAACATGGGTGTAAAACTAGATAAGATGGATGAAGCAAAGAAGTGCAGGCCAACAGGAACTGGATGTAGATCTCTCCTGAGAGACACAGCCAGAATATAACAAATACATAGGTGAATGTCATCATAAAACCACTGAACTGAGAACGGGACCCCCGTTGAAGGAATTAGAGAAAGGACTGAAAGAGCTCAAAGGGCTTGAGACCCCATATGAACAACAATGCCAACCAACCAGAGCTTCCAGGGACTAAGCCACTACCTAAAGACTATACATGGACTGACCCTGGGCTCCAACCTCATAGGTAGCTATGAATAGCCTAGTAAGGGCACCAGTGGAAGGGGAAGCCCTTGGTTCTGCCAAGACTGAACCCCCAGTGAACGTGATTGTTGGGAGTAGGGTTGTAATGGAGGGAGGATGGGGAGGGGAACACCCATCTAGAATGGGAGGGGGGAGGGGGATGTTGGCCCGGAAATCGGGAAGGGGAATAACAATCTAAATATAAATAAGAAATACTCAAGTTAATAAAGATGAAAAACAAACAAACAAACAAACAAACCAAAAAACCAAACCAAAAAAAAAAAAAACAAAAAAAAAACATGGGTGTAAAGTCAAAGCTCACTGAGATGGCATTTCCTGTGCTCTGAGTTATTGAATTCCTCAGTCAATGTCATGTAGTGCATATTTCCTACACTTTAAAAGCTTGGATATAGACATTGTAGCCCTTTCCTGCCTGGTGTGAGCCTCTGTTGATGTCAACTGGGGGCTGTCACTTGTGGGCTAAATCAATCAGTATAGGAGACCAGTAGGGTCTTGGGGCTTCAGTGGAAACAACATCAAAAGGAAATAGAGAAATACATGAGCAACAGGGTACTGTCTAATTGTATTAGTTTCATGCTGCTGCTATAACAAGTATCTCTAAATTTGGTGTCTGAAAACAATGCACATTTATGCTTTTCCAGTTAGAAAGTAGAAGTCTAAAACTAGGTTTGCCAAGCTAAAATCAAAGACCTGGTTCTTTATGAAGGCTATAGTGGCAAATCAGTTCCCTTCCTTCTCCAGCATCCAGAGCTGGCCACATGCCTGCCCTAGTTCTGGCTATTCCTTGATCTGCAAGGCACAGCATCTGGCTGTGGCTGTCATACCACTTGCTTTCTTTTGTGTCTGCAGTTCCATTTCTTCTGCCTTTGTTTTATTAAGATACATCACTTTCTTGAACACCTTGAGAGTAAAAATAATTCCCCATTACAAAAGCTTTAATGTAATCACACCTATAAAATTCCTTTTGCCATTTAAGGAGAGATTTATAAGTCCTTGTGATGAGGATGTAGATAATGTGGGGACCATTACTCAGCCTATCACACCAGGCAAGACACTCCTGCTAAAAGCTAATGACCTCTGACCCATAAGTATACACAGACCACTACAGCAGATTCTCAGTGCAAGTTTTGCTGCGGTCAGAGACTACCTGGAAAAATTCAAAATCTAGCTTATATTGGATAAGGACAAAGAGATAAGTTCTAGATTGCCTTGTGATTTGTTTGAGGAGGAGAAAAAGGAATGGAGCAACATTGGACTAACGGCCTTGTGGTCTGAGTGTGGCTGTTTGGTTCAGAGATAACCCCTACCAGATGTTGACAACACTACCATTTTGAGAACCTCCACATTTAAGACCGCAGAACAGAACCTTCCACGAAGGGTAGATACACCTGGTTTAATTGTAAGCACCTTAACTTGGTCACATATGTTTTTGGAAAGGATGTTTCTTTTCCTGATGGTTGAAAACATGTTCTGGACCTCCTCAGTTCTTCTCAGCATGCTCAACTACTGTTGGTGATGATGTGATACTAGGCATTGGCTGCTCTAACACCTCTATTGACCTCTGCAGTTTGGATCTGGACATAGCAGCCCCTTGTTGGTGTTTCTGAGCAGTTGGAGACCACAATGTGCCTTTGATCTCTTGCTTGGGATAATGGGATGACTTAGAGCCCAGCTGGCTGCCTGTGGGAGCAGTCTTACTCTTTTACAGATGCTGCTCCTAGGTGACTTTGGAAGTATCTGGCCATTGATTTGATTATTTCAAGACCACACAGGGGGCTTTAACTTCCTCACTGAGAATTTCAGACAGTTAGTGGACAGAACGTGCTCCAGATTCCACTCTGCAAATGCTCCTCTCTTTTTAACACTTCCCCGAGCAGAGTCCTGAGGGACTCAGTCCTGAGACATCCACTATCAACCTGCAGAAGAGAAAGAAAAATCACCACGATTGAACAAAACCTTCTTTATATTTCTTCCAGGTAGAACTGTTTGGGGATCTATTTGTTCTGACAACTTGAGGTGAACTCCCCTTTCCAAAGGTTATGTTTTGAAATTCGCCAGAAGTACCCCCTGCTCCAGTTCTTATCTATAAAGTGACAAGACACTTCCCACAGTAAGGGTCCACTGAAACAGGTGTCTTTCTGGCAGTGCAGGCAGCTACGTCAGTGAGAATGCCAGAGACTAGGCATAGCTTAGTTAAACTGTCACACATGTGCCCTTGCTGGCTGGGGTGTGGGCAGTTGGGTACACAGATGAAATCTTGGTGATCTCTTTCTGCTCCATAGGAAATCTATTAATGCTGTAGATGCCATTTATTTAGTTCAGTGAACTTGAAAGCATCCAATCCCTTGTCGTAGCTTGTAAGCAATAGCAGCACCACAGCAAGACATGGAGGCTAGGGCAAAACAGTTGGGTTAGGTATGTTCACAGGGCTTTTTAAAAGTAGCTCCGGTGACAAAGCTTGATATGAGATTCTGAGTACGTGGCTTTTAGTAGGCTTGCTCCGTATTTTTTAAGTGAAGAGACAGAGGCTAACAGGGTTTAGGAAACTTTTACCAGGAGGTGAGTTTGCAACATGCATGCACCATGCCTTAAAAACCTCCTCTTTACCCGCTTGTCATTACACTTTTTCACAGTGCTGTTTCCTCTCCCTCTCCCTCTCCCTCTTTGTGTATGTGTGGCGTACATACAAGTGTGTATGCATGAGCATGCATGAACTTATGTTTGTGTGTGTATACAAGCTGAGGCCAGAGGTAGACATCCTATGTCTTTGTCAATCCCTCCCTACCTTTGTTTTGAAACAAGGTCTCTCTCTGAACCTGTGACTCAGTTTGGGCTATAATGGCTAGCAAGTCCCAGGGATCTTTTTGTCTCTTCTAGTCTCTGCCTCCGCAGTATTGAGATTACAGCTCTGCACTGCACCTGGCTGGGATCTTCGTCTAGGCCCTCATGCTTGTGGGGCTAGCACGTTACCAGCTGGTTTATCCCCCTGTACCTCTCACCTCCTCTTCCAACTAGGCTTTATAGAGATTTAAAAGTAAGACCTGCATGTTTCTGTTCTGACGCAAACATGCTGAGATATACATTTGAGGATGCAGCCTTTCTTGGGGCCACAAATCATCTATTCATTGCTTATGTGGTTTCCTCTTTCTTGGGGTCTGAGACTTGATACCATTACAGGATCTGGTTGATTAATTGTATAGTCATCTCGAGACTTTGATGTACAGAACAGAGGTTCTCAAAGGACAGCCCCTGATCTAGCAGCATTCTGGAACTCAATGGAACTGCCAATCTCGTAACCCTTTGTAAGTCTGCTACACCAGCAGTGGGTACTCCCGGCTGAATCACCTAAATATTAAAAAGCTCTAAGGGCAGGTGGTGTTCACTCTAAACAGTGTCCTGCTAGTTTGTGCTCTGCCATTCTCAGCAATCCCTAAAACATCTTCAGCACACTGAGACACAGCACAGAAAGGTGCGGGACTCTGTGGAGCCTCCTGGTATGTTGAGAAGTGAGAACCTGTCAGCAATGGCAGACAAAAGGAGGTCATCCTTCCTGAAAGATACACTTGTCAAGGAGTGCTCTATGTGCCTTGAGATGCCTGGGAGAATTTCTGGCTCCAGGTTCTGTCCTGGCTCTTCTTGGTACAGAGTTCCTGGCTGGCAGATCCTAGCTCCTGGACCTCCACTGCTTTTCTCTTTTCTGGCTGTTCCCCTCCCCCTTCTGAATGCCTTCTGACTTAGCGAACACTTGTCCAAGCCCCCAAACATGTGATTCCAATCATTAGCACCTTGTAGTTGAGATCCTTGCCTGGTAAATCTCTTTGTTCTCTCAAAGTTCAGGAAAAGGGAGGGGGCCCAGAAGCCTAGAGGAGCTCTGCTTTCAGCCTGTTCCCAGACAATGAGAGCTGCTGGATTAAGTGTTTGGAGAGACCAAGAGACCAGACAGCTCTGGCACAAAACAGATTGGTTACTTCTCTCTCTCTCTCTCTCTCTCTCTCTCTCTCTCTCTCTCTCTCTCTCTCTCTCTTTTCTTAAAGATCCAATTCATATTCTGGAAATAACAGTAACAAAAAGAGTTGAATGTTTTGAAAGATCAAGTTCTCCTACCCCTCAGTTTCAGGTGTTATTTGAGGTGTGTGAAGACTGGGTGTTCCCTAGCAAATTCTGCTCCTGAATTGGAGAAGCCTTGATAGCGGGTGGCCTGTATACTGGGACAGCACATGACATTCAAAGTTCCCCAGGGATTCTGAGGACACAGAATGGCAGCTGGGACTGAAAAAATGCTGGAGGCTAGAAGGGACCTTGGGGAACTTGCCCACGTGTGTTCAAGATAGCTGCTAGGCACAGAAAACTATAAGTTTAAAAATAAACATAATAAAATAAACACTCCCAGGGCCTGGAAGATGGCTCTGCGGGTAAAGATGCTTACTAAAAGCCTGATGAACTGAGTTGGCTCCCCATCACTGGAATGACAGGAAGAAGAAAACTGACCCCTGAGAATTATTCTCTGGCCTTCAGGTATTCACTGTGGTACATTCACACTCATTCACAACATGCACATGCCTGAGCACGTGCGTGCGCGCGCGCACACACACACGCAGAATAAATGCAATGAGAAAGTTAGAATAAACATTTCTACACACAGAACACTTACAGCATATGCATGTTGCATTACAAGAAATCTGTGTTATTCTAGGGCCTCTATTTCCCCACAGGATTCACAGTGATGATAATAATACCCATGATATGGTTCTTGTTGATACCCCATATTTCAGATGAGAAATATCAAGGCCCAGAGAGGCTAGTAAATTATCTAAGTCACATAATTAAGTGTCCGACATGGAAGGCAAACCCAGTTGTCATGGCTCCTGGTACATGCCCTTTATTATAGAAAATGTCCCAGTCTATAACTGTCCTAGACTATTTGAGGTAATAGTGGAGTGGTATAGGGAAAGCCAATGTTTTCTGAGTGCTCAGGACACTGTCTTTATCATTGTTACTTTTACTTAAGATAAACTGAACACAGTGTGACAAGGGCTGGCTGGCTGGCATGGCAGTGTATAGGTATTCCAAGGAGAGACGCCGCAGTCTGAGCTGCCAGATGGCCAGGCAGAAGCAGCCTTTCTTCACAGATAAGGTGATACTTGAGTTCAGTGTTTGGAAGTACCAAAGGTAGAGAAGAGAGAAAAGCGGATCAGGTTGAGAAGTGTGCCTTGTGCAGACATCAGAATGTGAATGGGATGAATGGGAATGGGGGTTCAAGGATGCTTTTGATTTCTAGGGTTTCAATTCTGGGCTTTCAATAACTACTGCCTTTACAGAAGCCTGAAGTATTTGCTGTGCCAGACGACGGAGGTAGAATGAGAAGTAAACAGTCCTATGAAGGATCTCAGCTCAGATCCTGGGTTATGTGCAACATCACCCACAGAAAGCAGACCAGTCACTAGGGGTCTCCGTTTGCTGCTCATTTCTTCTACACAGCTTTAACCCTGGAAGATTGAATTTTTTGGAATGCCCTCATGACCCTTGGCTTTCATACCTCATGCTCCTTACCTGTCCAAGTATGACACTCCCGTTTGTCATGCCCGCATTACACCTGCTTTCGAGCCTGGTTTCCACTTCCTCCAGGAAGCCCTTCGTGCTTCTCCAGCTGGTAACGATTACTTCTTCTCAAACTCTTCTGGCAGTAATGGCTTCCTGCCTCACATTGCATATAGGTCCTACCTCCATATTGAATATCTCTAGCACCTTGTATAGGACCCAGTTGTGGAAAAGCACTATGTAGCTGAAAGTTATAATAACATATTAGGAATCGTTTGTTCAGGCTTCTGATCTAGGGTATGTGTGTGTGGTGTTAGGGATTGATCCTAGGGCTTTATACACACTAAGCAAGTATTCTACCAGTGAGTTATACCTGCCGCTACTAAAAAAATGTTTTTTAAGGGCTGGTGAGTAAGTGAAAGCACTTGTACAAGCCTCAAGAACTGAATTCTATCTCTGGAACCCATGTAAAGGCAGAAGGACAAAACCATCTCCACAAAGTTGTCTTTTGACCTCTGCCTGCATGCTGTACCATGTGCTTCCATGCACACACACTCCCCTCTCTCTCTCTCTCTCTCTCTCTCTCTCTCTCTCTCTCTCTCTCTCTCTCACACACACACACACACACACACACACACATTTAAAAGTATTTCCAGAGAGCCTTCCTGAGTTATCCAGGTTAATCTCAAACTGGTAGTCCTTCATCGACCTTTCAACTGACTGGGATGTCAAGCCAGTAGTAGCAGTTCAGCCTTTTTGGTGAGTGGGCAATTGTGTTAAGACAATGAAGAATTGGGAAGAAAGTCCTTGGAGAGCTCATCTAGGCTTCAGCTCAGCAGAGGAAGAAATCTTTAGTTCTGGGATGTTGGCAGTGGTCCATTTCAGGTTTCCCTATTTGGGCATGATGGAGAGTTTAAATACTAATCTCCAACACTTCTCTCAAAGCAACAATTAAATACACTTTGGATCTTACGAATAGTTAGGGTTCATGACATGCTACCTTCAAATATGGATGGCATTAAGGAACACACCAGAATCAGGAAGATCATGCTTAGCTTCCCCTTGTCCTGGATCTTGAGGCTAACAGCATCTTCACCTCTGAAGACACAGGATTACAGAGATGATTAGGAACACAGAGGCTTTGCCAAATGCCTCCTATTGTGTTGCCATTCAATCTACCTCTTCATCCAACAAGCATCAAAACACACAGGCTTCTCGGGGGCTTTGCTGCTTCATTTCTAAGTCTCCTTTGTCATATAACATGTTAAACAAACCTGTATGCTTTTCTCCTCTTAATCTGTCTTTTGTTACAGAAGCCTCAGCCATGAACCTGAAATGGGATGCAAAGATATTTTTTCCCCTCCCCTTCAGCATGTTCCTCAGCATCTGATCAGGCAACACCCAGAATGTGGTCCTGAAACATCTAAAAAAGGCCTGGATTCAGCTTCTCTTGAATTCCAAAGGCCTGATACGCCTGTGATTTTTTTCCTTGGTGCCAAGTCAGCTCTGCTTATCGACTGCTATTTTAATGAAACCTCCTGGTACCAGCTCAGGAAGGATATTTTTATTAGATACGACTGGGCGGATTCTCATGTTGAAAGCATTTGGTGTAAAACATGAACACATTCAGTCCTCAGATATCCTTCCAAATATTTCCTTTGAAATCGGAAAATTACCAAGGAACTTGTGATAAAAGATGAAAAAAGGAATTAAAAGGGTAAAAAAAAAAAGCCCACAAAGATGACGTGCTTTGCTTCCTCTCTACACTTCTACATGGGTGGGGCTGTGGATATCAGCATTTGGAGAAAAGGAGACACCTGGAACTCAGCAATCCCAGCCTTGCCTGTACACATGGAGACCTAGAACCGGGGCTGGTTGCGCTCTTGACGTCTCTTCTCCCATGTCTTCTTCTAACTTCCCATTAGGGCTGAAGTCATGTGATACAAGTAAGAACAGGTGTGGCTTACAAGCAAGTCCTTTCTGTTAATTCATGATATATTGGTCATTGTATTCGGAGCTCTGCATCATGGAGGACATCGCCAGCTCTCTGTACCAGAAATCAGCCTCCCATTGTACTAAAAGAGTCCTTTAAAAATCTTTCACCTTCTCTAACTAAGAACACAGCAATGACAGAGGATTGCATTCTGGGCTCTGTGGCTACCAGGCCGAGTTCCAATATTGGCTCTGTTTTAATGGCTGGTTGTCCTCAGGAAAGTTATTTTAACATTGTGCCTCAATTTCACTCATTTCGTAGGGCCACTGTATGAGGGTAATCCATGTACTATGCTATGCTATATCTGGTAAGTCTATGCATAAATGCTATCACTGCTATAATGATAATTATAAATATTCATCTGTTTGGACAGGTAGGGAATTGACAGGATGGGATATTAAAAATTTCCCTTAGAGTTCTCCCTTAATGTTACTACACCGTAGGGAAGGACACACAGCTTTATGTCCTCTGGTGAAGATTCCTATGCTATAGTGCCAGCCCAGGCACACCTGTGTATTACAGCTCTTTTCTATTACTCTTTGCCCCATTCTAGGCTACTCATTCATTAACTGGGGCAGAAAGAAACAGATGTTTTCCTCCTCCTCCTCCTCTTTCTCCTCCTCTTCTTCTTCCTCTTCCTCCTCCTCCTCCTCCTCCTCTTCCTCTTTCTTCTTCTCTGCTGGGTTGAAAGGATTCAGTGTCCCATGAGCGGGACATTCTTGCTACTTTTTAAAATCCAGGATGTTGTAGCATAGAATCAGAGTCTCTAGAAGGGACAAACACAAATGTTTTGGGGCAGTCCTCTTATAACCAGCTCTGAGATAGTTTATTTACAATGCAATCCAGGGTGCTTCTAAATTCCTGGATCCAGAATGTGAAAGCTTAATCAACTTGTCTAGCGGAAGCCAAAAGAATTTCTCAAGGCTTTTGTGATTTTTTAGCAGAGTTTTGGTCTCATGACAGGACAAAAGAATTCTTCTTTTTAGGACTGAATGCACATAAAAGGCAGCTGGGGTTGTGAAGACTTTTTTCTTTCTTTTTCTTTTTCCTTTTCCCCAAACACAAACATTTTGGGGGTGGGTTATCATTCTCATCAGAACTGACCACACAAACTGGAGCATGGATATTTTCAATCTCACTTTATAGATAAAAACTTGAGGTTATATTAAGGGTGTTAGTGCTTTCTTTTCTCACAAGCAAATTACCGAAAGATTAATTATTCCAATGTATGTCGGTGTGGCAATAGACCCATGTTCTTTCTCCCCAGTAAGTTAAAGTCGGTTGGAGTTTTCACAGTCAGAATCAGACCAGTTTGTAGAACTGACACAGGATAACCATTGTTGATGAATCACCATTGCTGATGAATTGCAGTTTCCTGGGTGGCATTGTAACTTGCATAATGTAACTAGAATTTCTACTTATTCAGTCTAAATTTTGACCCCAAGTTTCCTACAGAATAGGCATGATGAGACACATATCTCATGAGCATTTTGAGGCTTTTCTGCAAACCTGGAATGAATTAGGGAATAGGGTTTTGTAAGAAGCTGCCCCTCCTGGAAATATATGCTCTGTACCTTGGTTAAAAATTGCTAGAATCCAGATCTTATTAGGAATCTGCTCACAATTATGCACTGTCCCAATTTTATCTTCAGAATTGAATTAATTAGCCCAAAAACATTTGCATGTGTAATTTGTTTTTTTCCTTCAGATGCACTGTGATAACAAGCTATTCTTTTACATCATTAAGATGGAAACATATTATATTTTCATGCAAAGCAGAATCTGTTATTTTTGAAGTGTCTATTCCCCTTGTCTTTAAAATATTCAAAAAACTAAGAGTGTGTCAGACAGTAGGTGCCCTGGGCCTTTAGAAGTCAAACTTTCAGCTCATGTGGCTGTGGGTGGTTTCATCAGCAATGGGCTGAAGTTCTTCCGCAGGAGTTACAACTTCATTAATGCACTCACAAGAACTAGAAGGCTAGTTCTTGATTTGAAAAGGTTGGATATAATAATGGAAAGAGAGAAGGCTAGAAATTGTCTTTATGATGTCATTTAAAACCAAAATTTTATGTTTGATTTTTGTCTTTTGACCTTGGAGACTGGAGAAGTCATAATCAGTTTTGAAAATGTACCCACTCTGATTAACCTCATTGTCTATAAAGTTATAGCCCATGAAACAGCCTCTCCTGATGCATTTTATTAGAAGACATTATCATGAAAGTAGATTTTAAAGATGTTATTGATTATAAAATGACAGAGGAGAAGTTTATCTAATTATCCACTATATATTCTTGCTCCTTGATAAATGAAAGGAAATCGGGTTTTATTCTCCAAAAACTGGGGGAAGTTGTCACCTTGACTTATAGATAGTCATCACTATTTCCATTTAACTTCTAGAACAACAAAGAAGGTTTGTTTTTCTCTTATTTTAGAACCTCCTGTTCTCAGGATGACCTTGGCCTTGAATTTCTAATCTTCTTGCCTCCACTTCCCAAGTATTGGGAATATGGGCATCAGCTACCTCTCCTGGCACAAAAAGGTATTTTATATGATGGCATTTTAATTATAGCTCTCACTCAACTCTACTTGCAGCTTAAACAAACAAATGAACAAATGAACACAGAATGTTTCTTGATGCTGGGTATTGAAGCAAAGTCCTCATAGACGCTAATTTCATGTTCAACTATTAAATTATGCCCGTTTTCCCTCATCATTTACTGTTACTCCCCATTGTCAATGCATTCAAACATCACATGAAACATGCTCATTATTTTATTTTGTGCTTTGATCCTGTCAAGAATAGTATTATCATACTTCTACAAAAGGTCATAATCCTCAGGCTCAAAGCATGATCTGCTTGTCTCTTTCCCTCTGGCTAAGTTACTATGATGCCACTCATGTTCTCTGTCTTCTCTCTTGTCTACAGGAACTGGGAATGAAAAGCTTGAAGGAATATAACATGACATACAGCTGCCAGTGGGTGGAATGTGCACAGAGGAAGCTCTAAGGGGTGATTTGGGGGTTTGCTTGGAGAATATGGTTCCCAGATGCTAAGCATTTGTGTATTCCAAGAAAATTTATGGGGAGGAATATTTGAGTTTGTCATAACTGTTTTCCTTGAGCTGGAGTTAAGATGCTTTGGAATAAGGCACAGAGTTACCACCTATCTTGATTGGATTTGGTATTGGGGGAAGTAGACTTCCTGTCCTGAGAGGTGATCAAGAAGGGCTGAGCACTTCCTGGTTTGAGGTGTTGTAGGATGCCAGTGTTACATAGATGATAAGACCAAATGACTCCCAAGTTCCTCTACAGTTCTTCATGATATTAGACCCTCTATTGTAGAGATCTCATCTCAAATCAAAACCTCAGGTAAAATATCTATCCTCTGGTGTCCTCTGGACTTTGTCTCCTCCAAAGGATTTCTCTACATTTTTACTTCTTGCTCATTTGGTCCAAGTGATCTCCAAAGATCTCCAAAGCCAGTTAACCTTGACCTAAACTTTTTCCTCCCGGTCTACTCTCTATAGTCTGGGCCCCATTCATCGTCCCTCCCTTCTTCCATGTATACCCTCTCCTTTCCTCTTGTCTTTAGACTTCCTGGTCTTCTAAGATTATAGATCTCTGCCTTTGATTAATGCCTGATTGATTCACTGACTTGATTGATTGATTCACTCAACTTACTTCACTTCTTCAAATAGCAAAAAATATCGTAGAAGCTAAATTGCAGATTTAATTCTTGCTCTACTAGCTTTATTTAGAAGCCAGACCAGCCTGCAGAGTCTGTATCATGTGCTAACTATGGTATTATAGATAAATCTCATTGGGTTTCTCAGTATCTATCTCACTATGTAACAAAATAACCTGTCCTTTAAAACCCCTTGTAAATAGTATAACATTAAATGTTTTCATATGCATCTAGGTGCATTACTGAACACTCAGTAAATGGTTGCTTCTAGCATTCTCTCCTGCTCACTTGTACTAGAATCAACATTAGAGTGGTTGTGCCTTTAAACCCACCTCTCAACTTCTTGTATGTGTAGTACCAAGGAAGTGTTCATGAACCCCAAAAGACCACTCAGGAGCTGATTGGATGTAATCACAGCAGGGACTTTATTCAAGCCAGCTCAGACTTATCTTACCACCACCTCGCAGGATGGTTCTGGTGGAGGAAAAGCCCTGAGCATTCATCAAGATAAGGTTTTGTAGAAAGCAGCAAGCAAGGGGTAGGTGTTCTAGCCTGGCAAGCATCTAATCGATGTGCTACTGTGGCCTTTAACATGACTGGTTGGTGTCGGCAGCCAAACCATAAACTTAACTTCTGATTTCTTACTAAATGGTGGTTGTTAGGTAGAGGGTGGGCTTGTTGGGAGTTAACCTGGAAATACAGAATTGCTAGGGTAAGTTAACCTGGAGATGCTGGATTTGTTGGGGTTAGCCTAGAAACTGGAACTAGGCTCAGGTTTTGTTGGGGGAGGGATAACTTGGAAACTAATGCTAGGTACCACCTTGAATTCAAACTTAGGTCAGATTCTCTAAGATGAAGTCTGAACCCCAAAATTTGATCTCCCACATGTGCTTCAAAAGCATTTTGAACATATTATATGATCCATACCATGAGAAGTTTATACCAAAATCTACCTTTGCTAGGCACTCTTCTGTAATAGACAAAGTAGGGTTCTACTCAAATTAATATTGATGCTGCTCTTCAGAAAAGAAGATTAAAAAGGCAGAAAAGGCAGCCCATTGTGGTGTGAACTGTAGAGAGCCATCTGTTTCTCAGTGCCTGCTACACACTAATATTCTTGCTGTTGCCAGTAACTGTTGCAGAAAAACTTGTTGGTTTATAAGAATGTGGTTGGGTCACTTTGTGGGTAAGAATGAACAGACAGTCTGCCTTGGTTAATCCATTCTTTATGTAATAGAACAGAGAATTTAGACTGAGTTAGAAAACAGCCATCACAGTTGTCCAATGCAGTGGTCTAGATGTGGTTTGGCCCAGAGGCCTTATTGTGCTGTAGGCATGGCATGTTAGTCAGGGTTCTCTAGGGGAGAAGCTCTGAGAATGAATGTATGGAGATTTATTTGAGTGGCTTGTAGGCTGTGGTCCAACTAGTCCAACAATGGATATCTACCAGCAGAAGGTCCAGAAAGTGCAGTCATTCAGTATGCAAGGGTTGATGTGTCAAACTGATCTTCAGTATACACCAGAAAGCCAAAGAAGTCAGCTCTAATGCCAGTGAAGAAATGGTCTTGTTAGTGAGAGCAAGAGCAAGCAGGCAAAGAGAGAACAAGCTTCCCTCTTCCATATCCTTTCTATAGGCTTCCAGAAGAAGGTGGGGCAGATTAAAGGTGAATCTTTCCACCTCAAAAGGTCCAGATTAAAAGTGGGTCTTCACATTTCAAATGATTTAAATAAATAAAAAAAAAAGAATCCTTCACAGGTATACCCAGACACTTGTATTTTAGTTAATTAATGATTTTTGTCAATCGGATACTAGCCATTATAAGGGTCTCCATTGTGATAGTGTTAAATAGTGATAGAACCTTTGAGAGGTGGGACCTAGCAGAAAGTGGTTAGGTCAAATAGGTTTTCACCCTCAGAAAGGATTGTTACTTTCAGAGACTTAACTCTTACTCGAGCAACTTGATATTCAAAACCCATCTCCTGTTTACCACATCATCTTTCCTGAAAAAACAGGTGCCATTTTTATTCCGTTTGTATCAGACCCTTAGCAAAGCCCAGTAGAAGTCAACATAATGCTTGAACTTCCAAAACTAAAATATGACTATAACTATTTTTATATACATTATTTAATTCAGGTGTTTTGTTATCATAGAAAATGTGTTGTCTGTAGACATTATAATTTCTACATCAAGAATCAGCAGACTGATCCCGGCCCGCAGCAGCTCTCTGCTCCCAGACCCCGTAAGAGAGAGAGACCCAACCACCTGGTCAGGTGGGCACTCCTGAGGATGCAGAGCGGAAGAGACCACCAACACTGCTCACCCCAGCCCACATCCCTGGCCCAAGAGGAAACTGTATAAGGCCTCAGGGCTACCGTGGGGGAGGGCCCAGGAGCGGCAGGACCCCTGCCTGAGACACCGCCGGAACCTGAAGGAAACAGACCGGATAAACAGTTCTCTGCACCCAAATCCCATGGGAGGGAGAGCTAAAACTTCAGAGAGGCAGACAAGCCTGGGAAACCAGAAGAGACTGCTCTCTGCACACACATCTCGGACGCCAGAGGAAAAAGCCAAAGACCATCTGGAACCCTGGTGCACTGAAGCTCCCGGAAGGGGCGGCACAGGTCTTCCTGGTTGCTGCCACTGCAGAGAGCCCGTGGGCAGCACCCCACGAGCAAACTTGAGCCTCGGGACCACAGGTAAGACCAACATTTCTGCTGCAAGAAAGCTGCCTGGTGAACTCAAGACACAGGCCCACAGGAACAGCTGAAGACCTGTAGAGAGGAAAAACTACACACCCGAAAGCAGAACACTCTGTCCCCATAACTGACTGAAAGAGAGGAAAACAGGTCTACAGCACTCCTGACACACAGGCTTATAGGACAGTCTAGCCACTGTCAGAAATAGCAGAACAAAGTAACACTAGAGATAATCTGATGGCGAGAGGCAAGCGCAGGAACCCAAGCAACAGAAACCAAGACTACATGGCACCATCGGAGCCCAATTATCCCATCAAAACAAACATGGAATATCCAAACACACCAGAAAAGCAAGATCTAGTTTCAAAATCATTTTTGATCATGATGCTGGAGGACTTCAAGAAAGACGTGAAGAACTCCCTTAGAGAACAAGTAGAAGCCTACAGAGAGGAATCAAAAAATGCCTGAAAGAATTCCAGGAAAACATGAATAAACAAGTAGAAGCCCATAGAGAGGAGACACAAAAATCCCTGAAAGAATTCCAGGAAAACATAAATAAACAAGTAGAAGCCCATAGAGAGGAGACACAAAAATCCCTGAAAGAATTCCAGGAAAACATAAATAAACAAGTAGAAGCCCATAGAGAGGAGACACAAAAATCCCTGAAAGAATTCCAGGAAAACACAATCAAACAGTTGAAGGAATTAAAAATGGAAATAGAAGCAATCAAGAAAGAACACATGGAAACAACCGTGGATATAGAAAACCAAAAGAAGAGACAAGGAGCTGTAGATACAAGCTTCACCAACAGAATACAAGAGATGGAAGAGAGAATCTCAGGAGCAGAAGATTCCATAGAAATCATTGACTCAACTGTCAAAGATAATGTAAAGCGGAAAAAGCTACTGGTCCAAAACATACAGGAAATCCAGGACTCAATGAGAAGATCAAACCTAAGGATAATAGGTATAGAAGAGAGTGAAGACTCCCAGCTCAAAGGACCAGTAAATATCTTCAACAAAATCATAGAAGAAAACTTCCCTAACCTAAAAAAAGAGATACCCATAGACATACAAGAAGCCTACAGAACTCCAAATAGATTGGACCAGAAAAGAAACACCTCCCGTCACATAATTGTCAAAACACCAAACGCACAAAATAAAGAAAGAATATTAAAAGCAGTAAGGGAAAAAGGTCAAGTAACATATAAAGGCAGACCTATAAGAATCACACCAGACTTCTCGCCAGAAACTATGAAGGCCAGAAGATCCTGGAGTGATGTCATACAGACCCTAAGAGAACACAAATGCCAGCCCAGGTTACTGTATCCAGCAAAACTCTAAATTAACATTGATGGAGAAACCAAGATATTCCATGACAAAACCAAATTTATACAATATCTTTCTACAAATCCAGCACTACAAAGGATAATAAATGGTAAAGCCCAACATAAGGAGGCAAGCTATACCCTAGAAGAAGCAAGAAACTAATTGTCTTGGCAACAAAACAAAGAGAATGAAAGCACACAAACATAACCTCACTTCCAAATATGAATATAACGGGAAGCAATAATCACTATTCCTTAATATCTCTCAACATCAATGGCCTCAACTCCCCAATAAAAAGACATAGATTAACAAACTGGATATGCAACGAGGACCCTGCATTCTGCTGCCTACAGGAAACACACCTCAGAGACAAAGACAGACACTACCTCAGAGTGAAAGGCTGGAAAACAACTTTCCAAGCAAATGGTCAGAAGAAGCAAGCTGGAGTAGCCATTCTAATATCAAATAAAATCAATTTTCAACTAAAAGTCATCAAAAAAGATAAGGAAGGACACTTCATATTCATCAAAGGAAAAATCCACCAAGATGAAGTCTCAATCCTAAATATCTATGCCCCAAATACAAGGGCACCTACATATGTAAAAGAAACCTTACTAAAGCTCAAAACACACATTGCACCTCACACAATAATAGTGGGAGATTTCAACACACCACTCTCATCACTGGACAGATCATGGAAACAGAAAATAAACAGAGATGTAGACAGACTAAGAGAAGTCATGAGCCAAATGGACTTAACGGATATTTATAGAACATTCTATCCTAAAGCAAAAGGATATACCTTCTTCTCAGCTCCTCATGGTACTTTCTCCAAAATTGACCATATAATTGGTCAAAAAACGGGCCTCAACAGGTACAGAAAGATAGAAATAATCCCATGCGTGCTATCGGACCACCACGGCCTAAAACTGGTCTTCAATAACAATAAGGGAAGAATGCCCACATATACTTGGAAATTGAACAATGCTCTACTCAATGATAACCTGGTCAAGGAAGAAAGAAAGAAAGAAATTAAAAACTTTTTAGAATTTAATGAAAATGAAGGTACAAAATACCCAAACTTATGGGACACAATGAAAGCTGTGCTAAGAGGAAAACTCATAGCGCTTTGTGCCTGCAGAAAGAAACAGGAAAGAGCATATGTCAGCAGCTTGACAGCACACCTAAAAGCTCTAGAACAAAAAGAAGCAAATACACCCAGGAGGAGTAGAAGGCAGGAAATAATCAAACTCAGAGCTGAAATCAACCAAGTAGAAACAAAAAGGACCATAGAAAGAATCAACAGAACCAAAAGTTGGTTCTTTGAGAAAATCAACAAGATAGATAAACCCTTAGCCAGACTAACTAGAGGACACAGAGAGTGCGTCCAAATTAACAAAATCAGAAATGAAAAGGGAGACATAACTACAGATTCAGAGGAAATTCAAAAAATCATCAGATCTTACCATAAAAACCTATATTCAACAAAACTTGAAAATCTTCAGGAAATGGACAATTTCCTAGACAGATACCAGGTATCGAAGTTAAATCAGGAACAGATAAACCAGTTAAACAACCCCATAACTCCTAAGGAAATAGAAGCAGTCATTAAAGTTCTCCCAACCAAAAAGAGCCCAGGTCCAGACGGGTTTAGTGCAGAATTCTATCAAACCTTCATAGAAGACCTCATACCAATATTATCCAAACTATTCCACAAAATTGAAACAGATGGAGCCCTACCGAATTCCTTCTACGAAGCCACAATTACTCTTATACCTAAACCACACAAAGACCCAACAAAGAAAGAGAACTTCAGACCAATTTCCCTTATGAATATCGACGCAAAAATACTCAATAAAATTCTGGCAAACCGAATTCAAGAGCACATCAAAACAATCATCCACCATGATCAAGTAGGCTTCATCCCAGGCTTGCAGGGATGGTTTAATATACGGAAAACCATCGACGTGATCCATCATATAAACAAACTGAAAGAACAGAACCACATGATCATTTCATTAGATGCTGAGAAAGCATTTGACAAAATTCAACACCCCTTCATGATAAAAGTCCTGGAAAGAATAGGAATTCAAGGCCCATACCTAAACATAGTAAAAGCCATATACAGCAAACCAGTTGCTAACATTAAACTAAA
Source organism: Rattus norvegicus (assembly GCF_021556685.1). NCBI lineage: Eukaryota > Metazoa > Chordata > Mammalia > Rodentia > Muridae > Rattus > Rattus norvegicus. The sequence continues at coordinate 1,591,746 of NC_141552.1, forward strand.
TGGAGAGAAACTTGAAGCAATCCCACTAAAATCAGGGACTAGACAAGGCTGCCCACTCTCTCCCTACTTATTCAATATAGTTCTTGAAGTTCTAGCCAGAGCAATCAGACAACAAAAGGAGATCAAGGGGATACAGATCGGAAAAGAAGAGGTCAAAATATCACTATTTGCAGATGACATGATAGTATATTTAAGTGATCCCAAAAGTTCCACCAGAGAACTACTAAAGCTGATAAACAACTTCAGCAAAGTGGCTGGGTATAAAATTAACTCAAATAAATCAGTTGCCTTCCTCTATACAAAAGAGAAACAAGCCGAGAAAGAAATTAGGGAAACGACACCCTTCATAATAGACCCAAATAATATAAAGTACCTCGGTGTGACTTTAACCAAGCAAGTAAAAGATCTGTACAATAAGAACTTCAAGACACTGAGGAAAGAAATTGAAGAAGACCTCAGAAGATGGAAAGATCTCCCATGCTCATGGCTTGGCAGGATTAATATAGTAAAAATGGCCATTTTACCAAAAGCAATCTACAGATTCAATGCAATCCCCATCAAAATACCAATCCAATTCTTCAAAGAGTTAGACAGAACAATTTGCAAATTCATCTGGAATAACAAAAAACCCAGGATAGCTAAAGCTATCCTCAACAATAAAAGGACTTCAGGGGGAATCACTATCCCTGAACTCAAGCAGTATTACAGAGCAATAGTGATAAAAACTGCATGGTATTGGTACAGAGACAGACAGATAGACCAATGGAATAGATTGAAGACCCAGAAATGAACCCACACACCTATGGTCACTTGATTTTTGACAAAGGAGCCAAAACCATCCAATGGAAAAAAGATAGCATTTTCAGCAAATGGTGCTGGTTCAACTGGAGGGCAACATGTAGAAGAATGCAGATCGATCCATCCTTATCACCCTGTACAAAGCTTAAGTCCAAGTGGATCAAGGACCTCCACATCAAACCAGACACACTCAAACTAATAGAAGAAAAACTAGGGAAGCATCTGGAACACATGGGCACTGGAAAAAATTTCCTGAACAAAACACCAATGGCTTATGCTCTAAGATCAAGAATCGACAAATGGGATCTCATAAAACTGCAAAGCTTCTGTAAGGCAAAGGACACTGTGGTTAGGACAAAACGGCAACCAACAGATTGGGAAAAGATCTTTACCAATCCTACAACAGATAGAGGCCTTATATCCAAAATATACAAAGAACTCAAGAAGTTAGACTGCAGGGAAACAAATAACCCTATTAAAAAATGGGGTTCAGAGCTAAACAAAGAATTCACAGCTGAGGAATGCCGAATAGCTGAGAAACACCTAAAGAAATGTTCAACATCTTTAGTCATAAGGGAAATGCAAATCAAAACAACCCTGAGATTTCACCTCACACCAGTGAGAATGGCTAAGATCAAAAACTCAGGTGACAGTAGATGCTGGCGAGGATGTGGAGAAAGAGGAACACTCCTCCATTGTTGGTGGGATTGCAGACTGGTAAAACCATTCTGGAAATCAGTCTGGAGTTTCCTCAGAAAATTGGACATTGAACTGCCTGAGGATCCAGCTATACCTCTCTTGGGCATATACCCAAAAGATGCCTCAACATATAAAAGAGACACATGCTCCACTATGTTCATCGCAGCCTTATTTATAATAGCCAGAAACTGGAAAGAACCCAGATCCCCTTCAACAGAGGAATGGATACAGAAAATGTGGTATATCTACACAATGGAATATTACTCAGCTATCAAAAACGAGTTTATGAAATTCGTAGGCAAATGGTTGGAACTGGAAAATATCATCCTGAGTGAGCTAACCCAATCACAGAAAGACATACATGGTATGCACTCATTGATAAGTGGCTATTAGCCCAAATGCTTGAATTACCCTAGATCCCTAGAACAAACGAAACTCAAGACGGATGATCAAAATGTGAATGCTTCACTCCTTCTTTAAATGAGGAAAAAGAATACCCTTGGCAGGGAAGAGAGAGGCAAAGATTAAAACAGAGACTGAAGGAACACCCATTCAGAGCCTGCCCCACATGTGGCCCATACATATACAGCCACCCAATTAGACAAGATAGATGAAGCAAAGAAGTGCAGACCGACAGGAGTCGGATGTAGATCGCTCCTGAGAGACACAGCCAGAATACAGCAAATACAGAGGTGAATGCCAGCAGCAAACCACTGAACTGAGAATAGGTCCCCCGTTGAAGGAATCAGAGAAAGAACTGGAAGAATTTGAAGGTGCTCGACACCCCAAAAGTACAACAATGTCAAGCAACCAGAGCTTCCAGGGACTAAGCCACTACCTAAAGACTATACATGGACTGACCCTGGACTCTGACCCCATAGGTAGCAATGAATATCCTAGTAAGAGCACCAGTGGAAGGGGAAGCCCTGGGTCCTGCTAAGACTGAACCCCCAGTGAACTAGACTATGGGGGGAGGGCGGCAATGGGGGGAGGGTTGGGAGGGGAACACCCATAAGGAAGGGGAGGGGGGAGGGGGATGTTTGTTCGGAAACCAGGAAAGGGAATAACACTTGAAATGTATATAAGAAATACTCAAGTTAATAAAAAAAAAAAAAGAATCAGCAGACTATTTTCTTTTAAAGACTAGTCAAAACTCTAGGCTTTATGAACCTGATGATCTTAGTTGTAGCCATTCAACCATTATTGTGCCTTGGGTGTAGTCATGAATGGAATATTAGGGAACAAGAATAGTTGTCTTCTAAGCATACTTAAGTTAACAGCAAATAAAAACCAAGTTCAGCTGTGGCCACAGGTAGTAAGTACATGGCCACCATAGCAGATTCAACATGAGTATAACAGTTTCATGGATATTAAATAGGACAATGTGTTTGAAGTGTACAGACAGCATGACTTCTGAAAGTGCCTTACAAAACTCTCCTTTGTCCTACTCATTGTGTATCATGACAAGCTAGGAACAATGTTTACTAGGCCCCACTCCAAGCCCTCTAAATTTTAAGAAATTGCCCTTTGGGAAGGGTAATGTACACACACACACACACACACACACACACACACACACACACACACACACGCACACACACACAGAGAGAGAGAGAGAGAGAGAGAGAGAGAGAGAGAAAGAGAGAGAGAGTTTCCTTTGCAAAGTCTAACCACAAAGAGCATTAAATCAATCAGATGACAAAGCAGAATATGAAAATTTGACTTACTTTGGTCCCAAGTATGCAGGAAACCTGTGGTATTGGGATCAAAAGCAAAAAAGAAAAAAGAAAACCATATAAATAAAGGAAATTTTTTCTGCACATTATATGCCCTGGTTAGTCTGTGACTCTGATATAATTCATCACAGACAAACTTAGAGTGCAATAAATGTTTCCTGAGTTTTATGATTGCTCTGACCAAGAACAAAACCATTAACATGAAAGTAGATAAATGCTGGCAAATATTGATGGTCCAAGTTGCTTCTGTTTCAGTGAGCTAAACTCGTTATTCTTGCCTGTCTAGTTAAGAAGAACCTAAGAAATTTTTGATGGGGTCATAGTGGGGCTTCTTCCTGATCACTTCCAGCTCACAGAAGAGGGGGAATGATGACTCATTCAGAAAGTTATTGAAAACTAAATAGGCAAACTTTATCTTTGCAGCTTCTTGTTTCAGATGTGATTTCAGTCATTGACCAAACACCCTGTGTTTCCAGGCTGGTTCCCTAAAATGTGACATTTCCTTATGCAAAACTAATACAGTTTCTTATAGCTTTAGAGACTCTCTCTGTATTCACTGAAGGAAGATATGTCTCACAGAACTATTGACATGTTCATCTTGACAATGGTGTGAGAGGAATAGGACTTTGCAGGATTCCTTTGCCCTTGGTGTTGAATCAGATGCCCTATCTCAGATGGTGGATTGCTCCTTCTCGCCATCCCCCTTGCTTTAGTTACTTCTATCACTGAGACTAAGTACCCAACAGAAGCAACTTAAGAGAAGGAAGGAAATGCTAAAATGCCAGTGTTCAGCTCCCTTTATCCTATTTCATTTTTCTTTCAACCCTAAGCTCCAATTTATCGGATAATGCTACCCATATTCAAGGTGGGTCTTCTTGTGCTTAACTAATCCAGAATACAGACAAATACAGAAGTATTCTCACTACTGATTTCTAAATCCAGTCAAGCTGACAGCAAAAAGTGATCCTCATATTCTGCTAACTCTTCCCAGTCAACTCCTTTACTCTCAGTGAAAAATGCCACCTAAATTCTGGTGATGCCTCTTCTTGATTTCTTGTTCTACATTGTATAAAGTACAGAATGTCATAACCAACTCCAAGTGCTGTTACCTCCAGAATGGCTACTAGGGGTACCACATTGAATGTACCCGCAGTGCACGAATCTGCCTGGCTCCTACTGAGTCTTTAATGCTTCCTCTATTTTCTGCCTAACAAACTACAGTGGACCGCAGCAATGCTCAGCATTTCCCTTTCTCTCACCATAGCATCCCATCAATAGGCATGACATGTAGGCAAGAACATCTAAGGCATCCTTCACATTCTTACTGAGAAGAGAAATACTTTACTGTAGTCTCCCTGCCTCTACCTTTTCCTCCTTCCTTTTCTGCCGTTAGCGATTTGGACTTGTCTATTTTCTGATTATATAATGAAAGTAACATTTTAAAACCATAAATACATCTCCAGAATCCCAGGATCCAAGATCCACTGTGGTGACAGGATCGCACTGAGAAGCAGAAATTCAAAGCTTATGAGCTGACATACGCAGTGCATAATTTCAATAGGTTTTGCCCCCTCTGAAAATCACGCTGAAATGTGATTGCTTTGCAGAAGTGTTAGGAGGTAGGAGCTAGTCAAGGTTGGGGGTAGAGCCCTCATGAATGTATTTATGCCTTTTTGAGTGATTTCTTCCTCTTATGGGATTGAATTGGTTATCAGAAAAGGAGAAGGTTTGTCATAAAATCAGACTGACTTTCACACTCTTTCAGATGTCCTCACTTGTCTTTTATTCTGTTATGAGTTGATGCAGCAGGAGGATCCTTCCAGAGGTGACCATTTCATCTTGAGCTTCTCAGCTGCTAGAACTATGAGTTAAAGCCCCCTGCCCCATTTTTCCTTCTCTTACGTATATGTGTGCACAAGTATGTATATGTATATACACCTGTGAATATGTATGGAGGCCATACATGGAGGATGTCTAAGGTCTTGTTCTATCACTGTCTCTGTTATTCCCTTAAAACATGATCTTTTACTAAACCTAGAGCTTGCTGTTTTTCAGGTTGGCTGGTAGCCAAAAGCCTGGTAATCTTCCTGTCTCCACATCCCGCAGTGCTGATGTTAAAGGTGCCTGAGTTCTATACTTGGCCTTTTGTGGAAGTGAGAATTCAAAAATCAGGTTCTCGCACTTGTCCAGTGAGCACTCTTCTCCCTCCAGCCCCAGCCATAGTTTTTCTTTATAAGTTTTCAGTCTCAGGTATTCTGTGATAGCAACAAAAGACTTGACTAAGCCAGTCAGATCTAATGTAGGCAAACTTGTGCTTTCCTGCTTTCAGTATTTCAGTTAGGCTGCACAGCTTAGCCATCTCTGGTTAGCTCTTCTAAGGTCTTGCAGTGAAAATATCGTTTTCCCAAATGTTAGAATTGGAGACACATTTTTTCCAACTCATTTGGCGAGTCCTTAGGATGAGAGAAATCCCAGACTTAAACCTGCAGCTTCATGTATACCCTCAGTTCTTATGGCCAGTGTGCTTTTCAAAGACATGTGAAGAAAAAGCACGTCGGATGTTGTGGAGAGGATCTGTGACACTTTCATATAAGCCCAAGGAGACCAGAGATCTTATGACCCTCCTGTTCACTGACTCATCCTTAGAATCTGTAGTGGTCCATCCTGGTGCTGTCATTTGACAAATGTTAGTCAATAAGTAGATTAAATCATGTAATCGTACAAACTTGATCATTCCAAGACCTTATCGTCATCTTTCCATATACTCTTGAACCTGACCATGTTGGCAGGACATCCTCTTTATGTATGTATATTCGTGGGAACCAGAGTATCCAATGATAGACATTTGTTGTTTGTTGAATGAATTCTGGGCTATGGAGAAACAATGATTCAACCTTTAGACCTTCCTCCTTGTGATTTCCAACTTAATCTGCTATTGCGAAATGCTGAACAATGGAGCAGACCAACACAGCACTAGAGAAAAGATATGGTTTCTTTCTCTTCTTGCTACCCCTTTATCTCAACAGATTTCTCTATATACCCCATAAATTATTTCTCTTTCATCAGTAGAAGAGCAATAACAGTAGTCCAATATACATTAAAATTCATGTCTCTATTTGGGGGGGGTCATCTCACTTTGAATACCTTGGAGTATCTAGGTGTCAATATTTAAAGTGAAAAATATTAGAAACACAAAGATTTCCATAGCTGAAAAAATCGAGTTGATCCTGTTTTCAACTCTAGTCACATGTATGAGTGTGCATGTGCTTGTGTGTATATGTTGCTATGCATGTATGTACATGTGTATGTAGAAAACAGAGGACAAATTTTTCTGTCATTCCTCAGGAATCCTCTACTCTTATTTGTTTGTTTGTTTGTTTATGAGACAGACTGTCTCTTTGGCCTGGGCTCACCAACTCAACTACACTAGCTATCTAGCAAGCACTCAGTAGTAATCTCCCTGCCTCTGCTTGCCCACTTTCTCCTAGTTTTGGATAATAAGGATGTGCAGAATCACCTGGCTGTTTTTTTTTTATTATTTAACAAAAACATGGATTTTATGGATTGAATTCAGCATGGCAAGTCCAATATCAACTACCTTCTCAGCCCATATGTAAAAATTTAAAGCCTAATTTATCTGAACCCATTTCTTGAGCAGTTAAATTGAACCTCACTTAATAGTTTTCTAACTATTCAACATAATGATGCTACATTCCTAGTGGAGTCTGGAATAAAGTATCTATTCCTAACAAGTCAGTTTCCTTTCTCCAGGTTCCACCTGTTTAATCCACATCTGTACTAACACAGACAGAGCTCCCAGTTATAGATATGACTTGGCCACTCAAAATGAAATTCAAAGCACTTTTCAGGGTGATTGCATTGGTCTTACGGTCACTCACCTGTCTGAGTGGCCCTAGTCAGACTGAGATGTGCTCTGGCCTTCGGCTGGTGACATTTGGACCTGTCTCCCTGTCTATCTCTTCCTAGATACTAGGATTGCAGATGCCAATCACGACTCCCCGGGGCTGATCGGCATGCTGTAACATGTGCCTTCAGTCTCTCTAGACAGACGAGGAAAGATTGAGTTGACCCAACATCATCTGTCTGGCTGGATGTTCATTTTTCTTCTCCTGACTTTCTTGTTCCTGCCCATTGCTTCAGATGTGTCTCAGGGCACGTTGCCCCAGCGTGATCTTTCTACTCTCTCAGTCTCCTCAAGGCACTTATAAATGTCAGTCCCGACCTTAACTTCAGTCACAGCAGTACATGCACTCCTTCTCCATCTGGCACCACTTTCTCCCAGCCTCTCTCCTCTCCTCCCTGTAAACAGTTGACTAGGACCCACTGTGTGCCTCATTTTTAGATCTTTCTGGGTACAGTTCTCAACAATCAGGGTGGCTTTTTTTTTATCCAAAAGGTTTTAAAAGCATTGCCGAGAGCTTTCCACAGGAGTCATTAGTTGTTGGAAAGGGGTCCGGGCTGGATGAAGTGGGAGATTGTTTATTTTATGACATTTTTGTTTCTTTGCTTAGAGTGGTCACTTTAGTTTTGGTTTCTAGGTTTATAATAAGCCTTGCACCCCTTTTCTCTTGTAGGAACTCTAGCACATGCACGTCTCCGTGATGCATGCGGTGCCTGCATCCAGGCTATGCGCTACCAGATGGTGATCCACGCTTCTGTTGCCTGGCCCTTAAAATCACAGCTACCTTTTGGCCAATCCTGGAGGAAGTGAACTGCCATTAAAGGTCACTCCCAGGATATCTCCTTCACATCCTCCGAATTAACCTCTCAATAGTAGACTGAGGCTGTGATTTTTTTTTAAAGCCAGGACTGCTTTCTGGCTACGGTTTTAGCCACGTGTCTATCAATCTCAAAGGGGTTTTGCTGTCTTCATGGCAAACAAAGACCTAGTCAGCCTTGCCACTTACTTTGTGATGCTTTGTGCAAAAGAAGGCCATCTTTGAGGCTTCTCAAGATTTCTCCCAGGACTCCTAAGAATCCTTTTGCAAAGGATACCTGCAAACCTTCCTGGACATGCAAGGAGTTAAGTGATGCGTATGCAAATGAGACTCCCTTGTGACTCTGAATCACTATACCACTGAGGAGCTTTTCTTCACAGTAATCAACATCTCATCTTAATTGCTTTTGTTTATGTTCAATAAGTGCATCATTTTGGCAACACCAGCTCACAGCAATATCTTAAATTACCCAAGGCTGCCCACTTTCATTTATGGACTCTGCCTTGTGTCTGATGAGCACTTAGATTTTTTAACTATTTATTTCCTCTGCCTGACAGGGAATGAAGAATATACAGCTTATGGGAAAAATTAAGTAGGAGGAGCAGTGAGGACTAGGGAACCATAACAGAAGTGTACAGTATGCAAGGCCAATACAAAAGCAGTGAGTTTTTAATAATCCGAGTGTGCAATACATATGTATCCCTCATAAAATCAATTGTTGATTATTGTCGAATCTGCTATTTCTCAGTTTTCCACCTCATATAAGACCAGAAAAAAAAATCCTGGAGGAATTAAGAAAAATTAAAATGCTCCAATAATGGCAAATTCAGTTATGGTTAAAAAAAATAAAGTTGTCTACTAAGTTGATGTTTAACACATAGCCCCTTCCAGGAACTGAGTTGAGGGTGTTGGATGCACTGATTACTAGGAATATAATCTGAGATAAAACTGCATTTTTTGCCCTTGATTTGAGTAATTATCTTGCTTTAAAATAAATTCCAGTTGTCATTATGCAGGCAGAGGAAAGTCAGAAAATGGAGGGCCACTGGGGAATCTGTGGGCATCACTGGAGCTGTGCTATTCATCATCTCCATGAAGCCGCTCATGTTACTATAATAATCCATGCCTTGATTTCCCAGTCTGTCCCCCCTCCGACTGACTACTTACCATCTTATTACCTTTATCATTATGGTACAGGGTTAGGTGGCTGAACCCAGTGTTACCAGGTTCTTGGCCTCTTATTCAAGAGTGAAGCGGAAGCTCACCCAGATTGTAAAGCAGTCTGTCTGAGGAAATTTTATTTAAAGTTAAGCAATAGAAAAGATCAGAAGACACTGCCAGGGAGCAGTGGGGCACCAGAGCGAAGCTACTCAAGAGCTCTCAGGCTTCGCCTCAGGCTTCTTGCTATAATGTCTAAAGGAAGAAGGGGTTGGTTACCAAGGGAATTTATTTTGGGTCACATAATCATTTTTATACTTTGCATATCCCTTTCTGTAATGCATATTGTATCATATTATGCCCAATTCTGTATAGGCAGTAGGAGGTAAATAGGGAAGTCTCCTTAAAAGCTCACTTCAAGACACAGTTTTACCTAATTGATTATGAACCCCAAAAGGATTCAGAATGCATTGGTTTCCTATCTTCCCTACAAGGCACAAGCAGTGTATGATTGGGCAGATTCTAAGTTTGCTAGTTGTTAACCAGAGAAGAAATGTACTTCACAGAAATGTATCTCATTGTGTGGCTTGGTGCAGGTGGGAGTCTTAGATTAGCTAAGACTTGGTTCAGAGGGAACGGTGAAAAGCTTAAGGCAAGTGGAGTCTCAGTTTGTTAAAATGTTTCTTTTGCTTGCCTGTCTCAGTTACATTTAATTATGGGAGAATATTAGCTAGCAGTTGGTAAGTAATAAAATCACAAGTGTGGTTTCAAACAACTTGCCTTTGTAATAGAAGTTTCTATGATAAAAAAAAATCTGTGTAAACATAGCAACTGAATCCTCTCTTTCAGGGACACAGAGGGATAAATCAAGGTATTCAATGGGATTATGTCTCATCTGAGGTGGGACCAGGGAAGGATATGCACCCAAGCTTCCAAGCTTCTCTGGTAACTGGCAGAATTTCATTCCCTGTAGTTTGCTTATCTGAGGATTTTATGTTCTGGCTGAGTGGGAGGCATTGTTAGTTCCTACACAGTTTCTGGGCAGAGACTGCTTCAGTTCTGTGGGATGTGGACCTTCTTGCTTTAACCAATGTGTTCATTAAGGCAGGTAAAAGAAAGAGAGAGAATGTTGAGAGGGAAACACACTGGTTCGGGAATTGTTTATTTGTTGTTTTTTCTTTTTGTTTCAGCCAAAAGTAGTACAAGCCATCAACTACCATGAAACTCTCCCTTCAGTTCACGCTCAGTTTCTTTTGAAGTCTTGGTTGGTTAATCCATTTCATGGGTGTGAGTCATTGCCATGCAGGTAGCATGACGCATGGCAATTCTTTCCTTCCTTGTTTCTGAGGCAAAGAACACTGAATCAAGGCATCTCCGGGGCCATGTCTTCTCTGGGGCTGGAGAGAAGGGCTCTTCTTTGCCTCTTCCTGGTTTTCTTGACTCTCCTAACCCTTAACTTGAGGCTGTCACTGCAGCCTCTGCTGCAAATGCCAAGCAGAATTTCCCTTGCTTTTGTCTATGTTTACCCTTCTCCTTATATAGACATAAATCATCAAGTTTGGGATCCACCTAATCCCATATGGTCTCATTTTAAAATGACTACATCGGCAAAGAGTGTTTCCACATAGAGAATTTGGGATAGACGTGGCATATTTGTGGACACTGTTCATCCCACTATTGCTGTGACTTTTCCCTTTGGCCTTTGCTACCTTACTCTAAATGAAACATGCAAACCACACTTTTTAACTCCCCACTGTGAATGATAAAGCTTCTTAAAAGGCAGCCAGGGAAGTGGTCCAGAATCAGCACCTTCAGTAGTCAAAGAACCAGGGCTGATATTTGGTGTCCTTTTGCTGCAAGTTCCTCATCTATAAAATGTTAATAATAATGATGATGTTACTTAGCATTTGGTATTGTTAGAGGACTAAGTGACATATGTAGTATGCAGAATTATAAGAACAATTTCTGGTCCATAGAAAACACTCCAAAGAGTCATAATCCAGCTCTCCTTTTATTCCCCCCCCCCAACTAGCTTATTAGTTATTAGTAAATATTATTAGTAAATGTTGTGTTTAGTGCTTGTTTTTCAAATTATACTTAAAGTCATTGATTAATAATTTTGACTATACTCACAACCAATTATGAAGGTAAAACAGAAACAAATGTCTATAATGGGATACATTCATATATTTATAGTTTATGATAATTAAATAACAAATTAAAATTGATTGCAATTATGTGTTAAATGATTTAGAGCATAGAGGTATGTGAGAAGTCTTTATTGCTTAATATACTTATATAGTGTTTGAATAATTCTTTCTTCTATGAATAAATAAGTAACTTCATATACTTTTGCTTATCTATCTCTAGGTGTTTCAGCTGTGCTATTTCTCTTTTCCTCCTTGGTCTCTGTATTTACTTTATGTGACTTAGTCATCTTTATTTTGTTGAGTGACTAACTTTAAGCACAGTATTTGCATGGGAAATCACCTATTATCTGTGCACTTTATTATCACAACACTCATGTTACCATTTCATATTTGAGTTCTTATCCTCAGCAGGATTGTATTATTGACACGTGGCGTGCATCAGTTCATTTAATCTCCGTGACATGTATGACATTTCACTGATGAGATAACAGGAGGTACAGAGTGCCAAAGTAATTTGTGCAAGGCCGCAGAGCTTCTCCATGGCACATGTGGTGTTTGAGAAGTTTCTGGCATCAGAATTTCTTGTTAGAGCCAGTTCATTCTGTGGCTTCTTAGTGTCCATAAACTCAAGGCAGATTGCCATACTCTACATGGATCCAGTGATTGACATAGCTGGGGCATGGAGGGAATGAAGGAAGGACAGTCACATGAGTACAGACACAGAATAACTAGGATTGGGGACTGGGGTCTCTCCGATGAAGAAGCCACAATATGACAGGGCGAGACAGTGCAGAGATCTCTCCCTCTTGTATTCTTGCTGAGGTCATCTTAACTCCAGTTTGATCTCCTTGATGGGAAGCCCCATGGAAAATTACTCAACTCTATTCTAGGAGTCCAAGGTCACAATGCCCTGCTATTTTCTGTTAAATTGCCTGCCTGTGCAAACCTCCCTCTCTAGCTAACTGCTTATCTTAATGTCTGTTAAACTGCTTGCTTGAGCAAAACATTGCCCTGAAGTTGCAGAGTGAGAATTCTGGATGTGGTTTTTGTCTTTAAAAACCCCTTACCCTAAACACCTAGTACTATCCTTGAGACCAGAATACCTAGGAGGTGCTGGAATAAAGACTTTCTACTGGCTATAAACTGTGTGGTACTCTCTGGTGGATTCCCCAAAACAACAGCACCTCCGAAGTTCTGTGGGTTTATTATATACCATAGAATTGGGGTTTTTGGGCAAAGCTGAACAAGGAGGCAGAATTTATGGTGTACAGAGCATAGAGAAGGAAGGTTTAGCTAATCACCGTAGGAGAGGTTTCTGTAGGGAGAAGTCTTCAGGCATAAATATCTGAGCAGGGGAAGAGGAGAGAGAAAACTATGGTAGACATTTTCTGCCCATACTGCCAGCTTTCACACTTAGACCAGAGGAAGCATTGTTACCTCTCTGAGCCTCAGCCAGAGAAGGCTTTGCCAGTCCTATACCATTGAGGTATTGGGGGTCTTGACATTGCTGCCTGTGTCAACATCATATATTCACTCAAGACTGTACTTGCTCTCTACACAGAATCTCGTTGCATGTGACTAAAGGCACATAGACTCTGTATATCTACTGAGTCACAGATTTGGTGTCTCTGAATACATGCCACCCAAAAGAACAACAGCAAAAAATCATTAACGCAAAGAAGTGCTCCCTTTGTTTATAGCCAACCAGTACTCCTTCCATGTGTCTATCCAACTCAGGCCTTTTCAGGCATTGTGTTTTACCAGGGGCCCCTTTAATATTTCTCATTCATAGAGAAAATGAAACCATGCCTCTGTCTTCCCATTAAGAAGTTGCAGTGCCTTCTTTACACAGATCCGATGACAGAAGTTCTTCTCCTGTCGAAGAGGTTATTTCTGACACCTCTCGACTTCCTGTCCCCATTTGGACTGATTGCTTCCCTGGCACATGCTTGTCACCCTGAGATCTTACTTGATTGCCCTTCTGGGTTTACCTTCCATTTTCCCTTCACTTTGCTGAACTCCTTTTCTATTTTCCTTGGATTTCTTTTTCATTTGGCTCAAGTATATTTTCCGTTTTATTATTGTTTTGCAGAAAGCACTCTCGGCTGAAACACGATGTTCTTATATGTATGCTGGTAAGGTGTATAATTGAAATATGCTTTCCATCAAAAAGTAGAAATTGATGTGAATCTGATTATTGGCCCATTGAAGATAACACCTTTCTGTCTCCCTAAGCTTTGAGGATTTCCTCACAGGCTGTGCTATTTTGGACTGTTGCCAGATGTCATTGAGCGTTGTTCATCCTCTATGACACTTGGAGTGAATCTGTCATTCTGCAACAACCGGAGTTTTATTTCTAAAACATAAATCCCCAGGCCCCATCTTCATCTAGGGCAGAATCTCGATATTCTTCCACCATCTCTGAATGTACTGTTAGTCGACACTGTCCCATAGATGATGCTAGCTAAAACAGGGATCTGGGTATTTTTTATTTAGTCCGTCTTAATGTGGTGTAGTGTCCCCGTTAGTAAAACTGTCACGCGGACCTATGCTCATCTAGGTTTCAATCCCTTCAGCAGAAGAATGGCATGGAATGTAAAGGAAAGACACCCCTCCGGAGCTCCTGGTTTTCTTATTGTCACGAGCAATCTTATTTGTAAGAACTGGCTTGGGACATCCACCTGTTGGAAGAAGTTAATCCGTCAAGCTGCTGCAACTCTGGCAAGGCTCAGTGACCTTCAACAGACCAAGTCACTTGCTGTGACAGAGTGGAGGAAATGTTTGTCCTTGGCTTCCATTTTGGCTGAATCTTTTTGTCATATTACCTGTTTCTTGGTCCCTGAAGGTAGATGTCTGTCCGAAATAAAGTCATCTGTTTTAATTTCTCCGGCTGGAGACTCCTCTTCCTGTTCCATTTGCCGACTAAAGTATCAAAGCAGGCTTGGGCTCTTAGTCTTTGAATGGCAGAGTCTATTGTGACCACCCTGTAAATTGTTATTATTAATAACAAGATAATAATGATCATGCTAAATAGCACTCAGAGAAATTTTTTCATTACAAAATGGCCTCAGAAATAGTACCTCTGGGCTGCTGGTTTATACAGGAAACACACAAACTGATTAAAAAGAATGACTATTCTATCCAAAATGTGTTTGCTTTTCTGGGTTGAATTCATGTGATGATTGGAAATCTTATAAGGAAGGTGTGTGTTCTAGAGGGCTGGGATTCTGGAAACAAGCAGAATTCTGAGCCTGTCAATAACCCAAATGTTTGGAAGCAAGAGTATATTGTTCCTATTATTCAGGCCTATTCCTGAAAAGTAAGACCATAATGATCTCTCAGATTTAATGCCTAAAGCAGAAAATAGCATGCCCATATTCCTATGAAATTAGAAAGCCACCTAATGAAGCATGGCCTGGTTGAGCTCCTGTTGCTCTGAGGAACAGCTTGATTATAAGCAAGATGGAGAGGAAAGGCTTTATTTTCTCTTACAGGCTAGAGCCTATCATTGGAGAACTGAGGGAGGAACTCAAGGTAGTAACTTGAAGCATAATCATGGCAGAATATGGCTTCCTAGCTTCCTCAGTTCTGTTATACTGAGGAAAGGATTTATTTAGCCTATACTTTCAGGTCATAACCCATCATCAAGGGAAGATATAGCAGCAGCTTAGAACTGTAGCAGAAACCACAGCGGAACACTGTTTAGTGGCTTGCTTAGCTAGCTTGTTTACACAGTTCAGGATCTCCTGCCTACAGATGGTACCTCGCACAGTGGTGGGAACCCTCTTATGTCAATTAGCAATAAAGGAAATTCCCCACAGACATTCCCACTTGCTGATCTGACATAGGAAATCCACCATTTGAGACTCCGTCACATTACTCTAGGCTCTGCCAAGTTTGAGAATGGTGTTGTCTAGGATTCTGGTCCTATTCTATTCCAGACAAATATGATGCTTTCTATCTCTCCTTATCCTTATATTCTACCTCACAAGGTTGTTGTCAGCTTCTATGGAGCACATGGCATTAGCTTACCAAAATGGAAAGCATTATTGATGTTGTTACTTTTATTAAAATTCTCACGATGTTGACAATTGATACTGCAGTCCTTCCTAAGTACACATGGAAAATTGGTTCCAGGACCTCCCTTATATAACAAAATCTGTGGATGCTCAATTTCATTACATAAAGTGGTATTTGCATTCAACTTACACAAATCCTCCCATATATGCTAAATCAATTCAAATTACTTGTAATATCTAAAACAAAAATGTAAACACTATATAAATAACCATGCTATGCAGAGAATAACGACAAGAGGGAAAGTCTGCATCAGTTCAACACTAACACTGTTTTGTCTTCTGTTTGTCATTGGCTGATTCCTGACATGCAGAGCCCAAAGCAAAGATACAGGGTGCCAACTGATTACAGAGGCAAGAAGTCCTGAGATCTGCAACTAGCAAGTTGGAGTCCCAAGAGCGCTGATTATGTGATTCTGATCTGAGTTAGAATGCTAGAGAGCTGGACGTGCAATGAAGTAATTTCCTGTCAGAGGAGAGAGCAGACTGATGGTGCAGCCCCTGGAATCCAGCAGATGCTACCTCTTACTCTGCCCTTTTGTACCATTCAGGCTTGAATTGATTGGATAAGGCCTGCCCACATTAGGCAGGGCAATCCATTCCCTGTACTGATAAGAGTATATTTCTGTAGTTAAAATTTGAATGCATTTGTATACAACCTTTCACATATGTATACAGCTTTTATGAAGTGAACATTCACACTGGGATAGCTAGAATGTGCAATCAGCATATTAAAATGCATCCTAGAAGTGCCCTGGGCTACTTGTGTGGCTTAATATAATGGAAAGATACAATGTGAAATACTTTTATTCAGGTGAATGTAAGGTTTATTTATTTATTTATTTATTTATTTATTTATTTATTTATTTATTTATTTTTCACTCTGGGTTGTGTTTGAAAACTCACTTCTGCCAATGCCTTCTGCTTAGGATACACTTCTTTACACAGACAAGTGGTATTCTTTTGTGTCATGGTCACTGGGTACAATGCAGGGGACCTATATGAAGACTACTGCTGTAAGTGTTCCAGAACCTTCTGTTGCACAGCATAGCAACCTTAATTTTCACAGTGTAGAAAGACAGGATTGTCTCCCCCTACTTTCCTTCTCTCTTCTTATCTGATTCATCTCCAAGGTCCTTCCAGCTGCTTACCTGACCTTTGATGTTTTCAGTCATTGGTTGAACAATCACAATAATTATTTCCAGGTTTCTCAATATTGCAGTTATATCGCAGTACTACTGGAACTCAACCACATATTTGTAGCATTTCCCTGCCCAAAGCTTCCTGGTCTTTAGTGCTGACAAACTGTGTGTCACCTTTCCAGTATTGTAATAAGTCCTTGAGGCAATCATCATCTGTAACAGTATTTGAAGTGATTAAGTAAAAAAAAAAAAAAAAAAAAAAAAAAAAGAGGAAAAGTTTGCTTTGGCTCATCATGTTGGGTATTTTACCCATGGCCTGTTGGCTCTATTGCTTGTGGACTTGTGGAAACCCAGAACATCATGACAGAAGCCTGTGGTAGAGCAATCACTTTGTAGTTACAAGTGAAAGCAAGCAAGAAGATGGGATGAAGTTCTAATATCCCTATTCTAATATCCAATGCTCTAACTTCCTCCCTTCAAGCCCAATCACTTAAAGGTTCCATCTCTTTCTAATATAGTGGAGATTAAGACCTTTAACAAATGAGCCCATCAAGGACACTCAAGATCTAAATCTCTAGAACAATCCGAACAGCACAGCTCTGAGTTCCTCTTCCAATCAGCATCACTGAATGAGTTGCTGTTAATTGACCATGATTTGTCATTGACCTTCTTTAGGTATTAGTACCACACTGGAAGTCCTGCTTCTGCTTCAGTGCTTTCTCTGTCTTGCATGGCCATCAGTGAATGTCTTCTTATGGTTGAATCCTGACGTAGCTCAAGAATAGCTCCATCTCTAGTCTCTGTGCAGCCCAGTCCAGTAGTTCTGGACTCGTGTTTTCTGTCTCATTCTTCCCCATTCTACATCTGAGAACTGAGATGAGTGCTTTCTGCATTGCTCTGTGCTACTTGGTTTGGTTCTGATAATAAGGCAGCCTCTAAGGCGCTATGGTAAACTGTCTTCATCCTCATCAACAAAGAGCACATATCAGAAGTGTCTCTTGTCAAGAACATTTCTCCCAATTAGAGTAAATGGACCTCATTTATTATTCGTGCTAGTTATTTGAAAAGTGAAGCTTGGTAATAAGTTAAAATTGAAAAACAACTTTTATTCATGTAATTATACTTGTCCTCCAGACAGTTGAATGTAAAAAATTTATTTCTCTTTCCACAAGAAGCCATTTAATTGTTTAACACATCTCTGAAACCTCATTTGGCTTCTGCCAGGTCCCCTGGTCTAGGGTTTGGTTTATTTTCTATAATGGCTGAGACAATGTAAACCCAGAGAATCCCTCTCCCTCTTGGTGGTAGACAGTCAATAGGACTAGCAGCAACAGGACTGATGCGCTATCTTCCCTGAATCAATGTTGCTTACTAACTAACGTGGGGCACTATCTATTTATGAGGGAATTTTCTTTCATGTGCAAGTCCTATCCTGCAGGCTATTCCACATGGCTTTTTATGTGCAGCATCTGCATACACCAACCACAGAGTGGTTCATAACAAATGCCTACTGAGTGACTAAGCAACTCTTTTGGTTGCTGAATGGGTGCCTAAAATTATTTTGAACTTGGACATGACTTGTGTGTTGATGTTTTTGGTGTACAAACAGAAAGGAGGAATTTAAGTTGATTTTATGAGCAGGTATTTATGCCTGTCTAGTGCATATCTGTACCAGTAAAGGATGTTTAAACTGACAGTGCTTTTTAAGATTGTCATGTTCAAAACACTACCATGTTTTTATTCCATTTTAAGTGTAATTTATCATAATTTTGTGTAAACATTGTGGTATGTGTTCTGCATGTCTTTTCCAATTAATCCCCATATCCCCTGTGCATGGATCAAGGAAAATTGAATCCTTAGCACATGTGTACTCAAATATATAAGCAAACCCCCCAGTCAAGGCAGGTGTGAAACCAAGCCATGAGAATTTATAAAGACACAAGAGGAAGTGTCATGATATGAAGTGGTGGTGATTTTGTAAATAGCCCCTTGAATTAATATAGCATTCAAACATTGTATCTGATAACTCACTTGGCACCTGGGCTAGTCACCCAGGGTGCATTGGTGAACTAATGATTTCTCTATTTTCCAGGTTCATATTTGTCTCCTGGGGAATGCCAGGATAAGCAGGGGAAGGCAAGGTAACCAGCAAATGACTTAAAAGCTTCCAGAATGTGACAATAAGACCATATATCATTGATTTTTCAAGACACATTTCTTTTTGCCTTTTAATATTGCTGAAATTGTGATGTGTTAAGATGGGAATGTGTGCTTAATATATTGTTTTTCCCCCAGAGAAGTTATTAAATTAATGCTTTGACTTCCGATCGATGGTGTCTCTGGATGCAGGAAATATGGAAATAATAAAAGCTCACATTTATTGAACACTAACTATGAGTCAGGCCCTGAGCAGTTGGCATTGCAGCGCGATCTCTTTTATTCTGAATAACAAACTCAAGAAACACATAGGAGCATCATTCCTTTATAGCTGAGGGAGATGCGTCTCAGGGAGGTGAGGTGCCTGGTTTATTGTTACAAAATTGGAGGAGTCAATATTTCTACCCTGGTCTGAATGATTCTCTTCGGGCTACTCTGCTACCTAGTCCTCCATGCCTTGGTGCCCTATAAGGTAGTCTGGAAAAAAACACTCAATGATGTCAGGATTTCATCAGCAAGGCCCATGATAAAAAGGAGGCATAATCCTTGGCTTTTACTTTGGATTACACCTAATAGATATAATCCAAGATCTAGTGCTGCTAGAGATGGACACACAGCAATAGCTGTAGAACAGAGGCTCTCAAGCTTCCTAATGCTGCAACCCTCTAATACAGTTCCTCACGTTGTGGTGACCCCCAACCATAAAATCGTTTTGTTGTTATGTTATAACTCTAATTTTGCTACTGTTGAGAATCGTAATGTTAATATCTGATATGCAGGATATCTGACATACTACCCCTGTGGGGGTCAGTTTTGAGACCACAGGTTGAGAAACACTGCTGTCTAGCTGGTCTTCTCTAGTAAGTTTGAACCCAGTATTGGAGCTCCCACCTTGGCTATTAATGCTGAGGTCCCTCCATCTGCTTTGATGACTCTCTTAGACAAGAAGCCAAAGCTTCCTGTGCTACCTGGAATTCCTTTACAAGCATGTTCTAGTAAAGAAACACTATAGAAAAAAGAACTCATAAGGAAGATGCTGGGGAAACCCCCTCAACTTGGCCAACCCCAGAGAGGTCAAGTGACTAGCTCAGAACCCCCGGGGAGAACTAGAGAATCAAAGTAGGTCTCTGATCTCAGGTCCCAGAGGAGTTCAGCCTTCTTCTCCTGTTTCTACCTCCTTACCCCAGCTTTTCCTTTTCTTCAGTCACCTTCTCCCTGCTGTTCTTCCTCTTTTCTACCCCTTTTTCATCCTGCTTCATTTTAAAGGAAGAACCAGCTGATCAAACAGCCAGTAAATACTGGCCCGCTTTCCCCCACCCCTTTCCCTGAAAAGCTAATGAGCAGTGGTAGCTTAAAGTGAAAAGTTCTGGAACTTGTGAAACTATGACCAAACCACTAAGATTAGTTTAGGATTGATTTATGTGGCTAAATACTTAATATGCTCAAAGGGGTTTTAAAATATGAGGCTTGCAATTAATATTTATAGATCTAAGTGATGAGAAATGACCAAGAAGCCTGTTGGGACAGCTTAGGGGGCTGAAAATCTCCAGAGATAAGGGGCTCTAGCCTGTTAGAGAGGCTCACTTCAAACTGCTAATGCAGAAAGAATCCAAAACAGGAGCTCTGGGGTGGAGGTGGGGCTGTATACTACAGAGGAGCCATGGAGGACTTGGAGGCCCATTTTCCACGCTCATTGAATTCATCTCACACAAGCTGAACTGATTTGGGTTACAGTGAGCTGGCAAATCGACAAGAGTACAGAAAAAAATCAGACACATGAACTAGTAACCTATTTAGAAAAGTTGTGAAAGCATCAGGCCCTAGAGTCTGGCAAGCCAGCCAGGGAAAGGAAGACAGAGGCAGAGAGAGAGACTTCTGTGGAAAAAAAGGTGCTTGCTCACTGTGCCCTGCAGAGTAGCAAGGGGCCATGACACCCATACACTCCCTTGCTGCCCCTAACAGAAGAAATGTTTGTGGTTACAAATCTGCACGTGATAATTCATGTTCCTGGAGACTTCATCTCTCTTGTATATGAACAATTCATGTGCACTCCGTTAAACTGAATTCTAACCAGAGTGTAACACACTGCCTTGGAAATTTTCAGTTGCTAAATGAATGTTTAAGTGGCTGCCATTAGTTTATAAGCATAGATGCAGAAGGAGAAACTCCTTTTAAACACGCTGGCATTTGGACCGTAAAAAAGACAAGCAACAGGACAGTTATTCACGCTGAAAAGAATTTCTTTACTTTAAAAAAAAGGGGAGGGGGGAGAGTTCAGCACAAAGATCTTTAAACAAACAAAGAAACAAAACGTAAAACATAATGTGAAAGCAAAGCAGAAGCAGAATGTCAAAACTATTTTTTACTGACACAGTCAGCAGATAAACGGAGGCTGTCTGTTCACACACTCGGAACGAGCACCGCTCATTCACTTACCTAGAACACCAGAGACGTTCAGGTACAGCCTAATGAGAATAACAAAGGAAATAATGTGTTAGTTTTCACGTAGAAGAAATTTGCACTCTCGCATGTATTGATTGTTATTTTTTTTTCTACATTTTGTGAGGCTAAAGCACTTGCTGAAGAAGATCTGGAAAGTACAAAAGCAATTCACAAGGAGGAAGCAGATACGCAATGATCTTGCCTCCCCAGAAATAGTCACAGTGGGAATATTCATCCATTTCCTTCCTGTCATTTTTTTGGGAGTGTGCGTGACTGTGGGTGGGCATGCAAGGCTGAGAACAGGATCTGAGGGAAAGGAGGGTGGGGGATAATAGGCCCAACATAAGCAGGGACAAGGGAATTTTCCCTGAGCTGGTATTTTCCCTCTGCTGATTAGGGTATATGAATGAATCTGAAGGTCAGCGAGTGGGGCAGTTCCAATCTTCAGACTCTTCTTTTTCTTTTCCCTCATCACTCACATGAGAGAGGAACTAGGCTTCATCGACAGGATACAGTCTAGAACAGCAACAGTCATCAAAGGCCTCTTAATCATTGCGTAATGCCACTATCACTGTTAATCAATCTCTGAATGCTCAAAAGAGCTCTGGTTGGGGTTTGAAGAAGTGTAATACAGGAGGAGAGACAGATACCAAAATGGAATGCTCCAAACAGGGAACACAGGGCTGTGGTTTAAGACCCAAGTTGTGTTTGAAGGTTTATGATTGTTGCAGGCAAGCAAATCCATGAATTCATGGCAGATTGGCCAACAGATCCCTACTCTTAAATGTATTTTGACTTTTCTGATGAACAGGCATTCTAGCCACCAGTTGACTCTTTAGTGCATGTATAGGTATATGTATATGTGTATGCATATGTGTATGTGTATATTTAAAAAAACACTTATAATCTAGAGGTTTCCAAGGATCTGTGTATTAAGAAGGGGTGGTAGTGGAAGAGTAAATAGGGGTAGGGAGTGGGGAGATCACTGGATGCTGGGTTCTTGGGCAGGGGGATGAGAGAGAAACCCAATGATGAGGCTATTCTGGATAGTTTCATGTATGAAAACACTATGAGGAAGAAGACATTTATCCAATATAAGAATAGCATAAGGAAGATCCAACACCTCCCTTCCCTCAGTGGCCAGTAGCAGCCAGAGAAATAGGCAGCTATGAGGAGAAGGCCATGGTGAGATCCTGGCTTGCCACTAAGGGCCATGACTTGGCCACTGGTGATTATGCTGCAGGTACGGTTTGTGTTGATATCTTTGATCTGAGTTACCACCAAAGGCCAAGCAAATGCCACTGAAGACCATGTGAATATCTTAGGGTGGTGCTACCCTGGTGAAAATTGCTGATCTGAGTGCCCTGTGCTGCCACCCTAGGCCATAGGGAGATCTGGGCTCATGCTGCTGCTGGGGGCCATGTCTGGGTCTGTGATTCTATGGCAGCTGTGATCTATGTTGATGTCCCAGGCATGTGTTACCACCAAAAGTCATGTAGATGTCCCTGGTCTGAACTGAGGACCTGTGACTGTGCTGAGTTGGCTCTACCCCTTGCCTGGTAGTATAATAAAGCTGCCCCTGACGGCAGGGGAACAAGGGAGCTAGTCTGAGATTGTGAGCACAGGAGAGCTGGCCCTGTCCAGAGTCTGCCATCTGCCAGTGAGGTAGCTTGGACAAGGGAGAGCGATGCCCTCCTTCCTGTGACCCTTGCTCGGCCTGTGCCATGCAGGTGAGCTGGCTCCAAGGTCATGAGAGTGTCAAAGCTGGCTGTGTTCCTCATGGGTTGCAGCACTCAGATGAGTGAAAACAGGCCCTGAACGCTCACCTAAGCATCACAATAGAGCTGATCTTGATGGTGGAGTTCAGGAACATAGTCCCTGAGGACATGAGAGAGCAGGAGAGCTCAGTCTGCCTCTTGCCTGCTGTGGCATTGGGTGAGCTAGCCTGGGTAGTGCTAGAGAGCTTGTCCTGGAAGTGGAAAGCTCCTGACAAATTCAGCTACCTCCCAGGCCCCAGATCCAGGGCTTCCAGTTGATACACCCTAAAATCTACCTATCTATGATCTGCTGGCGTGGGTAAAAGGGCTGGCCCTGCAGATCCAGAGCTGCAAGATCTTTGTGACACAGGACAACAGCAGAGTATCTGAGAGGAGTCCCCATGAGATCCAGTATTGATAGTGTAACAGAATCTAGAGGCTTCAAATTTACTGCAATTAGCATTTGCAAGTAAAAGATGTGTGGACAAAAGGGTGTAGTGTGGGGCACACTGTGACACACTAAAGCTTCCACGATGAGATTTTCTTTCTATCTTATTTGGTGGGTATGAAGGGATGGGGAGATGATGAGATTGTGGTACATGATGTGAAATTCACAGAGTCATTAAAAAGTTTAAAAAAAAATAAAGAATAGCACAAGGAGAGCAAGTTTCCTGACTCAGAAGCGGGAAAGGAGATTGCACCAAGAGGGTGTGGCAAAGAGGAGATGTGGACCAATGACTAAAGAGCAGTGGAAGCTCTATCAGCCAAAGGTCAATAGACTAGGAAATTTCATCTCTTGGTACTAAGTCATGGTGCATCCTACCTATGCTAAGCTCTCAAGTGGTTTAGCCATTAAATGCTGTGTGATTTTGGTCATGGATGTCTCTGGTTCTATTTCTCATAGTTGTAGGTAGGGAAGGGGTTTGGACAGTTTGCAGTAATCTTTCCAGCATCAATCAATCTCTCTCTCTCTCTCTCTCTCTCTCTCTCTCTCTCTCTCTCTCTCTCTCTCTCTTCTCTCTCTCCTCTCTCTTTCTCTCTCATGTTCCTTCTTTCTAGTTTCACCTGGAGTCTGCCCCTTCTTTGTTTTCCTAAAGAATATAAGGTGTCCTCTGAATTTCTTCAATACTGGCTTCATGATTATACCTTCACTGGCCCACAAGTCAACACCACCAGCCTTCACCAAAACATTCCATTCCAGGAGAACTGAACAGTTTAAGAGGAAGAAGCACAGATTAGAAACAACAGGCTTGCACATTCCAATTGTTCTTAACTTGATTTCAACTTTTGACCTGTAATGCTTTCCAGCTGTTTTGAACTCACACAGCCCATCTTGATTAGACTCACCCCCTAAGTGATGCAAACAGAGGAGACAGCTTCAGAGAGCCATCACCCCACCCGAGTGAGTCTGGGGTTTGCAATTCTTGGATGAGTATGTGGATCGGGACCCCAAGGCCTTGGCTCCCTAGCACAGTCTGACAGGAAGGGTTCAAGCAAGACAAACCCCCACTCCCACACACCCCCAAAACGATCACCTCTTTTACAGTCTGTTTTCCCAGTGCAGAGTGGGAGAATCAGCATTCCTGCCCCCATCAAAATAACATATCCCAGGTGGTGGGAGTTAACGGGAAGGCAGAGTGCTCTGCTTCCAAAGTACACATTGCCACAAATGAGAACCAACTGGAGTGAAGCTGGGCAGTGGCAAAGTAAGTTAAACCCTGGGTTGGCTTTCTTTCCTCTCTCTCTCTCTCTCTCTCTCTCTCTCTCTCTCTCTCTCTCTCTCCCCCTCTCTCTCTCTCTCTCTTCTGCCCTTCCTTCCCTCCTTCCCTCCCTTCTGTCCTTCCTTCCTCCCTACTTCCTTTCTTTCTTCTCTCCCTTCTTCCTTTCCTTCCTTTCCTTCCTTTTTCCTTCCCTCCTTTCTTTCCCTCTCTCTCCCTCCTTTCTTCCTTCCTTCCACCTTTCCTTCCTTTCTTTAGTAGAAAATGCTAAATGGCACATGATTTTTAAAAGATGACTTTCCTTATGTGGTGAAAATGAACAGCTTCAAAGAAGTAGCTCTCCCCAGACGTGGGTCCTACGTAGTGACATGCAATGTGACCCTCCATCCATCCCACAGTCCTGTGGGCCAGATGTCTGTGACTACACAAGAAGAAAAGTTCTATGGCTTAGCTGGGGAAACTTAAAGAGGAAAATTAAATAAAAAATTAGTCATTTTAAGAGAGGAGAAAATAAACCAGCAGTTTTAATTATTTCAGCCATCTTGGGGTCAGGGCATTGGACAGTGATGGAATTTTAGGTTCTAACTCATTTCATCATTTTGATCCTCTCGGCAAACATTCTCATTGCACTCAGGAGGAGGACTCTTTGCCCATTGCTGACCACATGTGAGCTGCGGGATGCTTCACTGCCTGCTTCCTTCACTGGGTACAAGGCCAGACAGATATGAAGACTCACTGGGCTGAGAAAGTCTTCTCTGACTCCTGTCAAGTACCAGCTGTCTTTGTTAATTCATACGGGACAAACGCAGATCTCTAAAAATATAAGGAGGGAGAGAACTCTGCAACAGGAGTTATTGCTGGGCATGGAATGTCTGCAACTGGGTTAGGGAAGATTCATGGAGCTAGACAGTGACTTGTAGATCATTTGTTCATCTCAGAGTTTGCAGACTTGTTTGAAGCAATAAAATACCTTCCACTACAAAATGTTATGCAGATCAAAATATGCAATGTGGATAAACAGCAGGATTACTGTGGCTGTTTTGTGTAGCCCTAGGGAAGCAAGAAACACTGGTCTGCCTACCTTCTTCCACCCTTCTTTCCCCCTTCTTATTTTTCTCTTCATTCTTCCTTCTTTTTCCCTTTTATTTTCCAAAATTGGAAAGTGAGAACTAGCAAGGCCAAGATATTCATGATAGAACCTGGCCCTGGAGCAGCCCAGTATACAATCTTCATGCAAAACATTACTATATTTATTAAAATCCCCAAGGGTCTTATGAAAGAGCTCTCCAAAAAAAGTTGTTTAAAATCTTTCCCCGTAGTGACACCATTGGTAGATGACCACCATTTGCTGAGTCTACTGACTGTTTCTATTTCAAACATTGTGGCAATACTGCTCATAAATTCAAAGCAGGACACTCGTGACAATGACAAGTGTGTGAACTCTGAGGCCAGACACTGGAAAAACATTTTCATGCATTATTTCATTCTGCACTAGACTCCTGTGAAGTTGCTATTTCTAGCTCTACAGATATGAAGAATTAGATTCAGATTTAACTTTCTGTATCAACTAATGTATTAGAGTACAAGGGAGAACCTTCTAACAAGAAGATCCCCAAATATAATGACTCTAACTTTCTCACATATTTGTCTAGGGGAAGGTTATTGGGGACATCTTGGTATAGGTGGCCCTGCTTCCATCTTTATATACACTGTGGAATTTCTAAATTATAGCATGACCCACTTCCCAGAGCAGTGAACGATCTACTAAATAATCAAGCTAGGATTTAAAAAAAAGTTTAGGCAAATCTCAAATGTGATGGTCACTAACCATTGAACTGACCTGCCCCATCGCTCCAACTCCCAACAGAAGGACATATGACTTTCTCTTGTCTTTTTTACCATTATGACTTATGGTAGCCATAGTCCAAGATGGCTCCTGATGAAAATTGTCTCCTATCTCTAGTCAGGCAACTCCCTGCCACTCTCAAGAAGGATGATATAGAGGATATGGTGGAAGAGGCTAAGTCTCATAAGACAGTGCATTTTCCCACCTTGGGTCATTTTCTGTGGGGAGGGTAGGTGCTGTGCTTTCAACAGCCCTATGTGGAGAGTTCTACAGAGTGAAGATTCCAGGCCTCAGTGAATTTGCCATAGTAACTTGCCAACCACATGAACAAGCTGTTTTGGAAGCATAACACCCCTTGCCCCTGCCCAATCAATCCTTAGAGAGGTGCAGCCTCAGCCCGTTCTTGAACACAACTGTAGGATCCCTGAGTTAGACCACGATAAGAGAATAAATGCCCATTTTTATTTCATGCCACGAAGTCTCCTCCTTGTTTATAAGGTAGCATGGAAGTCTCGAGATGATGTGAGATGATGTGTTTTTAATATATCAAACTCAGGCCACCTCTTCTGGAAAGCCCTCACGCAGCAGAAAGTTCACAGTCTTTCCTCAGACACCCTGGTTCCTTTGCTGCACCACCTGCCACTCAAAACTCAAGCCTGTGTTTGCTGCAAGTTAGCTTCCTTCTGTGGGTTCCCTGATAACAGTGTCTGTGTGCAGGTGAACCTGAGGAAGCCTAACAGTGCTGAGCTAAGTTCGCATTTAAGTGGCTGACTAAAATCAATGTCTCCGTTCCCTGTTCTTTAACTGCCTGCACAGTTGTCCTTTACGTGCGGACTTTCCACACACGGAGCTGCCTTTTATGTGAAATCACTCCATCTCTTCTTTGTCTCAGTAACAGGCTTTTAAAAATGTTCTGTATAAATAAAAGATAAATCTCCTCAGGGCCAGAAAACGTGCTGTCTTAGGAGCTTTACAAACAGTTGGCCCCTCCTTATTCTTGGAAATCAGGCCTGAAATCTCATCAAAACAAACATACCCCAGAGAACCTTGATGATGGAGTGATTAGAAAAACTTCTCTCCTATTTCATTTAAGAGAAGAGAGGAAAGTTAGCCCTGGAGACTCACCCCCAGGCCCCAGCTCAGTAGCCTGGGTGCCTCCACTTTATGGTGAACCCCTGTGTTTCTAAAGTGGCCTTGTCTGCTCCCCACACTCGAGTGGTCTTTTAGAGACGTACATTAGATCCATCATAGAGAGTTCCTTTTGATGTTCTTAACATGGAAAAACTTCCAAGACTAGCTTTAGCACACTGGGTACTGTATTTAAAAACCTACATGTTCTTTTCAATCCCCAGGCCCTAGGGGATTTGCTGAATTCATGTATGATGTAGTTTGGGTTCAGCAGTTGAAATGTTTTAGAGCATGTCTTGGTTTAACACAGCAGAAGACGCACTGTCTTCAATGATCCTAATTGATCCCTTTCCCTCACGCACATACATCTGTGTCCCTACTCTGATGGAGCCATAGGATAGACTCTAGTTGAGATTAATTCTCATGGTTCCTACCTTCAACAACATGAAAAGATTGTTGCATTTTATATTATATTATATGAATTATTTTATATTAATTAGTGTCATATTAAATAAGATGCAGCAGAGTTTTTCTTTCTTTCTGTTTGTTTTTCATAGAGACATTGATTGACTTACATAGAATGGTAAGTATGTGGTAAAGAAGAAGGCCAGAGTTACAAACCAGCCAAATACTAATGCATCCTGTGAGAGATGGGGTACAAGCTTTATCCCCAAGATCCTTCCCCAAATAGTCTGCAATGGGAGGTAGTAATATCTTGATTATAAACAATGTCCGTACTTCTCAAATTTAAGACTCTATCAATCCATACCACTGATTGATTGATTGATTGACACCAGAGATTTAGCTGTTTTGCTATCTCTTACTTGGTTGTTAAGAGGACAAACAAACAAAAATCAGAAACAGAACAAATGAAACATGACATCTGCATCAATTGTGAGATGCACCCAGAATTTCAACACATCATGGACTTGAAAAAGAAAAGTTTGCTGTGTGTGAAAAATACTTGGCAAGCCCCAGGCAGGGTACAAATCCAGCACTTTGTTCCTGGATGAGATTAGGTGGAGCTCATAATGGAGGTCAGTGCTCTGGGAAGAGGCTTTAGGGCTTACCTGCATTACCACTTCCAACATACAAGACCCAGACATCATAGAGAAAGGGATGGTGCTGGGTTTGTGTTGGGACTCCAGTCTTATCTCCATACCTAGCACCTGGACTTTGTTAATGATAATTACTAGGAGATGGTAACTATTATAATTATTATAGCCTGTTTACCTATATGCAGGTGTGTCTCTGTGGGCACATGTGTGTGGGCATGCGTGCAAATGTAATCACCGGGCGGCCACAGGACAAGATGTTCCTCAGTACTGTCTGTCTTTTTTCCTTTAAAATGTTTCTATTTTTATCTATTTTATGTGTATTTGTGTTTTGGCTGCATGTCTGTCTGCACTAAGTGTCTGGTGCCTGAAGAGTCCAGAAGAGGGCATGTGATCCCCTGGAACTGGAGTCCAAGGCAGTTGTGAGCTGCCATGTGGGTTGTGAAAATCCAACTCATGACTTTTGGAAGAGCAACCAGTGTTCTTAGCCACCGAGCCATTGTTACAGTTCTTTTTCCTTTCTTTTCATGTGTGTGTGTGTGTGTGTGTGTGTGTGTGTGTGTGTGTGTGTGTGTCTGTGTGTCTGTGTGTCTGTGTCTGTGTTGCATTTGGGTGTCTTTCTCTGTCACTTTCTGCTTTATTCCCCGGACACATTGTTTGTCACTGAATTGAACCAAAAGCTGACTATTTCAGTTAGCCTGGTTGGTTCCCTGGATTGGCCTGGCACTTGATCTTCCAATACTGGAGTTTCAAGTGCTCACATTCATACTCACTATTTCACTTTTGTACTAGAGAGTCAAACTCAGGTACTTAAGCACTCAGCAAGCGTTCTTGTTCACTAGGCTGCATCCCAAGAGTCTACCTTGTTTTGCTGCGACAGAATCTCCATCAGATTGGAGCTTGCTGAGTCACTAGACTGGGTAGCTAATTAGCCCCAGGGATCAGGAATCTATGTGTCTTTGCCTCCCAGCACAGAATTATGTCTGCCTTTTTAAAAAAATATTTTTTTACTTATTTATTTATTTACTCATTCATTCATTCATTCATTCATTTACATTTTGGATACTGTTCCCCTCTGATCTCCTTTCACAGAGATCCTTCCCCCCATCCCCATTCTGTTCACCTCTGGGAGGGTAGCTTCCTCAATATTCACCCCCTTTCTGGCTTTTCTTTCTTTCTTTTTTAAAATAAGGGTTCTGAGGATCAAACTCAGGTCCTTATTCTAGAAATGGCAAGGACTTCATGGATTGAGCTATTTCTCCAACTCCTTGATGATTATTTATTGAATGAATAAAGTATTGAAGTGTCCATTCAATAAAGAGATGAATGGACATCTCTGGTCCCTTCTACTTCTTACTCGTACCCTTTCTTTGGGAACAGGCTGCAAGAATTGGCTGGAATCACAGCCTTGAAATTCCTGCTGTGGCATAAATTCTCCATAAACAGATGTCAGTGCCTTCAATTTTTCCTCATGTTCCCTTTCCTCGCAGATTCTTTGCCTACTCAGGATCCTTCAACAGAAAATTAAACTTTGCTGCCAAACTCCCCAGGGCCTTGCAGAGGACAGAGTCTTTCTGTGAGAAAATGAGTTTATTGACTTTTCTGCCTCCAAAAAGGATAAAGTACAGGTGTTGGTGTTGGGGGTGATATAGTGTAGGCACAGCTGGGTTAGAGCCTGGAGTGGCCTGTGCCACAAGGCTGGGGACTAGGGAACAGTAGCAGATACCACAATGTCTTATTTTTTTCCAGCTCCTTCTCTCTCAGATACTGTTTACAATGGGATGAGAGCAGTCTCTCTTTCTGCAGTTGGGCTTAAGTTACCTTGGTGGAGTTAAATACCGTTGGAAGCAGTACCATGGTGCTTCATATGGTACCCAAGATCCTTTGCTTCTGCTCTAATTTCAATTAGGGTCTCATACCATCTCTGTCATTTGCCTGGAATGGAATCTTGGTATATTCACATGGGAGGTATTATATATTTTTTCCTCTTGAAATGCAACTTACCCACTTCAATCACTGGTGATCTTTGGAACCAGGGCAGCTGTAGCCTAATGGTCACCTCTAGCTTTCTCTGAGCCCCACATATGTGTTCTCCTTTCTGCTTTCCTTGAGCCGGAG
Organism: Rattus norvegicus; assembly: GCF_021556685.1. Classification (NCBI taxonomy): domain Eukaryota; kingdom Metazoa; phylum Chordata; class Mammalia; order Rodentia; family Muridae; genus Rattus; species Rattus norvegicus. Next base: position 1,622,465 of record NC_141552.1, read on the forward strand.
GGCCTCTATTCACTAAGGATAGGCCTTCTTGGTCACAGACCAGCTTAGTACAGCTAGATAACACATCACCTCCCCCATGAGGTCAATAGATAGCCCTTTTCAGAGGCGGAATCTTATTAGTAGCTTGGATCTGGTTTAAATTCATGGAGCTAGAGATGAAATTTGTATGTTGTACTGGAAGTGAGTGTTTCCCGGCACTATAGTGAGCATTAAAGGAGATTATAAAGGAGAAAATGACAATCTTGGACTTGTACTTTGGATAACACAAGGGACAAAGAGGGGCCATGAAACAGGTTAGGAACTAGGTTGAGTTTCCTTTGATCTTTGTTCTCCAGTTTCAGGGGTATGTGGATTCCCCCTCCCCTCTTTGTCTCTCTCTGTTTCTGTGTCTCTGTCTCTGTCTCTGTCTCTGTCTCTCTCTCTCTCTCTCTCTCTCTCTCTCTCTCTCACACACACACACGCACGCACATGCACGCATACACACATACACACTTTGTTTTTCTGTCTCTTTTTTTCTCCTCTCTTTCTGTCTGTGTCTGTCTCTCTGTCTCTCTGTGCCTTCCAATCTCTCTCCTTCCTGCTTTCTTTCTTCCCCATAACCTCCTCTTATAAAATGCATCTGCATTACCGGATGGTTCTAGATTCCAGACTCCAACACTGACATCAATCCCTAGGTCCCTGAAGTCTGAGGAAGGTGTCAACTCTCTGATGCTTCCTGTGTCTACATCTTCTCATCAGCTTGAACTCTGAGCTCTTTCAATATTGATAAGCCAAATTTCCACATTCTGTTTATCCTGTTTAAATACATTTTGTGATTTAGTCATTCTGAAGTCATTTCTCAGTTACTCACTGAAACAGCCACAGTCCTTTCTTCTCCTTTCATTTTATCCTTCCTTTTCTTTTTTTTTTCCTTTTTCCTTTGAGGTTGTTTATCACATTGTCCTATATAGCCCAGGCTGGTCTTAAAGCTTTGATCCCCCTGCCTCCACCTTTCTAGTGTTGAGATTACAAACATGTGCAAGGATACCCCTCTGTTGTAGTCAGACTTGTAAAAGATGTAAAAGCCCAAGTAAGGGCATTGCCATAGGGTGGAAGAATAAAATATTTAAAGATATTGCTTATCAAAATCCTACCTAGAGTTTCAATTTCTTATGTTTGTGCCTAAATGATCTCTTCTTTGCTATTACAATGTGCCAAAGTTGGAATATTGTTCAGGTTTTACTGACTTTTAAAGCTCTCCTGTAGAGTATTACTGAGCCTGTAGAAAATGATGCTTAAAGGTGTCATAGTCTGGTTCTTTGTTGTTGTTATAAAACAGCGGTCAAAGCAACTTTGGGGGAACAGATTTGGTTTTGCTTACAGGCATCTAATGGGAAGCTCATGGAGGAACTCAAGGCAAGAACCTAGAGGCAGGAACCTGGAGGCAGGAATTAATGCAAGGACCTTGCTTTCCATAGCTTACTCAGCCTGCTTTTTTATAGAACAGAGGAACACCTGCCCAAGTGTGACACCACATCCAGTGTGCAGGCCTTTCTCCATCAATCATTAATCAGGAAAATGCCCCTGCAGACACACTTCCAATATGATAGAGGCAATTCTTCAATTGAACTTCTCTCTTCCCTAGTGACTCTAATTTCTGACAGGTTGACAAAATGTCCCAGCACAATCAGACAAGCAGAGCTTAATTTATAAATGCCTTTCATGTCCTATGAAAGGAGGCACACTATAGAGTGTGTCACACAATAGTTCACACCAGAATGGAGAAGAGCAAAAGAGATGAACACAGAATCTCATAGACTGAGGAATATAATTTCAATGTACTTTCAAACCCCAGCCAAAATCTACCAACTACTCACTGTTCTCCATGGACTTGCTCTCTAGGCCAGATCATTATATTAAAGCCTATTTAGATGTTACTAACCTAGCTTCTCTTTGAAAAACTGTGAGAGTACAGATGGATTTTGCAGGCCCCATCTGAGCTCTGCACCCAGCAAATCAAATATCACACATTAAATGTCCTTGGCTCATGGTGTAGTCAGAAGCCATAGCCAGACATGTGGAGAAGGGTGGTTTGTTCACTATCAAGCAGTTCAAAGTCAGATCCTCTGTTTTTGAAACTTGGCTCTCACTGTCTGTATTCAAAGATCCAGAGTGGTGTACTTTAATTTCCATGTGCAGCCTAATCTGTTCCCAGAAATGTTCATTGGAAACCAGCAAAGAAATGTCATGCCTTCAGCTGGTTACCTTAAGCTACCACTAGCCACTTTCCTTTATATATTTTCATTATATTTTAAAGTACTTTCTCTTAAAATATGCTTTCATTTATCTACAGTTTTCTCTCACTGAGATAATGGGTTTATTATTAGACTAACATTTGGGTACACAGTGGAGGTGGTCACTCTTATTTTGTTCAGCCAGATCTTACTGGGACCTTAGAACTACCCTTGTTCTGCACCATTTATTTAGGCAGTTGTGCATATTTTGATGGCAAATGAAAGCATAGTCTGTGGCAGACCTTTTACTTCTCTTTAGGTCTTTCTGGGATTTAAATGAACTCTTCTTGTGAGGAACTCCAATCTGGTAGAAACAGAAGGGAGCCAGTATGTTTTGTAGTGACATAATGATTATTATTCTAATATTGCAGGACTTCCATCCATCACACATCAAGGATTCTAGTTTTGCCTTCATTCTATGTAGCCAAAAAGTGACTACTAGTGGTCACCTTTTGAATTGCAAGTATAGAACCTAGGCTGTGAGAGAGAAGGATGCAGAAAATAATTAAATCCTAACTTCTCAAATTTTTAAATAAACATTTTATTTCATTTATTTTTCCATTATGGGTATTTATTTGATGGCTCTAAACTAGAGATACCAAATGGTAATGAACTTTCTCCTTAGGCCAGGCAAAGGATGTACTTGGATGCATACGAAAACTGTCTGAGGGCGCAGTCTCTGAAGGAGCTTTCATAGTTCTTCAGGAAGTTATTCCAACAACAACAAATTAAATTCTGTTTGAATTTTCCAAGGAGTGTCAATGTAAACTTCGGTGGTAGGAAACCTCTTCAGCTTTTATTCCACTCTCCCTTTTAAATTATCTTACAATGGGAGATGTTGCTATTCTCATTGAGCCCAAGAGTCTCTGAATCCCGCTTTAGTATGGGTGTGGTGACTGAATTCTGAAGCTCATCACCCCCTATTCCATTCTTGCATTCTACCTCCTTGCTACATACCTTAGGATGTCTCACCTTGGGGTGTGCTTTTGTTTTTCTTTGATCCCTTTTGAGCCTTTGGGTGAATAATCCCTCCTTCAGCCCTTCTACCAGCTCTGCCTGGAACTCTTTTTCCTCTCTGGACCCAGGTTTCCTTCTCTAGAAAACAGGGGAATGGGCATGGTGAGAACATAGTAAGGCTTTCTGTGTGAGCTGGGGTGAGTAGATAGGGAAGTTGGTTGTGGGGGATGAGGTGAGGGCTGGGGGATGAGGTGAGGGCTGGAGAGACTGGGTTGGTGGTGGTGGTGTTTCACAACTTTCTGACTTGTACGCTGCATTCTCATTTGCTGGGGAAGGTTTTATACACACTGACATTTTTTTTTTTAAAAAATCAGCATTCTTAGATTCTACCTACTAGATGACAGTAGCACCTTTTTCTTTACTTGAGACAACCAACCAAAAGTATTTCTAGACATTGTCAAATGCCTCCTGAGGGATGACATTGTCCACACTTGAGAAATGTCACCTTTAGCTTATGACTTCCTTGGCGTAATTAACATCTCTGATGTTAGCAGTAACACAAGTTCTGAATACAAGTGGGCAGATATCTCTAGAGAAACTATGTCACTAATGTCTGGTTTTATCCAGAACGCTCCTCTCCACATATCCATGTTCAGAGGCTAGGTGACAAGCTTCAAATGCTCAGCAGTGGCCTTTCCTATCAAGTGCTTTGAAACAGCCTGGGAGAAGGAGAATTGGCAGCTGGCCACCACCGGGGGAGTCAGGGAGCCAGGCCTTCCTTGTTCTGCTTTTGGGCTCTGAAAACACATGGGTTTTTTTTTGTCTTGACTCAGAGCCCATAGAGAGGAGGCAAGATCAGGAGAACCACGAGAGAACACAGGAGTAGGGTGAGGAATTTCTTCAGCTTCATTGGAAACAGCTGCCCAGTGGAGGTGGCGGGCTGGGACCCTGCTTTAGGCCAGTGTGCTTGGCAGGCTTTCCTCCCACATCTCCCATTCTTCCCTCTCCTTTTTATCCTGGCAGTAGCCACCACCAGACTATGAAGAGGAGGGTTGTGCTGTAAGTGAAGCTGGATTTTCTGTAAACCTGGTCTTATGGGAACACAAAGAACATATGTGATAGGATGGACTACACAAAGGATCACAGATTGAAAAGGTAAAGGAACATCAGGGTAGGAAAGGCCTTCTGGGGTTAACGTTTTCATCTTAAATGTGAAAAGCTGAGGTGAGGTCTAAAAAGGAGAACAGAGTTTAGAATGAAGCTTAGTTGATTCCCTAGGCTTCCACTATAAGCCCCAGCTAACAAATCATCTTCTAAACTCATTAAGATACAACTGGACACATCTGTGTGCTGGATGTCACTAATTGATGATATGTCTTCTTCCTATTCATTCCATTCTTCTTCCACCCCTTCATAACGTCCCTTCTCCCCCTTCCCCCTTCCCCCTCTTTCTTTCATTCTTTCTTTGTCAGGTCTCAACATAAAGCCCAGGATGGTCTTGAACCCATAATATAATTCTGTATAACTGGTGTCTAATGATTATTTATTGAATCAATAAACCAGGTAGATCTCACCAATCAATAAGAGATTGCACATATTTGCTACTTCTGCCTGTGACTTGATCTGGTAGACGCCTCTTTAGAACTGTGTTTGCCTGCTCACTGGGTACTGGGCTAGTTAAGATAATTGTGGTGAATATTTTGAAGCACAAAGTAAATCTGCCGGTAGACCTGTGGACTTGAGATTCTTTTGAGAAAGGTGCATGGGAAGTTTATTATGGATGTAGAATATTTGACAGCTCCTATACTTTCCTGTACACGTGAGTACATGGAGAATCCTTCTAGATTTTTTTTTTATTGTTTAAGGAGAGCAGAAGTCTGCAATTCTCATAAAGCACCAGGTTTATGAACGCTGTGCTGGCTGTTGACCTTCACTGAGCACAAACTCAGTTCAGCTCTCAGGCCAGGGATTTTCCCTGTGGAAAGATATGATTCTACCAAGATGAGGAGAAAGTCAGGGATGTTTTATCATAAGCTTTCTGATTCCATCCCTTTGTCCCTCTCACATTTGATTTTCTTTCAAAGCCTCTTCCCTTCTGCATCAGTTTTGCATCCTTTAATCTGTTGAATCTTAGGCATCTCAGAAATGACTTTCATTCTAAATGTGCAGTGCTCCAGCCCTGACCACAAGAAAGAATGAGTGTTTGCTTTCACATTGCAGATTCTTCTAGAACACTCTTAAAGGTTCTGCTGGAAGTCACACCTCAATGAGAATTGAACTTTACCCAAGGATAATACAAACCTCAAGTGGAGACTTGGATATCCTATTTCCTCTGAGTAGGCCTCATTGCTTCACCTATATAACTGTCCTTAGAAGAAAAACTAAAGCTACCACAGGGCCTGTCAGGGTATCACATGGGTGTGGCTCATTATTTTGGAAAGTGACCTGTTATTTGAGAAAGAGATTTATAGTACAGCCTGTAGAACCAAAACAGAAAAAGCAGGGTGGGGTTTTGCTTCATCTTTTCCTAAATAAGTGAGATATTACACCTCACTTGGCACGATTATATTGTCAAATGGAAGATGCTTCAAGTAATTAGTACTGTAATTAGTCGAGCTTTCCTGCTCCATGTGTCCTCCACGAAAATCCTTGGACCCAGTGCCCTTCGAAGGGCAGGACAAATTTTAATGAGGAATGCTTTATTTTTTGTTAATGAATGAAGGGCAAAGGAAAACGTGTACAAGGCTTGATGCAAAAGGAGGCTGCTGATGTAATATCAGTTAACAAATGAAGAAAAGTTCCTAACCCATTAGGAAGCATAAGTGTCTGTAATCAGGACAGGGTATTGTTTTTCCTGTTGCTGCTGCTGTATTTATTATTATTATTATTATTATTATTATTATTATTATTATTATTAATAGCAATAGTAATGTTGCTTCCTATTCATGCTTTTCTCTGAGTTCACTAATGCCCTGTCTCCCAAACTTTTCATTCAGACCATGTCAAGCTTGGAGGAAAAGGTTCCAGACCCACTGGCCAGGAGCATCATCAAGATCTTTAAACACACTGGCTCTTTGCTTTCTCCCAGCTCTTGGACACACGGATACATTACCACTGTGATGGTCAGCTTTCTCTTTTTTCGGAAAAAAGCACCCAGCGAATGCAACATACATGGGGGGATTTTTTTATTCAGTCTCAGAGTTTCCAAAGGTTAGAGCATGGTTCCTTTGCCTTTGTGAGTGTGGGCACTGTGGCAGTGGTGGAACTCCTTGGCAGATAGGAAGCAGAAGAAAAGGAAATTCAGGAAGCTGCCAGGACTAGCTTAAAACCACCAATGAGCTGCCTTCAGAGGCTTGCCTCCTTGGTTAGGTCTCACCTCCCACTAATAGCTATTGTGTTATAAATCTGCCAAGGAAACAAGAACCTGTTGATGGCTAGTCAAAGTCCTTATGATCTAATTGTCTCTAGAAACTTCACCAAAGACACTTCCTACTATAGGCCTCACTAGTCCCCTGGGGATTTTTTCCAAAAATAAATAAGTTAATAAATAATAAGTTAACAAACAAATAATAAAACCCACCCAAAATAAATAAAAACATCACACAGCAAAACTAACTGGACACAAAGTCTGTACAACTTAATGAACTTATATAGAATTAGAATTGGTGTTCCAAGGGAGGTTGTGAGATATTACATTAACTTTTAGACTTTTAGTATTGAACATGTTTTATGTGCTTACGTAACACCTGAAACAAAAAGTGCATGGCAGAATAATGTCTAGAAGGACAAAAAGAACAATTAGTCCACCCCCACAATGCATACATATGTGCATTCCTGTGTGTGCATGTGTCCATCAACTGCATTCACTTCTTCTACATCCCCCCATATTTAGCCTTAATTGTTCTCTTTACTTCAAGCTATACTGTTTCCACAGATATTTGTTTACACACACACACACACACACACACACACACACACACACACACACACACACACATTATTGGCTAGATTCTCCATATGAGGATATGCAGTTTCTTTCTTTCTTAGACTGTGTGACCTCACTTAGTGTTTTTGCATACTAAGTCTATCCATTTGTCTACAATTTTTAAACCAGTTTTCTTTAGAGCTGAATAGTATTTATATACATAGTTTTATTATCCATTCATCTGTGGATAAAGAACTAGGTTGATTCCAGTTCTTTGTCACAGACATACTCTATTCCCACGAACATTCCTTGATCCAATTTACTTCTTAATAAAAATTAAGCATCATGATCACAATGATCACAATTTCAGCAAAACAAGGTCTAGTGGAGGTTAGTAACTAGTAAACTTTGGATCCTTGGACAAAGCATGTTCTCATTGGTGCCAAAGTTTACTGTCTGACTGATATTCCAGTAGAGGAGAGTGGGGAACACTGGTCCTAGGCTTAGCCTTGATCCATGGGATTAGTGAAGCCCACACTCCTCTCCTCTCACCCAACTCCTCAGTTCTGCAGGTCTCTCAGATGTCTCTGTCTTGCTGGCAATTGATCTGTCTGAGCCAGATGTTTTCTGGTTCTTGGCCTCTTATCCTAAGGATTAAAGTAGGGGCTCACACAAATCTGTAAAATTAGCAGGGTAGCTTTATTCAGAGGAAAGCAATAGTGCAGGGCATAGACATATTATCAAGAGTGCCTGTGGGTGACATGGGTGAGATGACCACAACCTGGAGTCTTTCTGAGGTGTCTCAGAGGAGAGGGTGGTTACTAAGGGATAGAGTATGGAAGGTTCTCTATTTTGATTGATAAATCATGTCACATATCCACTTTTCCTAATGTCTATATGCCTTCCCACAATGTATCTGATTTTAATAATTTACATACACAATTATGCAGGCATCCAACAGTAAATAGGGAATTCTTTCTAAAATTTCACTTGAAGGACAAAGTTTGTTTGACTGAATTCACCAATATCAGTTCAGGTAATATCAACCCTTTCTTTTTTTTCAAATTTGATACATTGGGAATATGATTGAATAAAAGTTCTCTAAATCTTGCTTGTTATTATAGTTGGGGAAATATATATTATTTTTTAGAGACTGCAGTATGTATAACCTGGTGCAGAAGAGGGGTCAAGAGGGATCTGAGTTAGTTGCCTACATTGTTTGGAGGGAGGTGTGTATACATGAAAGAAAAAAAAGCTATGTTGACCAGTGCATTGTTACAAGATGGGGGTAAGCATAGGGACCAGCAGAGTCTCAGGTTAACCTACCTCCTGTGCTTGTTATCACATGGCCCTCTCCATTCTCCTCTCTTACTTACACTTAGAGCTACACTATTTTAGGGTATGGGAAATAGGCCTGGTACGAGCCTTATCCCATGAAAAGACAGAAGGCTCTGGACTTAAATATTTATAACCTGGAGTCTAATCTCTCCTTGACCTAAGGCAAAACAACTCATCTTCTTAATCCTCAATTTCCATATCCACCAAATGGGGATGAATAGATAAAAGAATAGGAGAGATGAGAATGGATAACCCAATATAATTAATTTGTAAAAATAAAAGCGATGAGATAGTGAGGCATGTTGGCTTTAGCACACATAGATGAGTAAGTCTGATATGTATTTTGCAGGAATGTAAATGATATTGTATATTCTTCATGGTAAAGGGGCTTGAGAGTTCTGTAGCAGAGAGATGAGGTTAAGCACAAGCTACCATTTGCAGTCAGCTTTACCTTAGGTCAACATGGATGGTGGGTTTTTTTTTTTTTTTTGTTTTGTTTTTTTAATGGTCCTGAGGAGCCATAAAATAGGTTTCAAGCTCAAAGGTGTTTTTAAACCCTCAGTACTTGGGAGGCAGAGGCAGGTGGATCTGTGAATTGAAGGCCAGCCTGGTCTATGTAGTGAGATCAAGAGCAGGCAGGGCTATGAAGAGAGACACTGTCCAAAAATATCGTTGTCATCGTCTTCGTCTTCATCGTCACCATCTGCTCATGATCATTCACATATACAAGAACATACTGAGATAAGTGAAAAGTGATTCTAAAAATCTTTCACACAACCTATATTTCCTATATTGTATGTTAGCTTGGAGAGGACCTGTGTTCTAAAAGGTTTGCTGTTTATATACCAAGACCAATATCACATAGCAGTGCCTATGCTAGTGTGTTAGTAGCCATAAAGCCTAACACATGTGTCATATTCTCTCTAATGACTCCAGCAGACTTAGGATGGAGTGACTCTCTATTCACAGGTGAATAAAAGGGATTCAGGCAGGTGGCAGCTCACAGTGGACAAGTTACATTCTATCCTGGATTGCCCATTGTCAATGATACCCTCTTATGACCACACATACCTCCCTCCTGTGTCCATTGGGTACGTGGGTATCCATTCAGTTATATCTTGATGCCAGATCTGTTGAAACATGTCTGGACAGCCTCATGTACTTCTCTTTGTGTATGTAGAAACCCTGAGTGCACTTCACCACCCGACAAGCAGCTCTCCAGCAGAGGATAATGGAGCAAGAGAGAATGATCACACTAACGAATGTAATAATTACACTCTCCAGGACTTGTCAAGCACTTTGCGGTTTGATGAGTACTTTCACATACACCATCCCTTCTAATCGCCACAGCAACCCAGTGTGCAAGCCAGTTCAGCAATTTTCATCTTCATCCTACAAAGAACAGTGAGGAACAGAGACGTTAGGACCAGAGCAAAGCCCCACACTGAATGCCACTAAGCAAGTCAATTACCCATTTCTAAATCCCCTGGCCTTTCTGGACTAGTGTCTCATACACTAGAGAGCTTAATAGAAAGAAAGCTAATATTGCGGTATCTGGTGCTTTCCTTTCTGCCTTCTGCATTCCATTCTTCCTCCCTTCTGTACTTCCCAGTTAAGTTCAAAATATATGAATATGCAAGGAAGGAAAAGAAGAGTTAGCTGTAGCCCCAACATTCTGCAGTAAACCCCAGGCATTTGCTTCTGATAATTGCTTACTGTGACTTGCCTGCTATTAAAACCACAACTTAGTTGTCTGCAGAGAAGTCTAATATATATATATATATATATATATATACATATATATATATAACAATAAATATATATGCACATATACACATATATGATCTCTCTATATACAAATATTTACACACATTATAATTCTTTGCAGACATATATAAATATATATGTATATATACATATATGTCACTTTGTCTGCTATACATTTAGGCTAGTCTCATATTTTATATAACTTAAGTAACATTTCATAAGCATCAATTATACAGTTTGTATATTTTAAAAATCATCATCTCTATGAAAAAAAATCCCTGAGCAGAATGTTACAATCAATGCTTCAATTATATCATTTAAAGTTTATTTTACTTAGTTCAAAGCCTGAGTATAACTACTCTTATAGCCTTTAAAAATATTATATGAATTGTTTTAATTTTTTTATTTGATAACTAGCTTGAGTGATTTTCTTTGTTCAAATACTTATATTATCACACCTATCTATCTATTTATCTACCTACCCCTCATCTATCCATTTATATTTCTCAATCTATCTATCTGTCTACCTCTGTTAGTTTGGGTTTTACTGCTTTGAACAGACATGACCAAGGTAACTCTTTATAAGCACAACATTTAATTGGGACTGGCTTACAGCTTCAGAGTTTCAGTTCATTATCATGGCAGGAAGAACAACAGCATGCAGGCAGGCATGGTGCTGGAGGACCTAAAAGTTCTACCCAAAGGAAACCAGGAGCAGATTGTCCTCAGGCAGTTAAGAGGAGCCTCTGAAAGCCCAGCCCCACAATGACACACTTCTTCCAACAAGGCCTCACCTCCTAAAAGTGTCACTCCCTGGGCCAAGCATATTCAAACCACAACATTCCACTCCCTGGCCCCCATGGACTTATTCAAACACATGATTCTGTGGGGATCAGACCTAGGTATAACATAATGCAAAATACGTTTAGTCCAACTTTAAAAGTCCCATAATCTATAACAGTCTTAATAATGTTAAAAGTTCAAAGTCTCTTCTGAGATTCATACAATCTGTATCACTCATAAAATCAAAATCAAAAAGCAGATCATATACCTCTAACATCACAGGATATACATTACCATTATAAAATGACAAAGTGAGGAAATCTGAACAAAAGAGATGAAAAACCAGCTGGGCAAACCTCTAAACTCTCCATGTCTGATGTCCATCTCCTTTCAGCTTTGTTGACTGCAACACAATTCTTTCCCTTGGGATATCCACTCTCTGATCTTCTGGACTCCTCCAAAGACGTGGATCACTTCTCCAGTTCTGCCCTCTGTAGCACTCTAGGCTCTGGTTGACTCCATTTTACCTCTGCTGTTGTTTTTGGTGGTCATTCCATAGTACTGGCTCCTCTAATTCGCTGTGGTATTCCCTTGCAACTAGGCTTCACCAATAGGCCCTCGTAGGTTCCTACTATGTTGCCAAGCCTTAGTTTCTTTGCATGACCCCTTCAGTCCTGGGCTATTAACTGCAACTGAGGCTGCACCTTCACCATGGCCTTTCTTGGCCTCTCACAGTGCCCAGCCTCAGCTGCTCTTCATGTCCTCTTCATACCTTCAAACTAGTATCACATGGGTGACTCTTAGACATTGCCAAATTAGCTACTAGCAGGAGGTACAACCTTGGGGTTATCTCTGGAACAGTTTCTTTGTGCTCTTAGAACATGCTTCCTAGAAGTTTTAACCTCAGTGATGCTGGTCTCTTCATAATCAGTGCTAATATTTTTAGCTCCAGCTAACCAGCACAAATTGCCCCAGTAGTCCCTTCTATTCTTAAGTGTAGAACCAGAGACACATGGCTGAAGCTGATGAGTTCTGCTGTTTACTGGAGTTGGAACATGTCCCCCTTGTTCTATTACATTATCACCAGCTTTCTGGTTTTTAATACTTCTCTTTCTAAGCTTGGCTGTCCTAAAACTTGCTCTGTAGACTGACCTTGAACTCAGAAATCTGCCTGGTTCTGTCTCCTGAATACTGGAATTAAGGCATGTACCTGGTGCCTGGACTTCAGCTTTTTTTCACCTAGAACTTGCCCTATTCCAGACTGGCCTTGAATTTAGAGATCTGCTTGACATTGTAAACAATCAGCTAATCATGGTGGGGTCTGCCTTGACATTACCACTCCCTTAATCTGTTCATCTCCTGGAATACAGGATTTAGCTCCAGTGCACTTTCTGGAAGCTTTTTATTACTTGAATCATACGTTTTGCATTTTTTCTTTGTAAGCTTGCTATGCTTGATCAGGATGCTCGTCATGGGACTAAACCAGAGAACAAAGTTTCCACTGGGCTTCCTTTGTCAAAGCAATTAATATGATTCTCTTTACCTTAGCCTCAGATTGACTCTTCAGACAAGGGCAAGAAGCAGCTACAATCTTCACGCAAATACCACAAAACAGTCTCTAGGCCACATTCTAAAATTTCTCACAACTGAAACCTCTCAGGCTAAGTCTGCACAGTTCAAATCACTTTCAAAAACATATTCCTACAGGGATATTTTCATATTCCTACAGGGATAGTCCATTAAGCCCCACTTAAAGCATTCCACTTCTTTCCAAATCAGAGTCCCCAAAATCACATTCTTCTAAACAAAAGCATAGTCAGGCCTATTATAGTAATACCCCAGTCCCTGGTGCCAACTTCTGTCTTAGTTTGGGTTTTACCACTGTGAACAAACACCATGACCAAGGCAACTCTTATAAAGGACAACATTTAATTGGGGCTGGCTTACAGGTTCAGAGTTTCAGTCCATTATCATCATGGTAGGAAGCACAGCAGCATGTAGGCAGACATGGTATTGGAGGAGCTGAGAGTTCTACATCTTTATCTAAAGAAAACCAGGAGCAGACTGTCCTCAGACAGCTAGGAGAAAGCTCTTAAAACTCACTGTCACAGCGACACACTTCATCCAACAAAGCCACACCTTCTCCTTCAACACCTAAAAATGCCACTCCCTGGGCCAAGCATTTTCAAACCTTCACACTACTATCTATCTATCTATCTATCTATCTATCTATCTATCTATCTATCTATTATCTTTCTATGTATCACTGTATTTATTTATTTATCTATCATTCATCCATCCATCCATCCATCCATCCATCCATCCATCCATCCATGTATCTATGAATTTCTTTTGTTGAATGCCTTCCCCATGGTGTAAACTAACCTCATGTTTCTATAAATATTCTTTTCAATAAAGCCATCTTTGTTCCTTCCTCTTTTTGTCCCCTCTTATTCCACCTTCCAAATGTTGCCTCTGACTAGGATGAGTAGTGGATGGATGGGAAAGAAGGCTCAATTATCCAGATGGACATCCTCTGGGAATAAGGATTTGAAAGACATTATAGAGTAGTGTGTCCCTCAGGCTACCTCTGAAGTGACTATGCAGTTTATCATACAAACCAGAGCATTTCTAGAGTAAAAGAATTCTTCTTTGGTAATTTAAGTTCGGCCAGAGGTATAATGTGCAATGTATCCAAGAAAGCCATCATTGTGTAGCAACTATCCCAGTCTACTTTCTACCCAACAAGGAGTGCTGAAGTCATATGCAGCTTTCTCTTCTCTTAGACTTAAAGTGGTGTCTTTGTCCAAACTCAGGAGCAGCCATGAGATCATTGACAGGCATGCAGGTACTCTTGGCACCCATCTCAAGAAAGCTTAACAATAATTCTCCAAATTGGTTAAACTTGGCAATGCTGTGCTATGGGAGTTGTTCCCCTTTCTGGGCTGTTATTTATGGCAGAGTACAGGAAGTGCAATCATGATGGATTTGCTTTTATCAAATAAAAATGGAAGAGATGTCGAGAAGATCATGGGAAGGTACTGTGTAGAATTTCAGTAGGATTCTTTAAAAATGCGTATTAGAGAAAATGAAATTTTCACTGGCTAAAGTAAATCCATTTACAGTCCAAGCATTCATATATTTATGGGTATTTTAGCCCTCAGAATAGTAACCTGACACAGAATAGCAAACTGACCCTTAATAGCCCTATTTTATCAGACTGAGTAGCTTCAAAAGGAAATACAAATGAGAGAGAGAGAGAGAGAGAGAGAGAGAGAGAGAGAGAGAGAGAGAGAGAGAACTTTCTGACAGAGAAGGAACTAAAGATAAGGTACAAAGTCTGTGAGGTCTTTTAACAGAATACATTTTAGGGAGCATTTAGCACCAAAAAAAGAAAAAAGAAAAAAAAAGAAAAGCCAAGAATTATTCATTTTACAAAATTCTGATATTGAGCCCTGGGGGAGTGAAGATCACTTTGGTCCGTGGCCTGATGGGTGTCATTTGGGTAAACAGTATTCTAGGAGTTTCTTGACAAGGTTTGTATTGGATGAGTGGACTGGTTACAACAGTTGGCTCTGTACCATTTGAGTGAACTCCAACCAATCAGTTAAAGGTCAGAATGAAGCAAAAAGATGGCCGGAGAGAGGTTTCTCTGCCTGTCCTCCAGGTGGGAAGACAATAGAATTCTCCAATTTTAAGGTGCCCATTTCCACTTAGTAGGTCAAATCTGGGTGGGTTACCATCTGATAGTTGCTATTAGTCATGCATCACTGGAATAAACTTGATCTTGTTTTTTCATGGATCCATGTCAAAACTCATTGAATAGGCATAGAAACTTAGATGAAAGTCCTAGAAATAACCATAGTTGCTTTACTGCCCAAGAGTCAAATGATTGTAGAGAGGGGGTGGTGAATAGGACCAATTCAACAATTTAAAGACCAGTCAGGTTCTTATAAGCACATCTTTCAGGTCTTCTAAACCTCCTTACAGGAAAATGCTGTGTTGCCAATGTGAAGTGTCATTGTAGAGTGTCGTTGTTTAGAAAAATATCTGCTCAATGACTTTCAGCTGTATGGTGAGGACTTGGAAACATCTTAGCCAGTTTAATTTGTTTTAGTCCTTCTTTTTTGTTGACGTTTTCCATTGACATGTATATGTATGGGCCAAATGAGTCTGAATGAACTCTTGAAATAGCTATAAAAAATGTTCCAAGAGATTAAAAACATTGGACCTGTTTTTTAAAAACATTTTTATAATATCAATTATCTTTTATATTTAAAGCATACAACCTGATGTTTTGACATACATATAGAGGGTGAGAAGATATTATAGTCAGGCAAGTTAACCCTGTTACCATCTTATACAACTGCTTAATTACTAATTCACACTATATTATAGCAAGAGTACCTAAAATATGTTATTTTTGGTAAAAGTTTTGGATGTGACATGTATTATTAATTATAGTTTTCACATTGTATGCTAGATAGGTATGTTTTTTTAAATTTTTTTTGGAAGTATCTTGTCTCTCTTGGTGGTGAGTATATTAGGCAACAGGGGTCCTTGTTACCTAGTATTCTGTGATGATTAAATATGGTACACACTTGTGAGTCCAATTTACATATAAAACCAAAAAGATGAATGCAAGGTCATGTAGCAAGCCAGTGGTCATGTAGGGGCATGGCTAAAGGGACTAAAAAATGGATTTAAAAAAATAGTCATGAAGTGTCTCCAGTGTACCAGGCAGCATACTATAAGATATAGCAGTTTAAAAATAGGCTTGCTATATCTTCTCACAGGGAGTCTGGAGAATGGTGAGGTGGCAGAAAGACAGGTAAGTATGTTATACCATGATGGGTGTGATAGTAGTAGAAGAATTAGTTCTGAATGCAAAGGACTTTAGAAAAAGTAAGTTTAGAGAAAGTAAGGAGTCTAGGGAGGAGGACCAGGCTTCACTTGTATATGATGACTCTCAGTGTTCTAACAACTTGCAGAAGTGTTCATAGTGAGCCATTTGCCAGTACTAGGCATCAGTAGAGTCTATGGAGAAATACCATGAACTCTTCTGCATCCTAATGCTTGATTCTCATAGAATCAGGGGTATTACTAAAATCTTTTAATTTTATTGAGTAGTGCTAGGAATCAAATCCCAGGCCTTGTGAATGTTATGTAAGCTATCTAGCATTTAGCTACATCTCCCACCACAAAATTTCACTTTTAATTTATGGGAAAAAGAGTTCAAGTTTTTTTTCTTCCTGTGCTCAAGTCCATTCACATGGGTAGTGAATAAATGGTGGCACTGACATTTGACCTGTGATGGATCTTATTCTAAATGACAGTTTAGAACTAGCCCCTATGATCCTGAGACCAGAAGAGATTTAAGCTCCATATGATTGGACACCCACCCTTAGCCCCAGCCTCATCCTCAGACACACTAGGTTGATGAGAAGGCCAAGAGAAACTGGGCAGGTATACACCAACCTGCTCAGGTCACATGGAGCCACAGACAGCAAGTTGTACGGTTGTAAAGGCTCAGCCTGATCTCCACTCCCTCGTGTCTTCATTCCTTTTATCAACATGTATTTAAGGATCATCCAAGCAGAGAAAACCACAGCTTTAAAGCAATTACTCGGCAGTGATCGGGAGGGGCCAAGGGGATTCTGCTTGCTTATTTGTGTGAACCTAAAATGTCTGCTTTCTTAATTAAGCCTTTGACTCTAGGTCTTGCCACCAGCTTTAAACTATCTTCCCTTCTCCTTAACAGTTTTGCCTTCCTTGACACCGCCAGCCCTCTACCAAGAGGGCTTTGCTTCTGTCTGTCTCTCTCACAAGCATTTGCTCCCACACCACACTGTGGTTACTGCTTTCGTTTTTGTCCCCAATCTCCTGCTTCTTTTAATTTAATAATTATCAGCTATGAGCAATGTCATCCTTGGAGACCTGGGGCAAAGGATTGATGTAGGTATTTCCTTCCTTGTAGCTCAAGTCCCCTGCAGTGGACAGTCTTCCTTGATTAACACCTTGTTGGTTCTGATTGATTCCCATCTGCCTAATATGGCCTTAAACCTTGTGGGTTTTATATTGTATCTCTAAAAACCGATGAAGCATCTGGTGCATAGAAGACACTTCATAAATGCTTGAGTAAATGAATAAAGGAATGCACATGATTACATTCTCTAGACCTGATGTTTAGGTAGATACAAATACCAAGAGGTGATTAACAATAGTCTTATCCCATTGTTAGCTGGTGTTTATGTATACTGAGGTGTGAAAGAATGTTTAATGATTTTATAATCACTTGATATGGTTTTTGAAAATATCCCTACACTTAACCTCAAGGATAAATGTGATATAGACATCTTTCTTTGCAGTCTCAGTAGTTGCTCGACCCTGCCTCATGTGATGAGAGTTTGAAAACTTGGGTCTTGTTCTTGGCTTATGTCCTACTCAGGCTCTTCACTGCTTTGACAAATACCTGACAGATACAGCTTAAAGAAGGGAGAATTGATTTTAGACCACAGCTTTGCTTCAGAGGTGTCAGTCCACGATGATCAGCACCACTGTTTCTGGGCCTGTGGTAAGGGAGAATTTTGTGGCGGGGAGGATGTGGTAGGCTACAGCAGCTCTCCTCAGAAGCTATGAAACAAGGGCAGTAAAGACACCACCCCAAGGACGCTTCACCAAGGTCTGCTTCCCTCCCGCAGGTAAATTTGCCAGAGCATCCCAAAAATAGTAATGGAGGAGGTGGATACTTGGGGACTTTTCATATTCAAACCATAGCAGGTCACAACTAACCTCTTGCCATAAATTATAAATCTCTTGTTCCAGGTGATTCCCTCCATGTTTTTCATTCACTCTTTCATGATCAGAAGCCTGGGGATGGGGTAAACCCACAGGGGATCCAGCCCCTATGAATAGCACAATGTTGCAACAAGAGAAAGTAATATCTGAGATAATTCCAATGGGAAAAGGATAATTTTTAGAGGAACACAGTGGTAGCATAAACTGGAGGAAGAGGAAGTATTTAGGCTTTTAATGTATATTTATCTGCTTTCTAAGTAGATTTAAACAATTGTTTTGTTTTGATTTCACAATTCTTGGGTTGGTAAATCTGGGGCTCAGCTGGATGACTCTTCTGTTCCATATGGTTCCAAGTGATGTTAGGTGCAAACAAACCTAGTCTGGTTGGTTCAGAGAAGTTTCTAACACAGGCCTGGAGTCTTGGTTGAGAAAGAAAGTTATTTTTTCTATATGATGTCAAAGATTCTCCATATATTCCTTCTCTTTTCTCTGTTAAGGCTGTCAAGATGTTTATTTGACTCATGTTTACAGAGTTCAAATTCTGGGGAAGAAAGGAGTGAAAGGAGCACCTACCAAATTCTTAACATGCAGGACATTATGACCTCTGGATTCACTAGTCACAAAGGCCACAGTTCCTTTCCAGATTGAACAAGAAAAGACACAGAGACTTGTAGACAAAGTATCAAAGAGTTTATAGCTATGGTGAATCTGCCACCTCAGAGGTTGGAATGGAGGCCCACACTGTAGATTAGAGGGAGCATGACAGACCAGAGCCCTGGAGTGGAGTCCTCGGAGGTTAAAGCTTAGCTGGCCAGTTGAGGTAATAGATGAGGCCACAGCATGGGCAGACATCAAGAACAGTTCTGTTGAGCCTTCAGAATGAATGTAGGATTTATCTGAAGGACAATAGGAGCCATTGAAGGACTCTGAGTAGGGAGAATATATGACTATTTTGCAGCTTAAAAAATTTACTCTAGAAGCTGTTTGGAAGATATGGGAGGAGCTTTGAAAAGGTCTGACTGGAGCCACGGCTACCAGTATGGAGGAAAGGATCAAAGCACTCAGGAGAGAGAGATGTTGACATCATCAAAAAAGAGAAGGGTGGTAACTAGACAGATGGCGTGTTTAGGAAATCATACATGCAAGTGCTTTTATGTCTACTCCTCCCACAT
The DNA here is from genome assembly GCF_021556685.1 of Rattus norvegicus. Lineage (NCBI taxonomy): Eukaryota > Metazoa > Chordata > Mammalia > Rodentia > Muridae > Rattus > Rattus norvegicus. Next base: position 1,641,478 of record NC_141552.1, read on the forward strand.
CTTTAAGGACCATCCAATGTGCTCTCATTATTTCTAAAACTCTGAAGACCACACCCATAGCCATCAGAGACACCTTGGGGACTCTGTGGACACAAAGCCCTATTCATGAAGCTGTACAAACAGCCATATTTTCATACCATGTTTTCAGTGAACATCAGTCAGCTTCCCATATGTGAAAAATGAGGACAATAATATTAATGTGACAAACATTTAACCATCTCTGAAACCATGATCTTGATAACAGCAGAGAGGAAATGATGAAGTGGTAACAAGGACAGAAATCTGATTTCCTGTTGGGAAAGTGGATAAAGCATTTCATTTTTCTAAACAAAGGGAGTTTGGGATCAATCTGATTTATTTCAAACTTCCAGAAATGCAGTTTTCAAGCTCTGAATTTGAGAGGCCCAAGGGCTTCCTTGTTGACAGCTTGGCCCTTAATTTCCTGAGCTACAAGTGACAAGTCCCATGAAGAAGCATCAAGGATACGTTAATGAACTTGGACTGGGGATCCTCCCTCTCAGCTCTGTGGCTTCAGTTTGCTTGTTTTCCAGGTATGGCACCTGATTTCTACCACACAGCATTTGTGTGTAATCTTACCAGCTGCTTTATGGCTCTTTTGGTCTTTCATTGATGTGCAAACTGTCTAGGCACTTTGAGAAGACAAGAACATCGGGTCATGTGAAAAATAACCCTATATTTCCACAGGAGAAAAAAGAGCAAGTGGCATTTATGTAGTATTAGCCACACTAAAGGCAGTTTTTTCATCTAGACTTTTAAAATCTTGTGAATTAGGCAGATGTTATTCCTAATAGTCCCATCTTCTGCATGAATGCCAGGAAAAGGGGGAAACATGATATACAATCAGACCCCAAATGCTTCACTTCCTATTCTTGCAGCCCAGGGAGATGGCTCTTTGCTACAGGACTTCACAGAGCCTCTTTGAACCACTTGCCCTAGCCAAGCACACCCTCTCTACGGGTGACTCCCACTCACTTTATGCTATACTGCAGGTACATGTATATGGCCTTCAGGTGTCCTGTGCTAGCATCTTCTTATTCTTCTGACCCGATCATAGCCTTATAAGGTAGTTCTATAGGATTTAGATTGGGCCTCTGGAGTATGGGATCCCTGTGTTACTATGACAACTGAGGAACAACTGACTCTAAGTGAACTTATACTTCTAAATCTCTTTCTTCTTAGAAGACAAAAGGGTAAAAGGTTAACTGAAGGTTAAGTTTTAAGGGTGTTCTGAGCATGCCAGTTGTACCGGGTCTAGCAACCCCTTTTTCTTCTCATGGCCTGCAGCAATGCTCCTGCTTCCTTCAGGAGCCAGAAACTCTCACAGGCGGTCTCTAAATTTTGTTTCTTTCCATCTCCCAGTAGATGGCCTCCCAAAGGCCTCATTAGACTGTAATTTCATTCTTTTTTATTGGTGTAAAATAACAAGAGAAATCCCTAGATCATGTGTAAAGAATAAGCCAAGTCTTCCCTAATCCCAGAGCTCGATGGTCCTTCTGGGAGAAGTAGTCCAGAGCTGGAGTTGTATAAATACAGGGTCAGGAAGGTGGCTAATAGTTCAGAGAACATACTGTTCTTGAAGATGACCTGGGTTTGGTTTCCAGTGTACACATAACAGTGTAACCACTTATAACTCCAGTTCCAGGGGATTTAAAACCACCTTCTGGTCTCCAAAGGCACCAGGAGCACATGTTGTGCACAGATACTCATGTAGGCAAAAACTCATACACACAAAATAAAAAAGAATAGTTTAAATATGAGTGACTGTTTTTGCCTTCTCCTCCTCCTCCTCCTCTTTTTCCATCCCTTACTCCTCACTCCTCCTTTATCCTCTCCAACCCTTTTCTCCTCTTCTTGCTCCTTCTTTTGAGACAGTCTTCTAGGTAACCCAGGCAGACTTCAAACTTGTGATTCTCTAGCCTCTATGCTAAGTGCTGGAATTACAGGCATGTCTGGTTTAGTAGTTTTCCCCCAAGCTTTGATGTGCAGCCATGATGAGGAAGAGCTTAAATTAGGGCTATATCTCCAGGATGAGCTTGCCCTAATCACCACGTGGCAGGTGCGTTTGAACGTTATCACTTGATACATCTCTTTAACTTTCAGGACTAATCCAGCCACATCCCAATGGCTTAATTTTTGCCCACACCTAGCCTTTCCTTGCTATTGTTTTTTTATATTGTAATTTAAATACAATCTTTCCTTCTCCTTCCTCCCATGAAATCTTCCCCTACACCCTTCTCCTTCAAATTCATGATCTCTTCTTGCATCCATTGTTATTGCACACATATATACGTGTATATTTACATAAATATATATTCCTAGTATAACCCCTTGAGTCCATATAATGTTATTTCTATGTGTGTTTTCAGGGATGACCACTTGGAACTGGACAATCGATTAGTGCTCTCTTCCCTGGAGGGGACCACCACTCCCTTTCCCGGCTTTACTCATTTGCCTGTACTTCTTTGAGTAGGCTTGAGGCAACACGGTCTTTTCTATGTCCAGTTTGGCATGCTCTTTGGGGTCTTGTTCAGCTTACATTTAGGCAGTCATACTGGTGACACTTTATAGGTGTAATTTCTGACATTATTGAGAAAAACAATCCCACAGCAAACTCCGTCTGACCCCCGGCTCTTAAAATCCTCTTTTCCCCTCTTATGCAACATTCCCTGAGCCATAAAGGGTGGGGGAGTATGGTACACTGCCAGACCCTCCATAACAAACTGTGTGCAGCCTCAGCATTTGCAGGCATGCTATGGTGGTAAGGGTAACTTTGAGTGTGGCAGGTACCGTGCCTTTGGCAGAGAGCTATGGTTCCGCTCCTGGCTCACGTTTCAGAGTTTAGGCACAGCAACCTCACTATTTGCTTAGGGTTTTGTTGAGGCCCTTGCCAAAGATGAGACCATAAAAACTCTGAGTGACAATACCATTATGCAAGGTACCCAAAGCCCTTCATGTTCCTTCAGAAGCTCACTGGTGTTTTATGTCATTAAAATATATTGTTGATTAATATTTGAGCAGCCACATGGAGCTTGCCTCTCACCAAGTCCCACATTTCTTATCCTCTTCATCCCCTGTGCTGCTGCTCAGGTCTTCCTTTGTACTGTGCCTTAACCCTTCCCCATCTGGTCTTCATACTCCCAATCAAAACACTATGTGCAGGCTCTGTAAACATCACTAGAGTCCCTTCTGGGCAGAGATAAACAGTCTCGGCTCCATCACATCCCAGGCTTATTATGCTGTCTCTGATTCCCTCCCCTCCCCCCGAATGCTAGGCTGTGAGAGAATCTTCTTTCAGGCCCAGTTTTTGTTTTCCTTTGGTTTGTAGTCTATCCACACTATAGTCTATGGAGAGGATTCTTTGCTATTTTGAAAGGTACCTTGCTTGGCAGGCCTGTGGAGAGATGTCATGTCCTGATCTGAAGATGTCTTCCCTAAAGCTTTTCATGGCTTACATCTCATTTTGGTCCCAGGAGGTAGGGGCCTCAACTCCAAAATTATTCCTTGCAGGTCTCAGAGCCTCCCTGAGCCTATGGATTTCTGTGTATAAAATGGGGCTCACAGTGGTTCATGCCTTTGTGGGAACCTCAGTCTGATGATGGAAAAGGGTGTGTTCAAATACAATATGTTCAGAAGCTTCAGTGCTCTTTTGAGCTTTATAAACTTCAGAAGCCTCAATGCTATCTGCTTATAAATCAGAGCATGTGAAAGCAGAACTGTTTCCATTTTTAACCATATGCAGTTTTTGTTAATTTCATAAATTTTTAATTTTAATTTTTGTTTTAGTCAATATTTGTTCTTGGAGCTACCCTAGGGGCCCGAGTAAAAATGAAAAGTTAAAGACTTATTTTTTCACAACTCACAAAAGATTTAAAAATTTTAAATCAACTTTCAAATGATGTCTTCTTTGTATCCTTATAGTGTCTATGACTCTGAAGTTATTAAAGCTGAAAGCTTCACTGAGCCTGTGTGAAAGTATCTGTTGTATTTATCACAGGAGACAGGCTATATCATCATCCTCAGCTGGACAACATCCCAAAGAAGGCCTTTCTATGATGATTATTCATTCCTAGACATCCAAAATGTGTTTTGCTTGGCATCTCTTTGCTACTGAGTCCTGGGCTAGATGCCTCCCAGGCCTTTGTCTATTGTCCATACTGTTTCCTTAAATAGCTTTTATTGGGTTCAGAAGTATATGCTCCACTATCTAAGTGTCCTTTGCCAAGTGTTCTTTTCCTTGTGGTATCCTTCTGAGCTTATCCACTGATCTGTAGACTTTAGCAGAAAATGGGGTCTTCAGACCCCATTGGAACCTTAAACCTTGGTTTCCACTTAGAAACTAGATTGCAGTTCATCTTACCTGTATCTTTCCTCTAGTCCCACTCTGTTCAATCGTACTTTCACTCCCATTGAAGGGTCACATCCCTGGCAGACGTCTCTTTTCTCACATTCTTCCCATGACATCCACACTGCTGGACCAGCATTCATCCATCCTTTCTCACTTTTGTTCTAAATTTTAAAATTGCCATTACAATACAGAGTCTCTCAAAGCATTTATTTCTCCAAGAGTATTTTAATCTTTCATGTTAACTTTGATAGTCTATTTCCCTTCCTAGTAACCTTCTATCAATGAGCAACTCTCTCATGTCCCAAAATTTGCTATCCAATGGGATTCAGAAGAGAGAGAGAGAGAGAGAGAGAGAGAGAGAGAGAGAGAGAGAGAGAGGTTGAAGAGAAAATGTTCTACCATAGCAACTGAGGTTTTAGTTGTCTTGTCTCCATGGGATAACATGAAATTGTTTATCCTTGACAGTTGAATTCCTGACATTTAGGAGCTACTTAGAAATGTAGATCTGAATTTTCAGGAACTACATGTGGGTAGCCTCAGCTTACAAGGACTGCCTGGTAGAGACTCGAAAAAAGTGGAAAGAACCCAGAAGAGCCAAGATATACTTGCCTGATACTGACGCTGAATCTACAATGCCAGGAGTCCAAAATTCAAGAGGATCAGAGAGTCATTGAGGTGAAAATTCAGTGGCTGATTCTGAAATATGGTCACAACGGTCAATGTGTAATCAAGTGGATATTTGGAGGGTCCTAGTTACTTGGCATAGAGAGTTACATGGGCATCATTCTTCTATCAAGACGCTGAGGAATGAAGAAGCTGGATTGGATCACATCCAACTGTTTCAACAAGGTGGGTCACAATAGCACATGGCAAAAGAGAGTTTGATGAAAAGACATGAAGTACTAGCTCAAAGAGAGATGCTTAGAATAGTTTCTATTAAAGGGAAGGTTAAAGAAGATTGTGGTTTGCAACATTTTATGCTTTGTTCACTTCCTGAAAGTCACGTGAAGATATGAACGACCTTTCTGCAAACCTGACCCCGTATACCTTTTCCGTTCTAATGTATGCAGCCCATACACCCTCCAAAACTCGACTGCTGCCCAGAGCACAGCAAGATCCACTGAGGTTGTGTCGAGGCAGCATGTTGTGCAGCTGGCATGGAACTGGGACTCTGGAGTATTTCTTAGGGCTCTTTCCTTTTCTGTTGCACTGAAAGTCTTTTGCTTTTCTGTTTTGCACAAAGACTGTCCCATTTTACAGATGTGGCAAATGAGGCTAAGCCTAGAAGGGTTGGAGTTGAGTATGATTGGGCTTAACTCCATTTTAGTAGAGACAGGAAAGCAACCAAGGCGTATGAGTTGCCTGGTCTAATTAGCCTGTAATTGAGTTCCCTTTCCTTCCTTTCAGGCATTACAGTGACATTAAATTACAGGATTCAAACATAATTTCCTAAACTTAAATGTGATTTATCTTAATAGGACTGTGTGCCAGGTCTCTTTATCATCCCCAGTGTCAGGGAACAGATCTATTATTCACAGGAACTATTATTGAATTAGAGAATCTGGAGCCAGAAGAGACCTTGAAAGGTCAGTTATGTCCTAATCCATTGTCCATAGCTCTAGAAAGCCCCATGTTGCACATGAACACCTGTGTGTGGACAGATACAACTTTGTTTAAATGGGAAGAAAAAGAAGAAGGCCCCATATCTATATGACTCACACTGTGCTATTGGTCCTGTTGAAAGTATGGATGATTTGAGCCACCTCCTAGTTAACAGGACATTGAGAAGTTTTGATGCTACACATACGCATATGCTAGTTCTGTCTCACCAATAATACTTCCAAAAATCCTGTAGGAACACAGTTTTGAGCAAGACTATGGGTGGTATATTCCACAATTCACTAACTCATCAATTCACTTATTCAGTTATTTAATAACTCAGTGATGCCCACTTACTTTATGGACAGGGAAACAAATCCTATTTGTGAAAGTGACTTGCCTAAGGTCATGTGGCAGGGTCACATAAGCCAAGGTTGAAATCCAGACCTCCCCACCCCAGTCTCAAGGTTTCTTGTCCTACCACCAGCTGCCAACCAGCAGATGTGGTCTTTGATGATGGCAACGGGGGATTAGATAGGTGATGTTTATCTCCTTGATGGATGGAATTCTAGTTGGCAACTTGATCTTCAGCCTTTGCAATTTTGGGAAGGCAGAGGGTGATCAAAAACATATATTTTTCTAATGAAAGATGACTGTGGAAATCCAATATACCACTCTGTCAGCCTGGCAAGTCAGGGGAGGAGGGATGAAAAAGATCTGTTGTGAGCAAGCTTGCCGTTGACAAGTTGATCTAAACGTGTATGGGCTCTGCAGCCCCACCAAGCTCCAACAGAATCCAAATGTGTGCTGTAGTAAGTGCATGCAGAGACATAGGCAAATGTGGATACTCCGAGCACTGGCTCTTAGACCAGCCTGCTGGAGTTCAAAGCCCCCAAATAAGTTCGGTGCTCTTTATCTGCGCTCTTTCTTTTTATAAAGCCGGGTAAATGGATTGACTTCTCAAGTTGTTGTGGGGGTTAAAAACGATGAAGACTGTAAAACAGTTAGGAGGGTCTTTGAAGGTACACTGGGCTCCTCTCTGTACACAGAGACTATAGTCTTCACACCTGCCTTCTTCCTTGGGATGATGGCAGACTTTGGTTGCATGCAAGCATAATCATCACAGTGCCTTGGTGTTTGATGATCATAGACCTGAGACTCTAAGAAGAAGATGGGGGTGAAAGAAGAGGTTGCGGGGCTTGGGTTTTTAGAGCATAAAAGTGGGGGAAGAAGCCCCTTTACTTTATTTTTCTTATTGACCCCTCCAAAATCAGGGGGCAATTCTACATGTTTAGAGCTATACTAATGCCATGGTTATGAATGGATGCTTTGACTCATTAAGAATACAAAAGGACATTCTGCTTAAAAATATTGAGCTGAGATACAGCTTCACCCATCTCCTTGGGCACATGCTTGTGAATAAACTTCTGTTAGAGGTAAAAAGGTCTAGAGTGTCACCAGGGTCTAGGGGAGGGGCACAGTCTGGAGAAACAATTGTGTAAAGTCTGGTCTGAGACGTGACATTCCTTTTGAGTAGTTGATCCTCAGAAGAGAGAGTAAAGGAAGCTTTTATTTTTTTAATTCAGTATGACAAAGGCAAGAGAGTGGCTGGGGAAACTGCCTGGACAGTAGCTCAGGCATGAGAGCATCTTGGCAGGCTCAGACAAGAAGGACCTAGCCATTTGGCAAAGGGCCTGGATGTGAATGTATGTGAGTAAGCTTGATTTTTCTGTGAGTAGGGGCAGAGGTGCTGGGACACAGTAGGCCTGGAGAGAGGTGACATGGAGCATTTGGAAAGGCTTGGCATTTGCTGCCTTGAATCAACATGTCACTGCAGAAGAGGCAGTTAATCCATACCAGGGATCAGGAGAGCTTCCTGCAAGGTGTGCTGTTTAAGCTGAGGGCTGAAGGTCTGGGGAATGAATTAACGGGGCTGAGAGAACAGCAAATTCAGAATCCTGAGGGTTATGGAGGATGGAGGAGGAAAACAGACAACCTAGCTCTTTTAAGCTGGGAGTTTAAGGAAGAATGGAAGAGAAATGGTATGAGATAATATGTGGGCAGAAGTTAGGGTGAAATTGCCCAGGATCTTAAAAGCCTGGGTCAGTAAGTAGAATCCAAGGCAGGTCACAGATAGGGTCTAACATGGTTGGAATTTCAGCTCAGAGCCCTGTATATTTCCAGGCACCTGTGCAATACAGCCTGGCTTTGTTTCTTATCAGTATCCCCCACATCCACAGGAGCAAACTATTCAGATCCTGTATGGTTCGATCAGTTGGCTGATGCCTGGGGATTATGTTTACCTAGGCACAGAGAAGGTTAGCCATCATTTAGATTTTTAAAAGCACATGGCAAACCCCCTTCTCTGATCCTAATGCAGATTTGTGGCTTGTTCTGTGGAATTCATTCTGCAGTACAAGAGTATGACATTACCCAATGTTTATGGATGGCTGAGTCTAAAATATCCATTCTGAAGTCCACTGAAGGATGAAATTCCTTGTTACTTTCATAGATTCTCTTGTCTTATTTTCCCCCCGGGGAGGAACATAAAGCATTCATATTTTTAGCCCAGAGCTGGGTCATTTTTCTAATCCCATCTGAGTAAGAAAGAAAGAACATTTTGAGGGGAGGTATGGTTGGTTTGATGAAAACATCCTCAGTTTAGAAAGGGTACCCTAAAACAATGCTCTCCCTAATCAAGGTCTCTATTTGCATGTTTCTGACATTTCAGAAGGCTGAGGGTTACAGCCCAGCATGGCTCAGCATCTGTCAATGATATTGACATTCATCAGGACTCAGGATTAAAATACCAGGCAGTGGCTTCAGCACTGCTCAGGAGGCTCCCCACCAACAGAAAAATAGGTCTGGGGCTGAAGCCTGGAGCCCTGGGTCCTGGGTCTTCACAGAACACACGGGATTTCTTAAGGATTTTATAAAGTAGCCAAACATGATCTGAGATTGGAATTATAGTTAACTTTACCCACTGCCCTGTTGTCATGTGTAAATCGTGATTTGTTGATGCCTGGAAGGTCTTGCATTATTGACATTCAAGGTTTTCCTGTGGGTCTAGGTTGAACTACCCACACTACTCTCACCCTCAAGTTCTCTGTATACCTTGCCCCTCCAGGATAGCACCTTCCATATTCTATGACACTCACATGTCTATATTCCAAATACTGTCAGGTTTCTGTTATCTTCTATGAGTTTGGGGAATATATTAGATCCTGGCACACAAAACGCATGCTGCATGGATGAATAAACATTGGACCTACTCAGAGCCACTTGTAACAATAGCCTAGATCCATTTCAGAGGTGTGTGGCTGCCCACAACCTTTTACCCATGTACACATCACATCCTCTCATTTAGTGTGATTAGATGACAATGCTTACTGATTTGTTGGGTTGGATGTGATATTGCTTGCAACATGGATGAAGAACACAGTCCTTGCCTTCTTGGAGACGGTTGTTCCGGAAAGATATCCAACTAAATGATCTGAAAGAATGGCAATACAAAAGGAATACTGGACACTGCAGGAGACCAGAACACATTTAGGAAAATTCCTTCTAAAAGTGTATGTTATAGAGGACCGGAAGCACATATAGAAGTTGGCCAGGCCAAGGAGATGCAAGAGCATCGCAGATACAGCAAACAGAATGCAGAAAGGGCCAAAACCTGCTAGACTCTGGAGTTGCAAGTAGGAACATACCGAATCTCTTGATTTGTGTTCTATGGTACTCTTAGATATATCCACCTTATTTCTAGATGACATTTCATACCTGAGTCTGCTCTAAGCAGGTGGCTATGGGAAAGTGGATTGTGACACCTTTTTCTTTCTCTCCATTATTTCTTGTAAGCATTGTCTAGGCAGAAGCCTGGGCCATCTGTGAACTCCTAATTCTTCTGCAGTGTTCCTAGGCCCTGGCAGGGCCACATATTCAGGAGGCAGGCACATGGGACCATAGTCTTTCATTGATTTCAATGTGTCAGTTAACTTCTCCATGACATCCAGCTTTCTCTCTTAGAATGGTAGCAATGCATTTGTGTCCATGGTGTTTGCAGACTATTATATTACAAGATCATCAGCAGTAGTTGATCCCACAGCATGCTTCATAATGTCACCTGGTCCTCTTATTATCCAGATGCCCCACAGCTCATGAACTGCTCACTCAATCTATCTAATTATAATAGTTCTCACTGGTATAGAATGGCTCTCCTCAATGTGGCTCAGAGGACAGGGGCTGCAGATGTTTCTGTCCCTGTCCCTTCAATTCCTTCAGTAATAATATATGGTTAGGTGCTGACCTGTGGCACTGGGAGACACATGGTTGTAGGCAGGAACTTGTTGAATGGGTGGGTGGTTTCTGAGCCTACATTCTAACCAGCTCCCAAGTCTCCTATTTAATTTGCAGGAACATATGCAACCTCCTCAGAAGCAATTTTGTGTCAAGATGCAGGGAACAATAATCACAAGCAGTTGTTGATCATATCAGAACAGATTCTCAAGTTTTTTGAGGAGGTGGGCAGCCTTGTGCTGCTGGCATGCTCAATTCTCCTTTGGGGAAAGTTCTAATGCCTTTCCTCTGGGAAATCCAATGGAGCCTAGATCAAAGTCCCGTGGTGGCCCATTTGCTTCTTCAGGGTTCAGGACAGGCAGGGGGATTTCATCTATTCAAAGCCTCTGAATGCCAGATGTAGCCTAAGCATCATCTCAACTTATCCCACAAATCCTGCTGGGGAGGCTTCATTGGCAAATAAGTGAGTCTCTGGGGAATTAAGTGATTTTCATTTAACTATCAAAGCTTTGATTCAAACTCAGATCTGAGCTGCCTCTGATCTGTGGGTGCTGGGAGGTCCTTTTTGGCATAGAATGGTGTCAAAAGAAACCCAGAAGTAGGCTATAGTGTGTGATTTGTACTCAAAATTGATGTAGCAGTCACGGGCTCATGGAGGAGGCTGGAGAATGGGGGAGGATGGCCTTGTTACATAGGGACCAGGAAGGTAAAAGGAAACAGTGTTTTGCTTCCTGAGTTGGTCATATAGCTAGGGACTTAGTCTGGTCCCACCGTGTGGTTGCTTGGTAAATGAGACGGAGACTGAGATCACAGGAGAAGGTAGGGGGTGAGGGTCCAAGATGTTAAAGTCTTAGGCTGACAGTGGGCAAGAATAGACATCAGGTCCTATGGGAGAGGTCAGATCTGCCTCTAGGCATACATACTGCCGAGCCTCTCAGTTGGTGCCATCAGCTCCAGCTGTAGATAGCAGAGGTGACAAGACAGGCAGACAAAGCATGCTACCCACCAGCTGAGAGTTTGATTTCTTTCTGGCCTCTTGCCCACCAGGTGGCTGCTGACCTCTTCATAGAGAGTGGGGGAAGAAGATTTGCATCATGTCTGTGCTTTGCATGGTTTATGGTTTATTAAAGCACCTTCAGACAAGGGAATAGACAGAACAAGGAAAATGAGCTTTGCATAAACTGCTGAGAAGAAAGGTTGGCTTGCCTGGTCATGAGGAGCTCTGAATTTTCCTAGCCACCATACAAAATGATCCACTGTCCTTGGGAAAGAAACGCACAAGAGCTGTTGGGACCTGAAGCTAAATGGGAAGAAGAAAACTAAGAGCAACTGACAATACAAGGGTCAGAGCATCAGCTGCTCAGGCTAGTTGGGTGCACTCTGGTGTCTAAGGAGGATGCTGTGGATGCTATCACTGAGCTACGCCAAGCAGTCTCCTTCCTGTACACACTCTACCAATACTTTCTCTGAAGTTTCTCCAACTCACTCTGTATAGGGGCATTCCATGAAGAGTATGGGTATCAGCTGAACTGGCATCTTGATCAGGGATCCATGGGGGATGGAATATTTTCTCCTTTTTAATATAAGACTCCCTCTCCTCTCCTCTCCTCCCCTCCCCTCCCCTCCCCTCCCCTCCCCTCCCTTCTCCTCTCCTCTCCGCTCCTTCCATTTGTCACCTCCTCAGGATCATTCTCTCCCCTTGGATTCCCACTGTACTCCTCTCGCCTCAGTTTACGAAATTGCTCATCTCCAGCCCCAGCTTAACAGGCAGCACCACAATGTTTAACTCTTGGCTCTTTTTAGGGCTGTTTTTCTGTGCCTAGTTCATATCCTGAAAACTTGTCTCAAAAGAATGTATTTGTGTTTTTGTTCCATTGTATCCCATTCTATTCCTAGGTCATTTTTACAACTCCAATTCTATAAAAAACAATTTTCTGTTTTAAAAATATTTTTTAAAATTTATTTATTATATAGCTGTCTTCAAACATACCAGAAGAGGGTATCAGATCTCATTATAGATGATTGTGAGCCACCATGTTGCTGGAATTTGAACTCAGGACTTCTGGAAGAGTAGTCAGTGCTCTTAACCACTGAGCTATCTCTCCAGCCCTAAAAAATGGTTTTCTAAAAATCTCAGGGAGCCTCCATCCATTCTAAGGACACATCCCTTCTCATCCTACTTGACAACACTGGATGGAATTATTTTTGGGGTCCAAATTCTCATCTTAAGTTTAATAGCTCATCCTCCCAAGTATCTACCTTTCTTTTGGTGTACACCTTAGCCAAGGTCTCTTCCTTGTTCCTCCTCTTACCTCAGTATCTCCCTTGGGTCACCATCACATCTGGGACACCAAAATCTCCTTTCTTTAGTGCCACCTGCAGTTATACATGGCCATGTGTTTGTGGGAGAGTGTTGATGTTTGTGAACTGGCATTACTGATGGCCAGAATGGATGATTTAGAAAGATAAATTAATATGGGAATCAAATGAGTTGTTGTGAAGATGAAAAATAATAGCCCTTTGGTCTTGCTTAGACAGGAAGCAGAATTAAATTAGAAACTCATGGTTGTTTAGCTTGATTTGTCTACTTGCTAACTTATTGTGGGTGCTTAATAAAAGGCAGCCGAGTCTACTGTTGATTAGCTAGATGTGAGTACATTTTTTTTCCTCCTATTAGACGAAAGAAAGCAAGAAGTACATATCTTATTGTGTAAGGTTTTCAGAGGGGGTGTTGGGAAAATGCTATTGATTGAATGACTAGGAGAACAAATGGATAAGATAATTAACACTAAGGAACTGAGATCTTGCCACTTTTCAGTAATTCATCTGGTGATATGTCTTCTTGAGAGCTATTCATGCCAGAGTGCCCAGCTCTCTGCCTTTTGCTCACCTTGACAGGCATCCCCGATTCTTAATTTGAATAAAGCCAACACTATTGGGATGAGTGAGTTTCTATTTAAACTTGAAAGTTAGTTTTTAAATCCCATTTTCTTCCAACCAGATAGAGAAAGTACTGTGTAACTCATTAGCTCCATGGCTGGGACCTAAACTGTCAAGGTCAGGAAAGGCAATGGCTCTGGGCACAAAGGCAAAGCCATTCTTGAAAGCTAGCCCCGTTTTTAGTTTTAAAAATGTTCATGTGATAAGATATATGCATCAAACTGACTATTATTATACAATTTTAATTTTTTTGGTGGTTAACACTGGCAGATGGCTGAAGGAAAGCATAGTGAAGGTTGAATGATAACTCCTAGTTACTGTGTGGTTAAAAAGCGGCTGATGTGCTATCACATAGTAGTTATGCGTAGCTAGGAATGCCATGAGACTTCTGGAAAGCCAGAGAAAAGAATTTTGAATTTTTTTTGGCCTTAAGAAATAAATATTTGATATCAATATGTTTAAGCCAAGTACAGAATGTGTATACTAGAAATATCAAATGCTATCTCATTCATATGGCTAACTTTGTGTTTTCCTGTATTAGTTTGCACTGGTTTAATTAAAAGACATTTTTAATTGAGTGTGTGAAATTCTATATGTTGCTGAGAATCACTATTCTTTCTATCTATGAATCTTACTGCAATAGGGAATCCACGTGAACATAATCATATACTATTTGAACCAACTTCCCTCCCTTCCTTCCTTCTTTCCTTCCTTCCTTATTTCTTTTCCTTATTCTTGAGAAAGCGTTCTACTCCAGGGCACAGGCTAAACTCAAAGTCACAAAGGCTTGAGCCTTCCCAGTGCTGGGACCATAGACATAAAGCACCATGCCTCTCTTCATATTTCTGTTTTATGAATGGCCTATTCCACTCAACATACTATTTTCAGGTTTCCTCTGGGTGGAGCCTATGTCAGAATTTCCTTCTTTTAAAAGGCTGGATGATATTCTGCATGATATATTTCAGGTTTTAACTTGATGCATTTGGAGTTGGGACAGTAAGTTCTGGGATGATGTAGGTCTGAGTGCCACAAATTAAAGAGATTATAGGAAAGTAGAGAAGCATACGATTTAGATAGTGTTCTCCACCCTAAATGTGTACTCATATGCAGACCATATTCAGAGTTTCTTTCCTATGCTATTTTCCTTATGGTTTGATGTTATAAAAATATAAAAATAAAAAAAAGTATTGTTGTGGTTTACCTCGCTAGGTCCTGCATCACGGTGCCCCAAGATATCTGCTAGATATCTTGACAAAAACACATCCCAACTCCACGGTGGCCCAGTGTCTCTTGCCACCGCACACTTTCCTACACTCAAACCGTCACATAAAAGAACACACAACACAATAATTTTAGATCCAATTGAAAAGATATAATTGCCCACTTAAACATACAAAGCCCGGTACCATCCATCCTTTAGGAACATTGATAACAACCTGTAAATACACAAAGCGGAATCTTAACATCACCTGCCATATTGTCCTGCCAAGGCTTCTCCCCTTCTCCTATCTCCTGTCTCCTCCTTTCTCTTCCAGTCTCCTCCTCTTCCTTCAAACTTCTCTCCCACCCATCCTTCCTTCTCCTCCAATGACAGGCCTCCTTCTATCCTGTTCCTGCCCCCTCACCTGTACTTTACAAATTCAATGGGGAAAAGGTTCTGGTGAAGTCACCTGATTCCTGAGTACAAGACGAGGCAGCAGTCCTTAGGGCAGTGGAATTAGCATCAAAATACAGATAACTTCAGGGCAAACCACAACAATGGTTTAGTGCAATATCTTGGATTCTAGATCTTGTCTTAACTATGGGAAGGGAATCATTGATGGTTGGATAGAATGTTTCAGTGGGACGTAGGCACCAAGCTCTAGAATTAGCTCTAGTAGTGTCAATGGGAAGCAAATTTAATAGCCTCAAAGGGACAAAAGAAAACCATAGCTGGTGGCTAGGATCATGGCCTTCTGATACTCCCATGCACGGGGCCACTCTATGACATCTGGTTCTGCTCTTTCTTTCTTTCTTTTTTAAAATTTTTTATTAGATATATTTCTTTACTTACATTTCAAATGTTATTCCCTTTCCTGGCTTCCTGTCCATAAGCCCCCATCCCTTCCCCCTCCCCGATACAGGTATTGCCCCCATGCATCCCCCTCAAACCCCCCATATTCCCCTGCACTGGGGGTCCAACCTTGGCAGGACCAAGGACCTCCCCTTCCACTGGTACCCCAACAAGGTTATTCTCTGCTTCATATGCAGTTGGAGCCCTGGGTCAGTCCATGTATATTCTTTCAGTAGTGGTTTAGTCCCTGGAAGCTCTGGTTGGTTGGCATTGTTGTTCTTATGGGGTTGCAAGCTCCTTCAACTCTTTCAATCCTTCCTCTAATTCCCCCATGGGGGTACCGTTCTCAGTTCAGTGGTTTGTTGCTAGCATTGACCTCTGTATTGGACATGCTCTGGATGTGTCTCTCAGGAGACATCTATATCCGGTCCCTTTCAGCATGCGTTTTTTAGCTTCATCAATCTTATCTAGTTTTGGTGGCTGTATATATATGGGCCAGATGTGGGGCAGGCTCTGAATGGCCGTTCCTTCAGTCGCTGCCCTTTCTTATACATGCTATATACATGAGTATGCTGCAGTTTAGGTGCTGGGTCTTGATATGTCTCAGTTTCTGGCATAGAAGTGGGAGAGTCTTTCTTAAATCACACTCAACCCTGGGAATCTTCTCTCTACATGGTCAAAAGCACACTTTAGATATGTTGATGTCTTTATAGAGATGGTGGTATCCCAATTTCTATTTTATGACACATTTTTTTTCTTACCATAATCCTTTTCCCCAAACTAGAAATGCTGGATGCAACATGGAACTTTGAAATTGGGCAAATTTCAGAGTCTGTAAATCTATTTGTAAACCAAGATGCTGTCTAAAAGCTGAATTTATATGAAAAGAACTTATATTATTTAAAAGAACTCATATTGATATATTCCTGTCCTGGTCATAACAGTCTCTCTCCCCTCCCCCCCCTCTCCTCATCTCTCTCTTCTTCCCACCTCCTCTCTCTCACACAGGCACAAACTCCACTTGAGGGAAATGACTCCTGACTCTTTTGCCCTTGTGCATTGAAAGCTTGCTCTATGCCTGCTGGCCTTCTGGAAACCTTTCAGGCTTGCCTCCTGCAGCCCCTGCAACTAGCTGAATTATCATTCTTCACCCTCAGCTGAAAGAGAGGCTGTTAACAAAGCCCAAGGAGCATGGGGGCCAAGAAAGGCAGCTCAGAGGCAGGCTGTGCCATGAGGACTGCAGCAGGAATCTAAATGGCTATTTCTATTTTCTTTAAAGGAGGATTTTAAAGGTTATCAAGTGACTCCCTTTCAATAGAGAACAGAAATACCAGGGCCCACAGTTGTTGAGGCAAGTTGACTGTAAACTTAAAATGGTCAAGAGGCTTGGGAGAGGGTGTTATTTGGAGCATACTAAAAGGGCACAAGCTGAACTCAGTCAGAAAAAAAAAATGAGGCTCTCCGTTCAGATTCCAATACTTCACGAATTTACATTAGTGAATCAGAGGGAACACTGCCTCTGGTCTTCAGCAGACAGATAATCTGCTTGATTTCAGAGATTCTTTTTATAACCCAGGATCATCATTAAAACAATGGAACTTTGGGTACGTTGCTGAGGCATCTCTGTCTTCTTCCCTTAACGTGAACATAAAGACTGTTCCTCAGGGAAGGTTTTGCAGGGTAAGCCTTTAGCTCACATATGGTGTGTGGATGCCATTCTTAGACACTCTCAAGATGATGGCAACTAAATGTCACTGTCTCAAAATTACAGAGTCCTCCTGTATAAGGGTTACCAGTAAAGGGTCTCTTAGAGCCAAGTAGACCTGTGAGTGGCTTCACATTTTGGCTCCATTCATTTAATCTCAGATGTGCAAGGCTTTGGCATTTTGAAACAGAACAAAATCCTGTTTGTCCTGGTATCATTGAACGTTTTCTATTTACCCAACATATATTCTGTTTTCTTGGAGCGTGCGTCCTTTCCCTGCATTTCAAGGTAGAAGAGCCATTACACCTAATGAGAGTCCCTCTCACACTGGTATACCACTTAGGATGTTCAAGAGTGTGCTTGAATGTTAACCTTTCAATGCATCTTTGTAATGGCATGTCACCCTTAAAAAATGAGGTGTCAGCTTCCTACAATAGGCAATAGACGCTGATTTTCAACCTGAAAACCACTAGCTATTCTTTGTAGGTGCTTCATTCTGGTTGATGATGTTATAAAACAACCTGAAATGAAGAGGCAGGATGGATGCTGCTTGGGAAACTTTGCCCATTCTGCTGGGATTCATGCTATGAATGAAGTAAATACCTTACAGAATGATATATTCTCATTGCTGTTAAGCACTTCTCTGTGGTCCTGTATCACCTCTTTGGAAGTGTGTGGTTGTCAAGTCTATTTGTTAGGTGGCTCCAGTTCCATCTACAGGAGCAAATATTACCAACAAAGATATTTTAAGAATTGATGGATCAAAAAATAATTGTCTTCTGGTGGCTCAGAAAGCTAGCTGGATTTTCTCTGTTTTGTCTTCATTGTTAAGGAAGCAGAAACCCCTATCTCTCTTTACATAATTACCAATTAGCATTCTAGAACTTTATCCCATGAATAGCTTCTCATTGTCATTCATTCAAACATACCA
The DNA here is from genome assembly GCF_021556685.1 of Rattus norvegicus. Classification (NCBI taxonomy): domain Eukaryota; kingdom Metazoa; phylum Chordata; class Mammalia; order Rodentia; family Muridae; genus Rattus; species Rattus norvegicus. The sequence continues at coordinate 1,659,365 of NC_141552.1, forward strand.
GACTCGTCTGTCTGATGAGATCCTGGTCTTCTTTCAAGACCAAGTTTAGAGTCCTTTGCTCTCTAATCCCCTCTCAGATTCTCTGGGGCAGGAACTTCCACTCCTTTCTTTCTTAGAATACTCCGATACGTTGTTTACAAGTCAGAATGTCACACCCCATTCTTAGTTACAAATGGATGTTTGTGTATCTCTCTTCTGTTGCATTGTAAGTTCACCACATATAGTGCTAAGAACACATTTTGTTCATCTGTAATCAACATTAACTAGGATATAGTCAACATCCATGGAGCATAGCTGTTAAAGGATTACAAAGCTGGTATGTTAGTTGTTTTCTTACTCATGTTGTAAAATATGTGACAAAACAATGTAGGAAAAGAGTGATTATTTTGGTTCCCAACTTGGAGGAATATATTTCACTATGGATGAAAGTGCATTGTAGAGGGAATATGAAATAGTTGGTCATGTTGTATTTGATGTCAGGTATAAGAGAGGAGGATGACTTCTCAGAAGCTTTCTCTCTTTTATTCAGTCTAGAACTCCAGCCCATAGGATCATGCTGCCCACATTCAGACTGGGTCAAGGGGTCTTCATTCTTCATCTAAGCAATGCCTTTAGCTATGCTCTGCATTGTGTCTCTGGGGTGACCTCCAATCAGGTCAAGTTGTCAGTTAAGGCTATCATGATGACCCTACTACAAGACAATCAGGATTAGAAAAGAACCTTATTGACTTTATGATGAATCCCATATGATAATCCTTGCATAGAACTAAGGAAAGGCCTTAAAGGGGAAGTTACTTGATTTGGACTATACATGATACAGTGATGGACCTATTATTCTGGACACTAAGTTTCTTTCTACAGGGTGACTTTTTTTCTACACTAGTAGCTTCACTTCTGAGGTTTGTCCTGAAAGAAATAGTGTCTGTAAAGCAGTAGTCACAGAAGAATATCGTGAGAAGTAAATGCATGTGTATGCTGGAATCTCTCTAAATTTAAGCATCCAAATCCCTAGAGATGTCAGATCAAACCTCGGGGACAGAGGCTCTGGAAAGCAAATGTCCATAAGGAACCCATGCAGTGATGGGAATAATGGGATTTTCTCTGCTGGCTGCTGCCCCATATCTCATCCTCCCTCTTTATCTCCCAGGAGCACCACTTTTCATTCATGGCTGTATGCATTAGTAAGCTAAAATAGATTATATGCCATGGTTGGAGTTATTCATGGAGATCCTCTCTCAGTTTCTTTTCCTGTAGCTATGCTAAAAGACTCTGACAGAAGCAACTTAAGGGAGCTTGAAGAAGCAGCTCACATTGCATCTACAATCAAATAGCAGAGAGTGTTGAACACATGCTGCTACTCAGCTCCTCTTTCTCCCAGGGGAGAATATCATCCAGAATCCCAGCTAGAGAATGGTGCCACCCACAGTGGGAGGTTCTTTCCACCTCAATAACACAATCAAAATAATCTCCCATAGTCATGCTCATCTCTCTGGTGATTTTAGATTCTAACAAGTTGACAGATAATACTTATCATCATATAGCCCACTCTGAGAGCCAGTATAGGGAAATGTCTCAGTTCTGGTCAGTGGCCTATGAGAGCCAGTTTTCTTGTAATACCTCCATAATAAGCAGTAAATAAATAAATAAATACATACATACATACATACATACATACATACATACATACATAAATTCAATGTATAGTTGCCATTTTTAGCATACAAAAATACTAGATTTCAGGTTCAACTTTAATTTGTTTTAATAAAAGAAAATTATTTAATGTAAGTTCCTCTGTGACAGTTTTAAAATGGTTTGGTTCTCTAAAACTCATTTTGAAATTTGATTCTCTATGTCACAATGCTGTTGAGCTACTGTGATACACTCTCTCTCTCTCTCTCTCTCTCTCTCTCTCTCTCTCCCCCCCGTGTGTGTGTGTGTGTGTGTGTGTGTGTGTGTGTGTGTGTGTGTGTTTGTGTGTTTGTGTGTGTATGTGTGTGTGTAGGTCAGAAGACAACCATGGGTGCCATCTACCTTGTCATTTTTGTTGTTGTTGTTTATTTGTTGTACTATTTTTTTGTTTTATTTGTTTGTTTCCTTTTAAGCAGACTATATGCTACTATGTAGTGCCTTGTCTTTTGAGACAGGTTCTCTCACTGGATGATGGGGCTTGCTGATAAGGTTAGTCTGACTGGCCAGTGAGCCTCAGGGATTCACCTGTCCTTTCTTTCTCCAGCTCTGGGATTACATTCACTTGTCACAGCACCCAAGATTTGTCCAGCAATCCTAGTGATCCAGCTCAGTTCCTCAGGATTGTGCAGCAAGCTTCACACTCACCAAGCTATCTCTTCAGCCCATCTTGCTCCTTCTTTTTTCTTCTCATTCCAGCTTACTTTCCCCTGAGACTTTAAGCAACATGAGACTGTTCTGCCTCAGCTTGGCCTTCCCATTTTCCAGAACCACAAAGGAAGCCAAATATGTACTCTTTCCAAATTTCCTAGAATCTAGCAGTGGAATATGGACTGAGATAGCAGGGTGGGACTTGTGCAGTTAAATGCCCTGTTTAGATGCCCATGCAACTTTTATGAGATTCATTTTTCCTGAAACAGACAAGCTCTCAACATGTTTGCTTACAAGATACATGGTCTAGGAGCAGAGTCATACTAAGTATATTAACCTTCTCCGAGCTCAGATGCTTTGAATAAACGACAGAAATGTATCCATTAAATGTGCCTACTCAGGCTCACTTCTATCTTTAAGGTCTACTTAGTTTTAAACAACTATTTATCTGGTTTTCCCAATAGCATTATCCTGTTACTCAGTCTCTAGTAAAGTTGGCTTTGTTGCAAGATGTCTGTCATTTTTTCCAATCTGCTTGAACACAGGGGACTATACAAACAACTTTGAACTTATATGAAAATGTTCTTAGGGTATGTAGGAGGGCTAGTTGGCTTGAGAATTAATGACTGGTCAACCCTCTATTCATTCTGAAAACTCACTATGATTGTCTCCTCATCTGCATCATAATTACCTGACTCCTAGGGTTCTTGTGAGAATTAAAAAGAGATAAATCTTATTGACTGATGGGTGTGATGATGGCACAGGGGCCTTGTTCTTCAATGGTAATTCTCCTTCTACTTGTTCCTGGGGGCAATAGATTTGATGTGTTCCTCCAGAAGGCACTGTACCATTCTTGCTGTGCTGACCTCTATGGGTCTCCATCAGGCTAATGGTAATGACGTTGTGAGGAGAGATGAACAGACTCAGAGCCAGGAGGCCTGGATTTCATCCCAGCCTCCCGCTGCTTACAAGATAATGAAGATTGGGGAAACAAATTAAACACAGGAAACACAGCTACTGAAATGAAGTGACTGATTATGATGATGATGACGGTAACAAACACTTGTGTAGTTTCCATCAGTTCAAAAGCTTCTTGGGGGAGATTTATATTTGATAATGAGACGTGAAACTGTTTACTTCATTCAATCAACAAGCCTATTTGGAATGCCAGTGTTGAGCTAAGAGTCTTCCTGGGTATAGGGTGTACAGATGTAAATAAGACTCAGGCTTGACCTTAAGGAATATCAACCTAGGAGGGCAGATGGTTGATAAACTCTCAATGACAGCAGCATACATTAAGAGCTAAGCAGATGTAATACAGAGAGGTAGGGGCCTAGTTCAAGCAGGGGACCCTATGTGTCTTTACATGTGAGCATAATATTGTAGCAAAAAGCCAGGCAAATGAGGGTAGAGAAATGGAAGTGTCCATGTTCAGGGCTTCACTGGACCCTTAAGAATCTTTTATTTTACTTGTTGTCTAATCAGATTCATTAGCAATATTTTAAACCAGTCTAAAATTTCTGCTCAGGATTTGGGGCCTCTAGAGTTCTAAAATCCTTTTGCTACTCTGACAGATTGCATCCAAAGTAGATAGCTTCCTACATATATTCATAATAAAATTTCTGTAAGAATCTTTAAAGGATAATAAAATTGGATGTCATATTTGTATCTAATCTAGAGTTAACAAATGAAGTCTTAATAATTCATAATACTTTGATTTAATCTTAAGATTTAATCAATAGAAGACAAGGAAATGTTATTCATGTAAAGAACACTGATCAGATTCATAACAAACAGCATATCCTAAGAAATTAAAAATAAAAACAAAGGACACATTTTTATTGATTTGTCTCTATCCTTTGTCTGAAGCCCATATGACAAGGAAATTGGTTAACTCGGATATGTTAAGAGCCCAGAAAGAATACATAACAAAGCTTTATTTAAGAATCTTAAAGATAAGGTAGAGAAGCTTGCCTTCAGGCAAACTTCCATAGAAATGGGGCCTATGTCAAGAATAGATTCCAACTCATGTACTTAAAGAATTCATGAGAAAATAATCTTTTATTAATTCATATATTTTCTGGGAGAGTTTAGGCCCTGTATTGGCTGGCTGTACATGTCAACTTGACATAAGCTGGAGTTATCACAGAGAAAGGAGCCTCCCTTGAAGAAGTGCCTCCATGAGATCCAGCTGTAAGGCATTTCCTCAAAGTGATCAAAGATAGGAGGGCCCAGCTCATTGTGGGTGGTGCCATTCCTGCTTTGTTAATTCTGGGTTCTATAAGAAAGCAATCTGAATGAGCCAGGGGAAGCAATCCCGTAAGCAGCATCCCTCCATGGCTTCTGGATCAGTTCGTGCCTCTGGGTTCCTACCTGTGTGAGTTCCTGTCCTGACTTCCTTTGGTGATGAACAGCAATGTGGAAGTGTAAGCTGAATAAAACCTTTCCTCCCCAACTTGCTTTTTGGTCGTGATGTTTTATGAAGGAATAGAAACCCCAACTAAGACAGGTCCTCTGGAACTTTTAAGCAATAACAAGTCCCTATCAATTTGGTTGTTTCAGAAAATGGCCTTTTATTGTTCCCATGAAGAAGCTATTTATTTGGATAGGTGGTTCTTTTGGACAAATGTAGTTGACCTCAACAGATTCATTCACACATGTGTCATCAGCTAGCTTGGTGGTTGGTGACCAACTGATCAGGAAGATCCTTTGCAATATCTTGCATCTGGCTGAATATGAATTGAGATGCTGTTTTGGTTTGATTACAGAATTTCAAGTCAAAGTTCATGTATTTAAGAACTTGGGGGGCTGGGGATTTAGCTCAGTGGTAGAGCACTTACCTAGGAAGCGCAAGGCCCTGGGTTCGGTCCCCAGCTCCGAAAAAAAGAACCAAAAAAAAAAAAAAAGAACTTGGTTTTCAGACAATGGTTCTCTGTCTTTGGAGGTTGTGCATCCTCTGGGGAAGGAGTCATGGTTTGTAGAGGTGAGTCACTAGAAGTGGGTATTGTGAATGTGAGTGTGTGTTATATTCATGACTGTATGCAGGTGTTAATGCATGTATATGTCTGGAAGGGCTGAAATTTGATGCAGGTGTCTTCTTCAATCTCTCCTCACCTTATGTTTTGAGACAAGGTATCTCCTCATGTCCTTGGGTAACGGCAAAGCCTTGCTTCTGGTCCAAACCCTCTGTTTCTCAGTGTAAGGAAGTTACAAACCCCTGCACTTCTCAATGAACCACATCATCCTCTATAAAGGATGAACTTCTCCTTTGTCAAGTTGTGTTTGTCAAGAGTTTGGTCAGAGCAATGAGAAAAGAAAACTAATACAAATGCTCTGTCCTGTGATGCTCCAGCAGACTAGACTAGATATATTTTCGTAGTTGTCTCTATTGATTTTTAGCAGAGTGGGTTGAGGCTGAGAGTTTTACTTTAAATACTTTTTAAAGTTGGAGTTAGAAGTCCAGAAGTCAGTGGGACATATATGAGATATTTAAAACTATGAAACTATTGATCATAGAATATGATTATGTATAGAATATATATATAAAAAGAAAGTCTCAGAAATGGGCCTAAGTTTAAATGTTGGAAAATCTCCCTCCCCCTCTCTCTTTCTCTCTCTCTCCTCACTCTCTATATGAATGTATGAAAGAATGAAGGTAAGAATAAGCTAATGACCAAGGAAAAAACAATGCTAGATTTGAGTGACATATGGGAATGCTGAATTAAATGTCTATGTGTTTTCACTCATTATTGTAGATGAAACTTCTCAAGGTCAAGGTTTCTAGGATGCACCAATGTCTCCACTTTTTCATTTCCCCAACAATACTATATTGTATTATACCAGTCCAGCAGTCAAAAAGCAGGGTTGGAGGGTTGATTGAAGTGCTTAGTCATCAGATACTTGGACAAAAAATTTCTTGTGAATTATGAAGATTTTCCATCAATATATTATTTTTAAAGTTTTAAAAATGAAGTAAGTAGGAAATGCACAGTGAATGTCCAAACACCCATAAGCTAGACTCTCTCTCTCTCTCTCTCTCTCTCTCTCTCTATATATATATATATATATATATATATATATATATATATATATCTGTCTGTCTGTCTGTCTATCTATCATCTCTCTATCTAATCTGTACTGATTTAACAATCCATTTTATTCTCTTTTCATGGAAAAGAACAGGGTAATGGAATAGAACTGAAAACTGGAGTGTGATACATAGTTAAGTAGTATAAGGTATGATAATGTATAGTGTGTAGTGTGTGTGTATGTGTGTGTGTGTGTGTGTGTGTGTGAGAGAGAGAGAGAGAGAGAGAGAGAGAGAGAGAGAGAGAGAATGATGACAGCATGCTTGTATGTTCATGGGAATGATTAAATAGTAAAGGTGATATTAATGATATTAGACAAATTAATATTTGAATAGGTGCATTTATCTGGGCAGAAAGTATGTGAATATGTTGCTTATCCACACAGGAACCAGCTTGGATAATACAAATACAAAGGGTAGAAACTACAATGTCTGATGCACAATAGTATCTGTTAAAAGATCTTTGACACTCAGAGTGAAAGACTGGATCTATTGCCCTGTGGTCCAGGACATCTACATTTGCTCTGGACCTGACTTCTGTTTCCAGGGTTTTTTTGTGGTCATGCTTCTGTGAAACTCTGGGAGAGTCACATAACCAACTTCCCAGGTCTTCTGGGAGCTCAGCTGCAAACTGTGCATAATGATGAACATTATAATTATAGAAAGCTTGGGAAATTATTCACCGAGGGTATAGGCTTTGTTGTGAATTTTTTATTATTATTATCTGCATTTTCCCAGATGAATAACAGGCTATGACAACTCTGTCCCATGACCTGTATAATATCTTTTCTCCAACCAGAGATACTGGATGAAGAACGTAGGACTTCACAGGCTTTTTGACAGTCTCCAGGTGTTCCCTTAATATTAGCTGGGGGCTTGAATGCATCCCCCTAAAATTTACCTTTTGCTTCCTATATAAGCCTCCTGAACAGCTGGAGTTAAAGGCCTATACTACCAGGCCAGGCCAGGCCTTGTATTAGAACCTTAATCCTACAATGAGAATATGTTGGGAGGTGGGCCTACTGGGAGATATTATAATCATAAGGAGCCCTTGGGATTAGGTTTATACTTTTCTCATAGAAATGCACCAACAGTTACAGATCTTTACTCTTCTCTCCATTGTGTGTGTGTGTGTGTGTGTGTGTGTGTGTGTGTATGTGTGTGTGTGTGTGTGTGTGTGTGTGTATGTGTGTGTGTGTGCACTTGCTTGTCCTTCAGACTTCTACCATATAATGGAGTGGCCTGAGGTTCTTCTTAGATATATATTGTTCCAAACTTGGACTTTCCAGTTTCTAGTACCAAGAGCCTTAAAAAGTATCTTCATTTCATTAATATTCTACTCTCAAGTATTTTGTTACAGCAGTAAAACTGCATCAAGGAAGCTGTTGGACTATATTGCAGGACAGGAAACTTTACCGGTATTACAGAACAGTTGAGCCCACTCCCTGAACCCATGGATGATGGTTTTGGACAGCAACTGTCTTTTATTCCCTGTCTTCCTTCTTTTCAGCTACAGAACAGCATCTAGGTCTTATAATTCATTATTGATTGTTTAGTTCCTACTTATTCTAACAGACACTGACTTTCGATACCAACATTGCTTTGTTCTTTTTTTTTTTTTTTTTTTACAGCATTCCATACCTCCTTCCAGTACTGGAAGCTATTCATGTCTTTAGAGAACACTGGTGGCTGACCTGCCACAAGTAACCACACATAGCAAAGAAATACTGAAAAAAAATCAGCTATATTTAGTGCTACCTAATTAGAATTCACTATCTTTAATTCATTTTCCTTTCTTTAGGATGAAGAAGGAAATGAAGCCTTTTAAAATGAAACCCTAACCTCTGTATGCTTGCATTTATTTAGATAGAGAAGCCTCACGCCTTAGAATCAGGTGGATTAGATGGAATGCATTGTTGTTGCGGTTCCACACTACTTAGCCACATTTATACTCAAGATAATGTTATTCCTACATGGCTGCTGGAAACTTTGAGATGCTGCATTCGGATAACTTGTGCTTCCTATGATCTAGACTTGGATTTCTGAGTACCTCCTGAGTTAATGCAGATAAAGAACAGCATCTATTCTCTGAAAGGTTCTTCCAAGTAATGAAATGTATACCCGATCAAACTAGATCTGTAATCTCTGTTTCAGTAATATAGTTGAGAGAATGCTTTCTAGTTCATTTTAAAAATCATGATTTATTATTCACTATTTTTGACTATTATTTTAATTGTCCCAATTTATGGAGTGCTATGAGGTAATTTGGAACGTGTATACAATGTATAATATCTAAGCAATGAGGACCTATGATGGAAACTGGTCTACATGTAGAGACCCCAAAACAGCAGTGCAGAGAGTGCCCATGCTGGGGTTAGCAATGCCAAAAGAGAGCTCTGCTTCCTATTTTCCCATTGTCTTCTAAATGAGCATCTCTGCCTAAAGGCACAAAGGACCACATGCCTGAATAGAGAGGAGGCCTCTAGACACCTGGTCAATTGGACAGACAAACTCATTCCTTTCCCCATAGCTTACCCCAGTTTCTGACATTTAAAAAGACTCAAACCAGCTGTTGGACAGTATCCTACTTCCTGCCCCCCAATAAAATATTTTTTCTAAGACTCATTCCCTGTGACCCATGAATTTAATTTTGTGAATTTGCAAAACAAGAACCCTCAAGCCACCAGCTCAGGGTGGCTTGAGTTTCCAAGAGCCTAACTCTCCAAAATGACTCTTGCTCTCAAAGATATCTCAATATTCCTGTATCTAAACAGATAGTTAATATCACCAAATCCTAAAACATTTAAAAATTAGTTTGTGAACATGTGATCATTGTATACATTTCTGAGATACACATTTATGATACACATAAATAGTTAGAAATTATTGAATGATTTCCTAGTAGGCTTTGCAAAACAAAATATAGGAGACACAATTAAGTTTGAATTTCAGATACAAATAACATAATTTTGGTAGAAGTGTAACCCATGAAATATTTTAGGAAAGCTTTCTTAAAATACTATTTTTTGAAATTCAAACTGAACTGGAAGTTATGCATTTTTACTTGCTAAAGCTGTTGAACCTTGCCTAAAGGAAATACAATACATCCTGTGTGCTTGTGTGTTAATGGTAACAAAATCCTGACCTTACTATTTGAGATAGGTGTTCATAACTAAAGGTCACAGTGACCTCCTAAGAGGTTGCATGTTCAAAGCTCTGATATTTACTTAAGGGTTGGATATCACCCACATGTAACCTTGTCTCATTTTTGAGTCATATCTTACACTCTAAAAATCATATGGCTTCCTTGGACTTCAGTGAGATTTACTACATTCCTGGTTATTTGAGTTCCATTGAATAACTGCAAGTGCTATTAGATTCACTCTTTTTCCCATTTTTCTGGCAGAGAATCTGTAACATAGTAGGTGGTCAATTTGTCCTCCTAGCTAAAGACTATCACTGTAATTTCTTGTGTATTTGCCATATTCTTCAGGCCAGTTCTTCAACCACTCAATAAAATTTCATTGACTACCTCACAAGCACTATGTCCTCTTCCAGGCCAAGAGATATAATTTCTGACTTTAAATGGTAAAAGTAGTAACTAAGAATACATTATTCCCTAGGTGAGGGACACTGACGAATACAGGGGTCTTTATTATTCTGTGCTTAAATTTACCCATCCACAGAAGTTAATTGTACCCTTCAAAAATTTACATCGAAGACAAAGTTGTATATCTTTTTTTATGTCTCTTCCTGCAGCTATCTATTTTTCTGTATCTATAGTGCATATGTGCTATATGTGGGTATTTGTATCAACTGGTAAGCATTAAACTTCCTAGATAACTTTAGTTCCTTTTCCTTTAGTGACGTCTAGGTTTATGTCAACTTGACACACACTAGAGTCATTTTGAAAAGGGAACCACAGTTTAGAAAATGACTCCTCCTGACTGGCCTGGGGGCAAATGTGTGGGGCATTTTCTTAACTGATGATAGACACGAAGGACTCAACCCACTATGAAAGGTGCCATTCCCCCATGCAGGCAGGTGATCCTGAGTGCTATGAGAAAGCAGGATAAGCAAGCCATGAGGAGCAAGCCATTAAACAGAATTCCTCCATGACCTCTGCATCAATTCCTCCCTCCAGGTTCCCACCTTGTGTTCCTTAACATGACTTCTATAGATTATGGACTACAAGATGTAAGATGATATAAACCCTTCATTCCCCCAAATTGCTTTTGGTCATGTTGTTTTATCATAGCAATAGAAACCCTAACTAAGACACCTTTCTGTTGTATTAGAAAGCTGTGGCTGTTTTGACATTGTTTTCATTCTTCTCTATTCTTAAAGAAGCCTTGACCAGGGAAGCTATGCTTGTGAAAGGACATGGAATGTATTTACTTATTTTTTGGATAAATTTTGCAAAATGCATGCCCTTGACAGCTGAGGGGCTTGATTATAGACTCCGGCAAATATTGTCACTACTGGCTTTCAGAAGGTCTCTGAAAATAGAGTAATAATGATCTAATAAAATCTCTCCACCTTTCCCTTGGAGTTCCCACAGTTTCAGACAGGCTTGGGGAGGGAAATCTTGCAGATGAATCTTGTTTATCATGGGACACATGATGTGAAGTCTGGAGTCAATTAAAACCCTGAGACAGAATGTCAGGAACCAGGGAATTTGTACCAATATTAGACTCCTTGCTCCTTAGGAGGGTGGTTTTGACACTTTGAAGGATCTCTAGGGAGTTAATAATAACATCTTCTAACACATTGCTTTTGTATTTCGAGCTCATTGCTTTTTTAAGGAGTTCAAAGTCATTCCCCAGTTATATGCCTTCAGGATGAGACTAGGTATGAAATGCAAACCCTAGGGTAAAATAATGGTTTGGTTGAGAATATAGCCTAAGATCAGAGGGTGCCGAATGTATAGCCATGCTAACTCTGGTGTGTATGTGTATATGCACTGGGTGCTCCTGAAAAGTGATATATCACCCATGAAATGTGTGCAACATGGACACATTCGAATTGCCATGGGAACATGATACCTTCATTCCACTTGGCTGTATTGATGTCCAACTCACTTGATCTCACGGATCGCATTCTTCATAAGGAGTTAAGATCTGCAGCTATTGAACTTATATCCTGGAAACATCCTTATCTCTCAGGCTTCCATGCCCATAACTAGGGCACATTGGTTGCCAAACCATGATTAAGAAAGACTCTGGAAATTCACCCTAGAGAAACACAGCTGGAAATCAGCCCAGACTTGCAGATTCCTTACCTTCCTATGCTCCAGCAAAGGAGGGTCCAGGATCAGGAACATCTCAGGTATTTTGCAGAATTCTGTAGCAAGACCTTGATTTGCAATATTAGAAGCATTTGTTTCAGCCTTACTCCATCTAAATGACAGTTCAGTTTAGTATGGCTTTTCTCTTTGAATAAGAATGGTTTTTTAGAGCTCCAGTTCCAAGACTTTAATTCCAGCTGGAATAACTATGGGCCCAAGGCATTAAAAATGAGATCTTTGAAAGAAGAAGTGGGAACACAGGAGCTGAACAGCAAATTGAACCCACTCAAACAGAAGATGGTGGGGCAGTGTTTAGGATTGGAGAATCTAATAATACCAGAGATATCTTAGTTATCAATCAGGATCCACAACCACATATTTAAATACAGGACACTCTGTGATGACATTATTAAAGGAAATTCTAGAAGCTTTTGGAATGAGATACAGTGGAGTAAGTGGTTTAACTGCTTTTAAAAGAATATGGATCAGACCAACATCCGACTTCTGAGGCAGAAAAGGCAACAGAGGAGCAATGTATAAACCTAATTTCCAAATTTCCATGCCTAAGAATATGAGTTTGAGAGTAAAACCAACAGATTTCTAATTTTCTACATTTTTGCCACAACATATTCTTTTCATAAGACTTACAAACAAGAAAAACTAAATGTATGAGGTAGAAGTTGGATCACAAAACAAATGCAAGCATGTAGATTTATAAAAAGTATTTTTAATTTTTTAGTGTGTTCAGTTTTAAAATTAAAATTCCTAACTAAAACAACTCAGCAGATCCTGATATGTAATTTGTGGGGACTGGGTAAAGGGGCTGAAGGAATTTAAAATGTCATGGTCCTTTCTTCATTATCTGGATGATACAGATGCCAATTATTTTTAAAGGTGTGCAGAATGACTCATGTTTAAGTACATTCATCAAAAACATCAGGAGAATTTCAAGCAATAAATAATTTGTGCCCAAATTTAAACCTATTGGAGACTCAGTCTATGAAGGAGACAGTGGAAGAATACCAACCAACAAAAGTCAGGGAAAGAATGAAGGATACAGAATTCACAGGATGAGTACAGGTAGATTTAGCATCCATGAGTCTAAGTTGAACATCGGCTGCAATATCATGAATGGGGTTATTTCACTCATTAAAAGGTCCTGGTTCTTAGATAGTTGTATCTTAGAGATACAACTGTACTCTATCCAACCAGTACTCAAGAGAGAAGTAGTAAACGATATGGTAAAGGTGAGCTGGTATTAAAGGGATGTAAATGATCCCGTAGATCAGAGAACAGCATAGAAGATAGGGTCAAGGGGTAGTATCTGGGACAGATGAAGGAAAGAACTTCAGGGAATGTAACACTCTTTAAATCTCCTCTGGATGAAAATTGGCAACAATGTAATAATTTTAGTGACTTGACTACATTTACATTAAAGAAAGATTTCTATAGTAGTTGGGAAAGTTTGAGGTGGGTAAGTTGGGCTTATACTCGGGAGACAGGACACAGGATCAAGGAGCCTATTCATAAAAGACTGATGCTGTGAACCATGTTATTACAGTGGTGATAGTTATTCCTGAGTTTTAAGAAGATACAACCAAAACTTGAGTGTGTGTGTGGGGGGGAGGGGAGAGCAGGGGGACTGAAAGCTGACAGATGGGTTTATTAAATGAGTGATTGGAAGGATTTTGTCAATGTGGCAGACACAAGGAGGAAAATACAGAAATCAGAGAGTTGACAGCCTTGGGTCTTGATATATTGGGATTTTCATCCACCATTGGGTTTTGATATATAGTATTATATTGAAGGAAGGGGTGTCTATGTGAATTCCTGAAGAGCAATTACACTATAGGCCTGGATGTCCTCACAGGAAGCAGCTCTCATTCTTTAGATCTATCAGGTATGAAGTTAGAACTTTGTTCCATGCCCTATCTCTTTCTCTTTATATTCAATGGAGAAGACAGGTTAGTAAAAACAATCACATCTTCAGAATGCCAGTTATGAACTGGGTAATAATGACTGTCCCACTCATTCTCTGTCTCCAAATCCTTATGCCTTTGTGGTCACTGGAACAGCAAAGAAAAAAGAAACAATGGAGATTTTAAGAATCAAAAAGACTTTTATTGTTCTCAGAGGAAAAGCAGCACCTTAGACAAGTGGTTGCTGATCATTTTTATCCAGTCAACAAGTTGAAAATAACAATGACATCATAGATGATAAGTGATAAGCTTTTCTATGATTTTTCTCGGCAAAGAATCTGCTTCTATATCATGACATACCATCAACCATCCCTGGAAATAGAGATGCATGAATCACAACATGGTTTGCTTGAAAATCTCCAAGAGCACAGACTGGAGTCACAACACTAAGACTGCGACAGTTCTAGCACCCTCTACACTGTTAAGTATTTCCTACACTCTCTACACTGTTAAGTATTCTTTGAGATGCACCCTATGTCCTGAGAAGCACTTGTATATATACATCTCACTGGACTCCCATTCTTCTTACTTTCTAGGTCAAACTGTTATGCCAACTCTGTTGGGGAAGTTTGTATAGAGACCCTGTTTTCTATTTCTGATTTCATTGCACTGTTTTAGGACCTTGTGAAATGGAAGGGCTTCTAAGAGAAGGTGAATTTTGAGTCACAGTTTGATGATTAAAGGCTTTCACTTAGAACAGCATCAGACCATTACATGGAGACCTGGGGTCATGCTTCTCTGTGTTCCCCTCAAAATTGTGAAAATACTTGTATAACAATCCGTTTAAGCAAATGTTTGTACCTTTGCTTTTGCCATAAATGAGTGCAAATACTATAGCAGAATAGATGGAAAAATCAGTTTCACTATAAATATCTTTCAGGCTTACTGTTTTTATTTTGAAGTTTACATTTTAACAGATGTAGATATGGCACTGACACGTCTCAGTATGTGAAATAACATAGGTGGAACTGAGTAGCCTGTCTGAATAATGAGTTAATGCGTGTGGGTGAGAGAATAGGTGTTCTCTATAATGGCAATAAGTAGCAGGGGTGGGAAGCGCAGGTAAAGAGAAAGGAGAAAAGCTCTGGTTTTGGCTTCTAGTCCTTCTTTGTTCTCCTTTTAAATATTTCATTATTTAATGGCCGTGCGCGCATGCACGTGTGTGTGTGTGTGTGTGTGTGTGTGTGTGCTTGTGTGTGTGTGTGCTTGTGTGTGTGTGTGTTTGTGTATCTGTCTGTCTGTTTGTCTGATGATGTCTGTGTATGGAGATACCTGCAGAGTCCAGAAGAAGGCACCAGATCTTCCTCAAGCTGCACTTAGGTAGTGAGAACTGATGTGGGTGCTGTGAATCAAACACAGGTCCTCTGGAAGAGTAGTAAGCACTGTTAACTGCCCAGCCACCTCACTAGTCCCAAGTCTCTAATTCCTTTGGGGAAACAACTGAATTTCTATGTCTGGAGTCACAGGGGGGAGACTAGCTTCTCTTGAGAGCTTTTGCACAAAGCATAGGGATTACGGAAGTGAGTCTGGAGTACTAATGCCCTTTAATGTGGATGCCAATAAATCAGAATGTGGTGCATTTGGCAGAGGACCAGTGAATGCTTCAGGTGCTGTTGAGTCTTTTCTGTGGTCCAGAGGAGACAGGCACCATAGTTTCTCAGAGAGGAGAGTCCAGGGCTACTTCTCCAATTGTATGTTTATCTGGTCCATTTGTTCTCCACTCAATACAGCCTTCTCCACCTGGGAAAGTTGTCAAAGGGAAAGAGGGGTGACGAGCAGGACAGTTGAGCAGGAATGTCAAGCCAACATACACTGAACTCCTACTCAGACTATTTACTATATTCTAAGCATTGCATATGGACTCAACAGGACCTACACTGAATCTTTAAAGCACTTCAAGGTGAGAAACACTATCACTGTCTCCTAACAGGCAAGGGAATAGAGACTTACAGAACACAACCCCCATGGGCTTATGGAGATAGACACAGCTGTTCATTATGATATGTAATTCTAGAAGCCCTATTTAGAATTTTAATTTAGGGAGCTGGAGATGTAATTTGGCTTAACTCTTTCAGTGGACCCTAATTCAATTTCCATATCTGGTGACTCACAACTATCTGTAAGTCCATGATATGACACCTCTAGTCTCCACGAGTACCTGCCCTTATGTGTATAAAAATAAGTATGAAAATGCTTTATTTGTATTGCTGTAGAATAAGTTTTTCCAGATAGCTCATCAGACTAAGGGATTTGGTATGGGAATTGGGGTGGGCAGTTAATAGTTGGGAACAGTATTTGCAGAGAAGCAAAGACAAGGGTCCTTTGGGTAGAAAGGCAAGTATTTTAGAAAAATGCTAAAGCTTGGGTATTGTACCAACAACACAGCTTTTATTCAAAATTCTCAATTTAGGAGCTCTGAGGTGGGCAGGTAATAGCGGAGGGCAATGATTTTCAGTAGAGCCACAAGTAAGACCCCTCTAGGCTAAAAGGGCAAGTATTGCAGCCAAATATTGAAGCCTGGGGACAAAGGATTTGTCCAGCTTTTCATACAGCCTTCTTAGTGTGTTTTTGAAAAGTTGTAAACTCCATTGTGATGACTTGGAAAGGAACTGATTATTATTCCACAGGGAGAACAAGGAAAGCCCTAGAAGGATTATGGATGCAGTTTCGTACAGCTCAGGGAAGCAGCCTAGAATGGCGAAGGGGCTTGGAGATGTGAAAGAAAAACATACCGTAGATAGACTAAAGCAATCTTTAATCAGCAAGACCAACCTGTATCCCAACATGAGCTGTCACTAGTACTGTTACTATTGACCTTGGATGAATAACTATTGTGTGATAAACATTTTTTATAGCAGGGATTATAATACTGGTCTTGTGCAGCTGCAAGGAAGGTGCCTTGAAGATTCTATGGGAAAAATATATAGAATTTGATGTTTTTCTACTTCCTTTCCCAGAAACAACCACTCTGATTGATAAAACATAAAAAGGAGACATACTGTATACTTAACTGTAGTTAAGAGATCTCCTTTCGGAGACACCTAATTGACATCATTAACAACTTCTAGGTCTATCTAGAAAAATAAGTGCAGGATGCTAGGACTTGTCAAGGATTAAATTGATGTATGTATAACCAGCAGAATTCTTACATAGGGATTATTATTCAGTAATTATCCACACACCTAGTCCAGCATTGTGACACACCCAGACCCTATTGAAGTTGTAAAAGGAAACACAGATAAACATGTTAAACAGTAGATTGTTAAACATACAAACCCTTTTATTCAGGGAAGAAAGTGGGTGGTGGAAACCAGGTGAAGAAAGAGGGACCGTCTGTTAGCCAGTTCCTGGGTCAGAGCCTTGCTTTACTGAGTACCTCACAGCTGCTGCCCCTAGGAGAAGCCATTTGTCAACTTTATACCTTTCTGCTTTATGGTCTGGTGACTTAATAGGATTCGACCTTCCCTGGATTCCATTTCACTTGGGTCAGACACCACACTTCAAATTAAAACTCGGGCTCTGAGACAGGCTGAGAAGCTGCTGGTGCTGCTGCTGGTGCTGCTGCTGGTGCTGGTGCTGGTGCTGGTGCTGGTGCTGCTGCTGCTGCTGCTGCTGCTGCTGCTGCTGCTGCTGCTGCTGGTGTTGGTAGTCTCTCTCTCTCTCTCTCTCTCTCTCTCTCTCTCTCTGTGTGTGTGTGTGTGTGTGTGTGTGTGTGTGTGTTCAGAGAAATCAGTGACTTCAGATGACCTCCAAATTGGTGTCATCAATTCCTATATTCATGCTACAACTCACCTGAGCCCTAAATACCTCTCTCCCATCTTATCTTCCCCAGACATTTTTGGGAACCTCAAAGCGTAATGCGATTCTACCACCCACTTACCTATTGGGAGAGCTCATGCAGCACTGGAATGAAGCTCACTGGGAAGGAATTCTGACAATATAAAAACTCCCTAAATTGACTTCAGGGAAAATGATTTTCAACTAAGAGACCATTTGACAGAATACAAGGTAAGAGCCCACATCTTGCCCTTTTCTGAAATCCCTTACTATCTCTTTAGGATTTGCTTTTTACTCTTTGAGATGGGCTCTACTATAACCACATTGGCCTGGAACTTGCTATGAGGCCAAGGATGTCCTAGAAATCCTGATTTCCTTCCTTTGCCTCTCCATCTCCTAGGTGATAGTGTTACAGGTGTGCTATGCTATTGCTGTCTTCTATGACCATCTGAGGAGGCAGACATCCAGCTATGTGGTCCTGGACAGTATAATCTGAACAGTTCCTACATCATAGTAACAAGCCCAGTGCTAAAATGGGGTTTCCACAATCTCCCGAGAGATCAAGTCACATTTTCCACGTGAGGTGATAGGATTTTTAGCATTTACATGATCTTTCACTTCTCTGTGGTTATCCTTGGAGATTCCAGCTTTATTGTTATTGTGCCACTGAGAAATAAGGTAAGGCCTGAGTCCGTTTTAGAGACTGTGTTTACACAGCTTTCAGCCACTCTTCATGTTAGCATAGACATAACAAGGGGGTGGCTGAGTTTCTACAGAAAGGATGGATGAGTATTAGATGGGTTACTAGGTGGTTCCATTCTGCAAAGTTTAGTCGATCCTCTTCTCCCTGGCATATTCTCTCTTTACTGTGGCAAGTTGGGGTTGAGGTTGGTTTCAAGAGAGACACTGAATTAAACATTTCTATTCCACTTCTTGTTAGTCACAAGTAAGGTATTATCTATGGACATTTCTATATAAAAAGCCTCCCTCTAAAGGCATGTTCCATTCTGCTCACAATAACCATTGAGCTATCCGGGTCTTGTCTAGTTCATAAAATAAATAGATTTGCATCTGGAAGAGAGGTGCAAGGGATGGATGGGATGGTTTCCATTCACACTTGTGGAGAATTATTTTGTGGCAAGAAGAAAGGTCATTATCACACCATAAACACAAAGCAGGTCAAACAGTCATAGCCTAAACATGCCTCACACGCCCCTCTCCCCACTACTGCATAAGAAAAGAGATACAGCCACACAGGATAGCAAGAAACCCCAGCAAGCACCACTAAGCTGTGGTCTTTCGGGAAGTGGCTTTGTTATGAAGTTCGATCAATGGGATTGATCCGAAGATGGGCTATTACTTTGCCAGTGGGCCCGTTTTTAGGATCAGATGAATCTGGCTGAGATCTGGAGGCTTTTCTGGTAACTTTAAAGCCAAATCCAGCTCCAGCCAAGACCTTCCCAGGGCTTTGCTTCTTTCCCAGCCTGCCCCCATCAAAAATACAGTGTGGATAGTGCAGTAGTTTTGATATATAAGTGTATGCTCTCCAGCTCATATTTCAGTAAAAAATGTCGTGTTTTGGAATGGGAATTGGCTTTCGTCTAAAATCATACACGTTATTTGTGGCAGAGCCAGGTGTTCTGGTTTCCTTATAATTATTCATGCTCCCTTCAATCAAACATAAAGATAATGCTGGGGCATCTAATCAGTGCTGGGGTACCCTGTCATGTCCTGGAGAAACAAAGATGGAGATACATACAGTTTTCTTTGCAAGATGCACAAGCAATACCCTGTAAAGAGCCTACCTGCCTTTAATTAATTAATTAGTTAATTAATTAATTAATTTTACACTCCCTTCCCAGTCCACCCTCCAACTGTTCCACATCCCATACTTCCTCCCCACCCCTCTTGCCTCCAGGAGGATGTCCTCAGGCTACCCACTCCACCAGGCCTCTAAACTCCCTGGGACCTCCAGTCTCTTGAGGGTTAAGTAAATCTTCTCTGGCAGAACCCAGCCCCTGTAGTCCTCTGCTGTATAAGTGTTGGGGGCCTCATATCAGCTGGCGTATGGTGCCTGGTTGGTGATCCAGTGTCTGAGAGATCTCTGAGATCCAGGTTAACTGAGACTGCTGGTCCTCCTAAAGGAGCACCCCCCTCCTCAGCTTCTTCCAGCTTTTCCTTAATTCAGCCTAGCTACATGGTCAGTGAGAGCTCTGTCTTAAAAACCAAAGTAGAAAAAACCCTGAATAACAAGAGGTAAATTTGTCTTCTAAATTCCAGGTCCACAAATATGTACATGCAGCCAACACATGTTCATCTGGACACACGAATGCACACACAAAGTAATTGTTAAGTGAATGGAAGCTAGAGAGTTGCGTAATATGTGGTGGTCTCATGACAGCTGAAAGTGATTCTGTCTGTCCACAAAGTCAAAAGAATCGGGGTAATGTTTAAGAGAGGTTTTGAATTTTGGAGACAGTTGAAAGGGAGAACAGAGGACTAGATTTCAGGTGGAGGAGGAAGACCACCTGAAAGTGGAAGAGTGGAAAGAGTACCTGAGGGGTACTGAGGCTGGAATATTTACAGTGTTAGTAATTTAAGAAAAAATAGCAGATAAAACAAACCACCCAAATGGAAGAAAGATGTTATGGCATAAGATTTCGGAGATCCAGACATATGTTCATGTGGCACCATCATGGTGGGACTGGAGTAAGGCTGCAGGAGCATGTGATGAAGCAAGCTGCTAACATTTGTGGGCTGGGGAATGGAGAGTGAGAGAGGCAGGTTTTCAGTGATCTCCAGAGACCCACTTCTCCTACCTAGTACATTCAGCTATGGGCTTTCGAGTATATTACTGATGATAATAATAGTGTTCTTGTGATCTTTCAATTGTACCACTACCTGGAGACCAGCCCTTTAACACGAGACTTGTGGGTTAAATTTCACATCCAATGCAAAGCACATGCTGATGGCTCACGAGGAGGATGATCCCAGACTTGTGTAAGAGTAGAACTTCTCTTCCCAGTGCAGACTGAAATAGCAAGGGAAGCCACAGGAGTTGTAGAGTATGGGGATTACACTTTACTTTTTTTGGCATGTGGGAAAACCAGAAGGGGGCTTCTTGCTGGAGTTAAGCACTTTTCATTTTGGGGAGATCAGGAAAAGCTGAAGCAAACTCCTTGCTGATGGCTATGATGTTTGCCTCCTCTGAAGTACCATGTATCTCAGATGAGATCCTCAAAGGAATGAAATGAAATGTCTCAGTATGCTTTATGGCAGATGCTGTCTGCTCTGGTGCCTCTGGTCCAATCTGGTTCCTTGGAAGAAAACTCAATATTCCTGTAGTGTCTGCAGGAGGCTTAAGGAGCTCTCTCCCCTGAAACACCGGATTTCAGGGGAGGACTGGGGGAGTTGTGTGAGATGTGGGCACACATGATCTTTTCAGTAAGTGGGGAGGGGAGTGTATTGGAGATGAATATCTGTATGTTTGGCGAAGGTAGCCTTGTGAAATAAAACCATCTGTATGGATAGTTAGACTGGAATTTAACTCTGATGTTGTTCCTTGATTATCTAAATGATGTGGGTTTGTCTTAACCCATCTTATCCTTTGGTATGCTCATCTGAAAAGATACCTACTAGACCCAGTCATACTGCCATTATGAGATGAGGTACTCTCTACTAACACTGGTCCATCTGTCTCCAATAATGAGCTTGACATCAGTGCATTCCTGGCACTTAAAGGAGCAGATGCCCATTGTAGGATAGTATCAACTGTGAAGTGAGTTTAGAGTCAATGACTGAGGTCTACGTGTATGTAGGTCAATGGATGCTTAGAGGAGAGCCTGTATGATCAACCTGTTGGCATTGGTCGAACCTGGAAAGACCCAGGAAGACACCAAGAATGTTGGCATTTGGAAATTGAAAACACAAATGGGGAAGAATCATCTAAAACCAAGGTTATTCCTCTATGAATGAAATGGACATAAGAGATGTATGGTGAGGGATATCGCACAGAGATAGAGGAGGGTAGGTTATAAACCTTCCCATGTCTTAACACAGGGAACACAAACCTTACTGAAATCCAAACCAAGAAGAAGTAAGAAGAAAAGATTCCTGCCTCCAGATACCTTCCTTCTTTCCTTTTCTGACCTTTATCTTGGAAGGCAACAATCTGATTCCTCAGGATGAGGTTTTCACTGGAATCTTCACTAGAAGCAGACAGGGTATGGAGATGGAGGCATGAAAGGCTCTTCCCACCTCATCATATTTTTATTTTCTAAAATAATATATCTGGACAATTCCATATATGTATACAATGTATTTTGATCATACCCATACCCAATTCCCCACCCTTCTCCCCTGGACATCTCTCCCAACACATCTTCTTCCCTCCTTCATCCTTTTCTCTTCCACTTCTTTTTCTCTTTCTTCTCCTCTTCCTTTTAAATTACCCACTGATTCTTATTTCTGCTGCCCAAATGCAGAGACAACCATAAACCCTAAGAATAACTGTTCCCTCCCCTAATAGCCAACAACTCCTAAAAGCTTTTCAGCCTAGAGTGAAGCTTCATTACACTATTTTTTTCCTCTTTCTTTGAGTCAATGTACAGTACATGGCCTATGTTAGTCATAAACTCACTATTTGGCTTAGGCTTGCCTCAAACTCACAGTCTACCTATTTTCACCTTCCACATGCTTGGATTACAGGTATATGGCACCATGTTTCACTCCTCTCCATCATTTTGACAACAATGAAATCTCTCCCTTTATCCATGACTGACTCCCTAATTCTTACACTTTCCTTGACTAGGCTACCTGTGCACCACAATTTATGTATTGTGAGTGGGTACCTTCATATCATTATATTCTCTTAAAATAGCTGTTTTTTGCTCCATCTTGAAGGGCTAACCTGTATTGTTGACCAGATCTTGCCTTCCAGAAGGCTGGGCCAGGTTCCCAGTGAAAAGCTAGCATTGACATTTAATTAAAAAGCCAAGATGTTACTTTGTGGTAGTTTGTGAAGTTATATCTCAACTCTCCTTGCAACTAGAACATTCTTTTACAGAAGAGGGGGTTCTGGAAGTTTGACATACTTCTCTGATGTCTTTCCTGACAGTGGGAAACACACAAATAGTGTGATACCCAACTACTTAAATAGAAGAGTGCTAAGGTAGAAGTCCCAAAGAGCCTGTTATGGAGAAGGAAGCAAAGGACTGAATTGGACAACAGCCATACTTACTCAAAGAGTGGTTGTTAAATACTTTCATTGTGGTTGACGTGGTGCAAAGATCAGTGAGAGTCATCCTCCATCTGATGACTGAGTCTCCTGTGTGCTTAGGAACCATTCACATTCTCCCACTTTACTTCAAATAACCTTACGATCTACACTTGCTTCAGCTTGCGACTCCATACTTATTGCATGCCCTTGTCCTACTGCTTACTAGATTCTCCAAGAGATTCAAACATTAAGCACTCCCTTTGGCCCCATGGCCTTACACACTCTTCTTTCTTGAGGAGTCCCCTTCTTTTGCTCTTCACACAGCTGATACTTTTTTCTGCATGATCCTAAAAGGCCTTTAGAGAAAAATCCAGGTGCTATTTATGTCCTTTTCTCTACTAAATAGCACATTTCACTTGTGCTGTAGCACAGATTATAATTAAAGTCATCTATTCACTTTCAAAATACTTTCCTTCATTGGATTATAATCTGGGCCCTGGTAGATATTGACTGTTTTCTTGACATATGAGTGCTACATTCCATATGTGCTAGGTATGAAGGAGATATTAGATGCATGGTTTTTTTTAAAAACTGCATGTACATATGCATGAGTATATGCATGAACAGAGGCAGGGACGCTCTTGTGCCTGGCATATGATTCCTGGGAGCATAGACATGCATTATACTTTTAAGCCCATAATACTGTGGTCCTGAGGAGGGAGACACTGTATAGAAGACAGAGAAGGCTGTAGAAGGTTCAATTTGAACTGTGTCTAGATGATGACTTTCTCAAGACTCTATGGGATAGAACTCTTCAGGCAAGGAATATAAACAACACACAAGACTACATAAATACTATAATTGATTATAGTCTAGGTATATTCCATTTAATGCTAGGCTATACAAATTTTAACGTGTTTTTAGTGTGGAATTCTGACTGGTAAATATAAGTACATACCATTGTATACCAATAAAACATAGCACACTTGAGTTTAGTCAAAGATGAGGTGGGATGAATAGACCTCAGGGTACCTTAGGATCATGGGAAGCCAGGGTCAAAGTTACAAAAATATTTTTGCATGAAAGTGTTCACTGGGACACAGAATATGGCTTTCATTCTGTGAGCCATAAGCAAGAGTATAACCAAGCCAGATCTTATAAATTTTTGAGTACCAGATGCTGTCCCCTCTTTGTCCAGCACAGAGAAGTCTCTTTCCAGATTAGAGATGATGGTAGACACTCCATGGAATAAATAGGGATGTGCCTTGTTCTGGTCTTGATATATTTTTATTGGTAGAAATAGGTCTGGATTCTGATTCTGTGTGAACTGAATGAGTTCCTTCCCATCAGTGGACATGTACCATCCCATCACCAAAGGAACACCATTGGCCTGTTATCTTTAAAGCTTCTCTGTTCTTTATTCAACACTGAAGTCTCAAACCAAGATTCTGTGAGATATTCTATTAGCAATATCCAAAGGATTATGACACAAGAACTTTTCTGCCTACCCTCAGAGACTTTTGCCTCCTTAGAGACAGGGGTGAGTCTCATGCAGTTATTTAGGAAGTATGTGTTGTTTTAGGAAAAGGAAATTGAGGAGAGTATAATAGGGTGAAAGAAAATAAGACAAAGGGTGGTAATTCCTCATGGGGAAACTCATTCAGCTTGATCTCAGGGGGCTTTGTGGTAAAGAAATGCCACAACTATCCATCAGAAAGCAAACAACCCCAAGAAACCCCAAAATTAAAAAAACAAAAAGTATTACATCTTCACTTTTGCACACACACACACACACACACACACACACACACACACACACACACACACACCAAAGTGCACGTGTAGTGCTCAGAGGAAAACCTTGGGATCTGGTCCTCTTCTTCTATCATGTGGGTCCTGAGGCCTCCCGTGGGTCTTTGGATTTGGCAGCAGGCTCCATTATCTGATGAGTCATCTACAGGCTACAGGCCCTGCTTCAAACTTTCCTGCCTTTATGTAGTCAGTCGGGGAGAGCACTGTCTTTGTGGTTTACAGAGGGTAGTGTAACTTTTCAGCCCCCTCTGGTCATGTGGCTTCCACCAGTCTCAAGCATTCTGTGGCTGTAAGCCATGGGTAGCTAGGGTATGGGTGTGTTCTTTTAGGGAAGACATATGGGCAGGGAACTGAGAGCATGTCTTGGAGATAGTTCATTCTTAGAGAGTTTAAGAAAGTTTGTTCAGTTGGAAGTGTTAGGACAAAAGAACACAAGACTTTCATGTATTAGAAGAACCATCATTTTGCCTAGGTCTCAGTATTCCTCTCTACAAAATGGGCAAATTGGGTTACATTTCTTCTAAGCAGTATTTCTTTGTACCTTTGCTCTTGAGTGCTCTTAACTCCCAAGTACATGTTTATGTTTCCTCAAATGAATGTGTTTTTGGTTTTCAGCAGTTATTGGTGACAAAAATGTATGCCACCTTACTATGGCTATCCTATAAAATGGAGTGATTATAGAACACCTTATGTACAATTACTATGAAGATTAAAAATTAATGGGACATAAAAATGTTGCATATGTGTTATCGTCATCCTTACTCTAATATCAGCTATGCATATCTTAGTAGGAAATTTAGAGTGTGTTGTCCTGGAGAATTCCTTAACAAGTTCTATTTCTCTGGTTGAAGAATGAAGCTGTATTCTCTGTGAAATGAAGCAGAGACACTGACAATCAAACTGGGATATTAAAAGGTAGGGTTCAGGTCTTCCTACACAGGCTGTTACCATACTTCTAACCCTTGTGATTTTTATGCATCTCTTGACAGTGTCATGGGAGGCTTAAGGGACCTGAGTGGAACTTGTTCTTAGCATATTGCTTCAGGAAAACCATACACAGATGGGCTTGTGCTGATCTGAGGAAACAGAAGGAAAATAATTCATGGTTTCAAAACTTGACATTTTTTAGCTTCCCACCAGATATGTCATGTGTACTATATTTGCTGTGCTTCTTGGCCTGACTTTCTAAGCTCAAGACTCAGGAATTAGACTTGACATTTCCTTCCAACATGGCTGAGAGAGGCAGATGAAGAACGGGGTACTGTGGAACAGAAAAGAGAATGAGCTTTGGTGATGTCCAGACTCAGGTCCAAATTTGGACTCTCAGTGTTGAGGGATCTTGTTTGTTCTTGATCAAGTCTTCTCATTCTGAGCCTGAGTTTATGAAACGGGAATTTTTTTTTTTTTTTTTTAGTTCTCATGGATTACCCAAGGATCAATTGGGGGGAGGGGAATCTGTACAGCACACACTCACATACACACACATAGTGGGTAGACACATAGTAACTCTGTAATAGATCCCTACAAAACCTGCTCAGAGTTAGCACATACCGAAGGTGGATGACTGAGCACTTTTCCTCTTTTCCCTTATCTACTGATCACTCTTTCGTCTACAAGGCTTTACTTGTCAGTTGTATGACTTTGGCCTTGGTGCCTCACAAACTGACTTCTTAAAGGAGAATTCCCTGAGATAATCTTCAGAAATGGTGCCTTGGAGTGAGTGTGTGACCTCTGTCAGCCCTTCCAGAACAATATTTCTATCACTGACAAGGAAAAGTATCCAGAAGTGGCAAGTTCCTAACTGGTTGGCAGGTCTAAAAAGCAGGATGAAACCCAGTGCTTGAACAAGGAAACAAAGGTGGAAGAGTTGCTTCGATAGATTTGAAAAAAGTCATACTTTGGGCATAATGTGAGAGTTTTAGGATTCCCCACAGAACCTGGTGGGGTGAAAGAGGTCAGAATGGCCTGGGAAATCTACCCAATGGTATGATTGAGTGCCAACTTGGTGACACACATAGGATATGGGTCATATCCCTTAGGCCATAAGAAGACTTGGTCACATCCAGAGCATTGGTACATAGTACTGAAAGAGACTCAGGAGACAGAGACAGTGTCAACAATTGCTTAGGTTGATGTAGTTTCCCCATCATGGCTCTTGCTTTCTCTGAGCCTATGCCAACCCATGATCTAGGACAACAGAATACAGAGGATATTCTTGCCCTGCTGAGGGCAAACAGAGTTTGCCATATTCAGTGTTGTGGGAGATTATCACGAGCTCCTGTGGTGCTGGGATGTTCAATGTAGAAGACATGAGAGTGGGGTTGCCAACAGGAGTTGTGCCAAGGCCTGAGGCTCACTCTAGGTACAGTGAGTTCTGATCTTGAAGGATAACATACTAAGTGATTGGTGGATGATGAAATTTGTTCTTTCTATATCCCCATTTCGTGAGCCTTCTATATTTCCTTCAGGGTGACTTGGCTGCAGCTCTGCCTGAACACATTGTCCTAGCTCTCTCCCCCTTCCTGAATCTCAGTTTGTAAAGTTTCTCTATTTCCTCCTTTCAGACACCTCTGCCATGGCAGGCAGGTCCTCCTTGGGTGTGCTAGGCTCCACGGCTCACTTTCCTAAAATGTTCCTTGTGGACAGAAAAAGTGTCCTTCTCCCCTTTAACTAACTTGGATTTTGTGTTCTGTTCCCCAGGCCTCTGCAGGGATGCAGGTCCCCACCTCCTCTCACAGTCTTCCCAGGTCACATTCCCTATGTCTACCCCTAGGGATGCTGCCCATGACCCAAAACTGTCAGCTTGCTCTTTCACGCTCACTTAGAGAGCACTACAGACACACTGTGCGAAGAGCTTCCATTTATGGAAAGCATCTATGTGCAGTGCTGGTCTGTGAAGGCCCAGTGGCCTCTCCTTTTTATTGATTATGACAGGAGCTGCAGATCTCTTCCAGTCTGAGAGTGTGAGCAAAGGGCTGAGTTCTTCAAGGTTCAGGCTCACCAGAGGCTGATAAGCTGGCTTTTGAACTGCTTTCTCTTGTTCAGACCTTATCACTTGTCCCCATGACCGCTAGGCACCAGGACAGTCTGTAGGGAACTCTTTTACTGTAGCCCCATGTGCCAGACATGTCTGGCTTCTTCAATCAAAATACAGGGCATTGAAGTACTCTGGGACAGTTCAAGTTTAGAGCATTTAATATAGTGCCATTGGGCAGAGTCCTTTCAAACTTGGAATGGCTCTTCTTGTACTTCCAGCCCTCTGTGATCTCTTGAACAGGCCATGTGCTGTATCTGAGAGGAAGAGTCACTTCAAGGTCAAATAGTGATAGTGGCCCCTTATCAATTGGATCTATTTCAGCCCATTGCCATGTCAATGCCTTTAAGAATGGATCCATCCCTCTGCTTCCCTCCTCCTTCTCCCTCCTTTTCCTCCTTCCTACATCTCCTTCTCTAACCATGACAACCAACCTGAAAGGAAAAGACTGACCTGGGTTTCCCGTTGCCATGACTTTGTTCATGGTTTCCTGCTGAGCATTATTTCCCTCCTTTCAGTTCCCAGTTCCTAAGTTCTTTTCAGGACTGACCAACGACCCTACCATTTTTGGCAAATCTTACCAAGAATCTTTGATTTGACCATCT